>NC_137455.1:316339148-316939148 GCF_964235325.1 Thermobia domestica
GGCATAAACGTGGGACGTAAAACTCAAAGATTTCATTTCATTTTCTCACTGGATAGTGACACATTTGAACGAGTGATTCGTGTTGGTAAACAACTTACGTTTGGAGTGATGCTAAATTTGGTAGAATGGGACAAACTTTTATGTACGACTCCAAAAGTGCATTGCCACCTACACTTTTACTTTTCCTGTAATAGCCGGCAACCCCAAAACCTCGTGATTTTGGTTGGTTGCGAATTCGAAAGGCGTTAAAATAAACTTCAGTTTTATAACAAATATACCAATGTGGCAAACTGAAAATAAGGGAATAAAACATTTTTTCAGAATGGGAAGTTTATTATCGTGACGGAGTTGGATGGCATCAAGAGGTACAAACTGATCTTACTTAAGCAGTTGAAACAAGATGAATGGCAAGAAACAGATATCAGAGGAAAGCATTTCTCTCCTTCGGCCCCCAAAAACGAATCTCATAAAAAAGAAAAAGAGTTATATAATGTAAAATTTTCAAATGAAACCCCCCCAAAAAATTTGAAAGTTGACACACGAAAGGCAAGAACTATTGAATCGAAGTGGATGAAATCGTGCACAGATATTGCAGACGTAAAATAAAGGAATATGGGTTTCGTATTTTCCTGGAAAACGGTTGGGTGGGGCACGAACCCCTCCGAACGTTTGATCACAAAATATTAAAAGTGCTAGTAACAGTATGTCAGATGTGTGTAAAGGACGTGAAAAATTGCAACATAAATTTGTCTATGGAAAATAAGCCAAAATAAACGAACATGGGTATTTTATGCTCTGCGAAAAAACGATTTTAGGGGGCAAAAGATCCCACCAAAAACTTTGAAAGTTTACCCCGAAAGGCAAGAAGAAGTGAATCGACGTGAATGAAATTGTGCACAGATATTACAGACGTAAAATGAAGGAATATGGGTTTCGTATTTTCCTGGAGGAAAGTGTCGGGTGCTGCACGGACCCCCTCCAAACCTCTGATCACAAAAATAAAAAGTGCTAGTAACAGTATGTCAGACATGTGTAAAGTACATGGATAATTACACCATAATTTGTGTACGAACAATACACACACACACAAAAACTAATACACGTTTATATTTTCTGCGGAACAACGGTTTTAGGGGGCAAAACCTACCTCCAAAAATTTTGAAATTTGACGGCCGAAAGGCAACAAGACGTGAACCGAAGTGAATGAAATGTGCACAGATACTGTAGACATAAAACTAGAGAATATGAGTTTCGTATTCTCCTCGAAAATTCCCTTGTGTCGGGCACGAACACCTCCAAACCTCTGATCACGAAAAATCGAAAGTGCTAGCAAGAATATGTCAGATGTTTGTAAATGATATGAAGAATTGGAACGAAACTTCGCCTATGGACAATACGCAAAAAAAAAAAAAAAACAAATACGGTTTTTTAATTTTCTACGAAAAATAAAACGATTTTAGGTGGCCAAAGCCCCCAACAAAAATTTTGAAACTTGACGGGCGAAAGTCAAAATGGAGTGAACGGAAGTGAGTAAAACTGTGCACAGATATCGTAGAAATAAGATTGGTTAATATGAGTTTCGTATTGTCCTGGAGAAAAGGGTTGAGTGGGGCACCAACCCCTCCAAGCCTTACTTAACGAGATATCAACAGTGCCGGTAGCAGTATGTCAGATGTGTGTAAAGGATATGAAGAATTGCAACGAAGTTTTTGATGAAAAATAAGCAAAAATTAATGGAATAGAGGTTTTTCTTATTTTCTGCGAAAAAATGGTTTTAGGAGGCAATAGAACCCACCTGAAATCTTGAAATTTGACGTCCGAAAGGTAAGAAGATGTGAACCAAAGTGAATAAAATTGAGCAGAGATATTGCAGACTTAAACTGAGGATAAGTTGGGAAATTTTCCCTATGCGAAGTTTCGTTGCAATTCTCCACATTCCTTAGGAACGTCTGAGGTATGCATATTTGCACTGTTACTAGCACTTTCACTATTTTGTGATGAAAATTTTGGAGGGGTCTGTGTTCCAATTAACCGTTTTTTTTAGGAAAATACGAAACACATATTCCCTAGTTTTATGCCTGCTATATGTGTGTAAAATTTCGTTTACGTTTGTGCACTTTTATTTATCTTTCGGTTGTCAACTTTCAAACTTTTGCGTGGCGGCTTTTGCCACGTGAAACCGTTCTCCCGCAGAAAATAGGAAACACGTATTCGTTTATTTCATGTGTAGTATCTACCTGCCAAATTTTATCAAATTTGAGTGTTACACATCAGAAATGTATTTCTTAAAATTTTATGAACAGATAGTGGGAATTAAAGATGATATAATCGAAATATTGAGATGAATTGCAAATTTGTTCTCCTACCAACATTGAAAGAAATCACAGCAAATGTATTTGGATGCAAGGTACACATGAAATTTGAGACTGAGGTTTCACTATATTTTTGTCATCATTTCAATGAACACTGCAAAGTTCTTAAATACTAATTAAGTCTTTAATTTGCATCCAAATTAAGTTTCAACATAATAATTCTTGCTAGAAAATCCGAATCGGCAATGCGAATTTAAGATTAGCCGATACTTTAGATAGCATGGAAAAAACGAGAAGAGTGTAAACGAAGTGTGTGGCCAAGTGGGTTGCGAGGCAATTTAATAAATTGTGTCTTCTACTTGGCAGAGTCGTATCATTTTCTTTTAAAACAAATCATTTTTATCATTAGTTACATTAGCAAACACTACAAGGTGACAATTTATATTATGTTAGAATATACTATGATCATTAATACAAAAAGTACAGACACTCGATAATTATTACGTAGTAAGATTTCAATAGATTCAGTACTTGACCGTGCATGTGTGAAGTTATGAAATATGAATTCGTTTGAACAGGCGCAGAACAAGAGAAGGTTATAGGGCTATAGCCCCACTTTCCTTGACGCTCAGGTATACACTGGATAAAATGGGCTTCATTCCCACTTTATTTACACTGGATAAAGTTGGAAACTATGGTTTAGTCCATCCCTTGATCATATCCTGATTCGACGGATAGGTTTAAATAATAGGATGATCAATGACTAAACTTTGATCGTGAAATATCAAAAGTGCTAATAACAGTATATCAGAAGTGCTTGAAGGACATGAAGAATTGGAACGACACATTGTGTACGGACAATACTGAAAAAAAGAATACGGTTTTTTATTCTGGGGAAAAACGGTTTTAGGAGGCAAAAGCACACACCCAAACTTTGAAATTGGATGCCTAAAAGGCAAGAAGAAATGCACCGAATCGAATTACATTGCCCATATATATTGTGGAATCAAATTAGCAAAAAGTAAGGAACACATTAATAACAAGCTGAAAATTGGTACAGATGTTGGTAATGATGTTCTAAACAACATACTAAAAGTACCCTGAAATCCCTGGTGACCTTCGCCGCCATATTAGAAAATGACCGTTGGAAGTGTTAAATGAAAAATACCCCGATAAAAAAAACTATATCTTACCAACAAACAGATAACTTAGTATAGTTTTGTAGAACATAGATACCACAATGTTTATTAAAGAGGAAACCCAATGGTCGTGTAGCATATGAAACAGCATCCTCGTTTGAAGAGAAACCCAATGGTAAGATCATTTTTTCAAAACCTGCAACAGTTTTGAATTTGTGAATAGATTTATGATATATGTGAAATGTTCTAAAATTTGCTGTACGAAGTTTCGAATTGGAGGATTAAGATAAATTAAAAAGCAAGCTTTGTAACATCTCAAATTACGTATTCTTTAATAACCAGGAAAAGAGAGAGCTAACACAAGAGACAATTACAATCACATGATATGTTCAGCATGCCCCCGTTATATTCTATGCATATCCTTAACTGTGAGACCCAGTGCTTGTGCATTCTGCGAAGCATAGTTGGTGATATTTGTTCACATACAGTAATGATTCTCCTTTCCAGGTAGCCAATGTCAATAATTTTACTATGGTAGACAATATATTTAAAGTGCCCCCTAAGATAGAATCCTATCCGAATTAGGTCGTGGAACCTTTCTGGCCAATCAACTGGACCATGCTGAGCCATCCAGCAATTGGGAAAGTGTTCATTGAGCCACCGATTACGTTACGACCATATTGTGGTGCCATATCTTGTTGCCAATATTGATGAAATCACCCTTCCTCTTCCAACAAAAGTGGCATAAAGTGTTTTCAAGCATATCTCAATATTGTGCAGCATCCAAGGTTCCAACACTGAAAATAGGTCCAATAGGCCCAATCAATGAAAAGAGGTCCAGTAAGTTTTTCGTCCCATATTCCACGCCACACCATTACCGTACTTGCACCTTATAACTTTCATGTATCTATTTAATTAAGATATGTATTACCCGTGTACCGAACATTTTGGCCAATACCGAGAAATCCTATTAGGTACGGTAAAGTTTATTTTTAAAAATCAACGCTTTTGAAGTAGTGAATTTATTTAAACTAAAATATGTTATCATTTAGACTTAAATTTTGTTATGTGTGGAACATTGTATAGACGGGAACCCACTCTCTGTTTTTCTTTTTCTTGTATGTTGGACAGGATGCTTACTCGAGAGGAAAGAATCGAAGTCTTCCTTTGGCTGGTGGATGACGTTCAGCAATAACGTCCGTCTTCAAGTTGCGAAATCCTAATCTGGATCCGTTAACAGACAGTGCTATATGAAAATTAATCCGCAAATTCATTGCAAAGGGACATGTTGATGATTTACCCCAATCAGAACGACAACGAAATGCAAATAATCCACACTCATCAGCAGCTGCGTTGGGGGTATTGGTGAAAAGTCCTACGAAGATTGTGAAATGTCTATCAAGTAAATATAATGTTAGAATCAAAAGTGTTCGAAAAATTAAAAAACGAAAAGTGGCACCCTTAGAAAGCAAAGTTGAAACAAAAACTGCCAGAGGATGATTTAGATAGACCATTTAGGTTTGTGTGTAAGTGTTGGACCACAAAGCTCGTGACCCATTGTTTCCCCATAGCACTGTTTTAGTGATGAGGCAAATTTCTATGAAACAGGTGAGGTTAATAACCAAAATGTCCGGTACTAGGCTAATAAAATCTTATTTGAAGAGATGTATCAAAAATGCAAGGTGCTAGTAAGGTGGTGTGGTGGGGTGTGGAATACGGGGCGAAAACTTATTAGACTTGTTTTCATTCATGGAACCTTGGATGCTGCACAATATTGACATATGCTTGAAAACACTGTGATGCCGCTTTTGTTGGAAGAGTTATGATGATTTCATCAATATTGGTAAGAAGATGGGACACCACATATTGACTCAATGAACTATTTCCCAGTTGCTGGACAGGTCAGCATGGACCAGTTGACTGGCCAGCAAGCTCCCCGACATAACGCTGTTGGATTTCAATCTTCGAGAACTCTTTAAATCTTTTGTCTACCATTTTAAAACTATTGACATTGGCTACCTGAAAAGGAGGATCATTCCTATCTGTGAAAAAATATCACCAACTATGCTTCACAGAGTGCACATGCACTGGATTTTACGATAAAGTATATGCATAGAGCATAACGTGGGCATGCTGAACATGTCATGTGATTGTAATTGTCTCATAAGTTTTATAAGAGTAATTGTCTCATAAGAGCTAAATATTTCTAAAAGTATGAGTTTTATGAAACATTGTTTCTCTTTAAAAACATTGTGCTATCTATGTTCTATACCAAAATACTAAGTTCATCTCTTTATGTTCAATTGTAGCGGAGATATTGCTTTTTTATCTGGGTATGGTTCGCTTGACACGTCCAGCTGTCATTTTCCAATATCGCGGCGAAGGTCATTTGCGATTTCAGGGAACATTTAATAAGTTGTTTAGAACACCATTCCCAACATCTGCACCAATTTAGAGCTTTTTAGTAATTTGTTTCTAACTTCATTAAAAATTGAGCTTCATTTGCTTTACTAATATTCCAGACGTAAAATGACATAATTGGGTTTAGTGTTTTCCTGGAAAAAAAAGTGGTTCAGTGATTCACAGATCTTCTAAACCTTTGATTACGAAATGCCAAAACTACAAATAAGCATACGTCAAAAGTTTCCAAAGAATATGGAGAATTGCAATCTGCAAACAATCTTCCATTTTTTTGCTTCCTCATCACGTTGAACAACATCCTAAGTCCAAATATCCTGAATATCCATTATTTTGTATACTTTTTCCAATGCTTCTCTTATTTCGTCTGTTGCCACGTGCCATTTAGAATTTGTTTTTCATCGCTGTGATTACAAGTTGCCTGATTAAATTTATCACAGCATTACGACAAAATGCAAACATTAATCTGAAATTTGAATTATAAGGTAAAACAGGATGAAAGAGAATTTATGAAAGAGGAATGCTTAACTTCTACCTTTTTAATGCTGGGAAAATTTGAATCTCCAGAGAATAGATATTTGGGTGAAGAATTGTATTTTGTGTTTTGCATGGGTTTTACTAATGGTTTCAAGCTGTTAACATCTACGTAGCACACTTTTCTTCTTCAGAATCTTTATGATATAATTTTATGCCATTCACACGTCCTCCATAAAAAGCATCGCAAGGATTCAATGGTGTTTTCTCAGTGTATGGGTGATTTGTAGCATACTTCTCTTCATTCCCTGTCAATTGTTTTTTTTTTTTTTTTTGTAATTTACATCCCCAAATTTCTTGAACTAATTTACATCACTTAATTTCATGGGTTGAAAACTTAGTGAATCTATGAATGTCATATTAACTATTTTAAGAAATAAAAGTTTTGCACCATCATTATATTGGGAGTTCAGTTCATCTTATCAACCATAGTCTTTATGATTAAATGCGCATCATAGCGTTTTGAAATATTTGCTATCATAGCTATACTGTTAATGTGTGTACGTCGTTTTCTTGGATGTGTTAATAAGTCTTTTATTACATTTTCTCCATCAAAAATATGTTCACGTTCCCCGCAAATGATAAAAACATTTTTCATTTTGTTATCTACATAACGAGAGCAGCATGCATGGGGAATAGCCAAGGCATTGATTATTTGTTCATATACGTATGGTTGATCATAGTGTATTTTATTATCGCGCCTGCATTCAATATCATACCAAATAATCATAGCTTTCTTTTATATTATAATGTTTTGATTTGTTTTTTTATCTTTTTTGATTCACTTTCATGTAACATTCGTGTTTAGGAGGTACGATAATATAACAAATGTTGCAATATGTTTCTCCGCATACTTGAGATCCTTTTCATTCACAACATAAATCAAGCCCTGCCGACATTTCACATATGAACATAAAGGCCATCCCTTTTTATAAGGACCTGCCTTATGATAATCATAACATGACTGACCATAATATTTTCGATTACAATCATTACATGTGATATGGTGGCTTCTGATGACATCGCTAACATACCTATACACTGTTTCACGTGTTCGTGCTTTGTTTCATATTTCTTGTGACAGCTTTTACAATAATAACTGCTAAAGTATCCTGCCAATCTTTAGATTACATTGTAATGAATCTCTATTAAAAGTAAATTTAGCAGTGTTCTCTCTTGATCGCTGAATGGCGCTTGAAGCATTATATCAGTTCCGGAAAATCTCCTATGCACAATCATTTTACAACTCATTGGATGCTCTTGAAATTTATGAATTTCAGGAATTTCACAATAATGACTGAAGTCTACATCGGGAGCTTCACCTACATATTCTGCTTCTTTCTATGTTACATGTTTATATTGATTTAAATAGCTTTTGTATTGTGATTGATTTTCTACATTTCGATCTTTTGAATTCCATGGCAACGACGATTGCATGCGATAAACACATTGTACCTTTATTCTTACTTCTAACAATATCAAGTTTTGTTTTTAAACTTTCATTGGTATCCATTGCATGCCCTTTCGGACGACCATTTCCTCTTGGTACACGTACATGATGAAAGTTGACTATATAATCTTCATTTATAAGAAAAACAACATTAATTGAAAGTACTTTATTAATAACTCATCAATATCACTTCGGCTGACAGATTTCTAGCTTCGCAAAAAGATAAAAAAAATCCGTTGTCCTGCTCTTTCATTTCTGACTGTTATTCCAACGTACTCATGTTGTTTAACATTATGTAACAAATAATTTATTGGAGCACATGAGCAAGTTCTGATTGAGGTAACATAATTTTCATCTACACGTAACTGAAATAAATTTATTCTTAGCACTGTGCCCACCATATTATATCATTTTTACTACCTTTCATATTCCTCTATTTTATGAAATCTATAGTTACCTCTATTACTATTTCCAAACCCTAATTGTACACTTCCATCCCGTGCTGCTTTGAATTCACATAACAAATTATTCATTGTCTTCTTTATTTCATCTAGATCAATATCTACTTCTTCCTCTTGCTCAATATTACCTAGCGGCATTTCCATAATAGACGGATATATTTCTTCTTCTTTCTCTTCTTTTTAGGATTTGGAAACAAGTCATCAATCTAATTCTGTATTTCTTTTTCGTAAAACTCTTCTTCTTTATCTACTTCTTCATTATAATCTTATTGTATTATCTGTGAGAATGTTAGATTTAGTACCTCTTCCTCAGCTGTCATCTCATCATAATCATCATCTTCTTTTTCTTGTAACCTCTTCTTTATTTTTAAACAAAAGGATGCTTCATTGTTCTCCTCTTTTTCTTCTTTTTCTTCAACTTTCTCTATCATTCTGCTCTCGTTTTCTAATATTTCTAATAATCTATATTATAAAAGAGAACGTACAAATCCTTTGTTCCCTCATCACGCTAATACGGCTGAACCAATTTCTTTTATTTTTGGGGGGTTATTAGGATTTGGACCCTAGATGGTTTTTATCATATCACTTTAATTTTTAATTACCAGTGTCTTCAGATAATTGACCATTCAAGTGTCCATAACGTACAAATCCTTTGTTAGTTCATCATAGGTAAAAATAAACGTATTTATATGCAACCCGCATGACCGTGTCACTCGGCGGGTTAACATAAATGACAGGCGCTATAATGTTAACATTTACTGCAATTTGAAAGCGAAAAAGTAAAAATTATCTAAGTAACAAAGTTTATTGCGTTCCGGGGTGACCGCAGCGAAGCGGGGTGAACGCTGCTAGTACTTCATATTTCCTTATTTCTTCTTCCTTATCTTTTTCAGGATTTGGAAATGAATGGTTAAGAAAATTCTCTGAGAACGTTAGATTTACTAGCTCTTCCTCAGTTGCCATCTCTCCTTCTTCTTCCACTTATAACCACTTCTTTTTTATACAAGCAGATGCATACTGTTTACACCTTTTTCTGTTATCACTCTACTTTCATCTTTTAATATTTCTAACGATAGTTCATATTTCTCTTCTTTTTCTTGAGTTTCGTTCATTAGTATTTTTCACCATCCACTTTTTTGATCGATTTCAATTTCATTATCTGCATCTCTTCCTTTTCCTTGTTGTTCTTCTCTGGTATCAAGTATCGTTGCTCGTAACCTTATTTTCTTTTTCCGTTTCTCAGTTTCATGCTTTCCCTCTTCTTTTCCAGGTTCTTCCTTATGCGTTTCTTCCTTCCATTCGTCATCTTCTTCTCCTATTCCAATTACGTAATCTATATCCTTTAATATATCCTGTGTCAGTATTTTTCGTACCCACCCATCTTCTTCATCTTTAATAAACTCTTCAATATTTTTCAACATTTCTTGTGTACTAATTAATTTTTTAGTCATTTTATTTTTGGAAATATAAGAATTGTGAAAGGACTAACGATAAGGAATAAGCAATAAGGACTCTACACTCTTTGTATTCCTCCTAAAATAAAAGCAAACACAGATCGTTATCTATAAATGGAAATACAAATTTTTACGCGCACAGTTAAAGTATTATTCTTTTTAATCTTTGAAGTATCTAACACCACTTACTTTCAATAAAATATATCGCTTGATGTGAATGTTTGTGGATTTTACTCTACGTGAGTTTTCTAATTATCTAATACCGTATGAAAATCTACGCTTCTCTAGTGCTAATACTCTTTACTCCGGTTCGTTTTATTCCTGGCATAGTTGATTCGAACTTGGATTTTCGAAAGTTAATTTTTGTACTAATTCTGCAATTCTAATGCCTACATTAAAATTTTATTTAAAGTGAAATCGTTAAGTTTTTCGTCCCACGTTTATGTCTGCTAGGCTAAAGAAGACATTAATAATGGAAAAATGGTAGGAAACCTACGCGCATCGTGTTTTTTCACCACGAAGTTAAGGTTCCTTGAGCTGAGATCGAACCAAGGATCCCCATGCATTGCAGGTGAACGCGATACTACTGATACATCGAGGACCCCATCTACTTTATACCATACATTAAAGCAATAGTCGAAATCAAGACAGTTATTTACCATGAAATGTTTATTTCAGTATGTAGAGTTATATCAGCGATCAATTTAGTTTTGTGTTTGTGTGTGTTGTGTGTGTGTATGTATTTTGAACTCTTGCAGCAAAAAAACGATAGCTTGATATTTCACACGCTAATGTGTATCCCTCCATTGTCTCAGACCAGTGTCTATGAGGAAATAACATTGACCAACGGTATTTGTTTCTTGTCTTCTCCGATTCAGCCGATTCACCACTCTAATACGCTACGAGATCAAACTTGACATAGATCTAACTATGATGTTTCAGTATATTACGTTCGTTGTTTCACATTATCAGAGGAGACCAAATAGCAAAAATTTCTTTTTTCTCAACTTTTCAGCATTCTTTTATTCAAATAAATTCAAGTTTTTAATGTGAGAAATTTCTCAGAGTAACAAAAATAAATATATTACATATTCTAAAGAAATAATATAAAAGCATAACAACACAAAAACCAACACTCACACGAAACGGAGTCGCAAACATAGAATAAGTTACAGCAGCGGCGTAGCAGACTTGCGGGACTTTTATGCTAGATAAGGGAATGGGACCCAAGTTATAAACTCAATTGTTATAATAAAAATAATAATGTATAATAATAATAGGAAAAAGAAGAATCCACATTATTATTATTATTATTATTATTATTATTATTATTATTATTATTATTATTATTATTATTATTATTATTATTATTATTATTATTATTATTATTAAAAACTCCCTTTTCAAGACCAAAGGTTCTCTTTTCAAGATCTCTGACTTTCTAAGATTATGTTTACATGTGGCGATTATGTGTGCAATTTTTATCAGTGCACTTGTATTCACAGTTGCTTTTTGTTTCGTTTTTTTCGGGAACAGAAAAATTCAGACGGCTAAAAATATCAGTAGTGATATTGCAAATTTGCAAGTTATACTTCTCCCTTAATAGAAAACGATTACTGTAATTAACTTGTAGCTTCCGTTTCTGATTGTCATCACAAATCAGAAAGAGAACACATACCTTACATAATATAACCCGGACCGCTGGGGCTCAGTGTTAGAGCGTTCATCTCTGGTATGAGGTCCTTGGTTCGATCCCAGTTAGCGCCAAGTGAACAAACACCATGTGTGTGAGTTTCCTAAGGATCTCCCGTTTTCTTCCACTTTCTTCATTCCACCATTTCATTCATTTTTCATCACCGTCTCCTTTCATCTAACCGCCATAAACGTTGGACGTAAACCTCAAAGATTTCATATAGAAATATACTCTATAATTGTACATGAATAATCAAACCGGAAGATAAAATTCCTGTGAAATTAATGGGGAATCTTCTGTACAATAATCATAATTCACTGTCCATATTTCTATCATTACCTTTGCAGCACACTCAAAAATACAAGACTAAAAGAACTAGAAATAAGAGGTTAAATTCCTTGTATCTGTCAGACTGAAATACATATGTGTTTTGCTGAGAATGTCATGTCTTATAAGTTCCTTATTCCAGGCTAATTCTAGCTACCGAGGTTTCGAAGTAATCGGTAGTCGAAAGTGTAAAGTTTTTAGACTCTTAGATCTTGACAGTTTGTTAAAATAAATTTCATATTTCATATTGTTATTTCTTCATTATTGAAACACTTCTGGTTGACTCTACTCATGGTAAATTATTGAACTGTCAAGATTTAATACCATATTTTTAATTCCCAACCTACTATTATGCTTCTACTACTGCATTCTACTGAACTGCATTGTCCATTTACAATTATTGAAAAATGAATAATTATTTTTAAACATAAACATGTATTGCAGTTGAATAGAATGCAGTAGTAGAAGCATAAAAGTAGGATGGGTATTAAAATATTGTTGAGGCGTGCAAACTGAATGTGAGTAATAAGTGTTTATACACCCATACTCTTGTGTGGAGAGTTTCAAGACATGCGGCTCATGTGCATACTGATCCTGCTACCTAGGTATTACTAATATTAAGTATTCTGCCTATTGGCAGCTCTTAGGACTAATGAGTTTTTTCTAGGGATTTGCATAGAGAAGTTGTAGTGAGATTTTAAAAACTACTCGACTCGCAAAACTTTCTCTAACTGAAGCCGACTCCATTCCTCCGCAACTCCCCTGTGAATTTTTAAATTTTCTAGACAGAAGGGAAGAGGACGTGAGGCAGAAGAATACAGGAGAATACAAGGATCATAAAGGATTTTAATGTCAACTGCTCTGCAATTATTGTACCAATACTACTACTACTACTACTACTACTACTACTACTACTACTAATAATAATAATAATAATAATAATAATAATAATAATAATAATAATAATAATAATAATAATAATAATAATAATAATAATAATAATACAGGATGCTTGAAACATTCATTTAATGACTTTCAAAACTGAATACAAACATTTTGGTTAAGTAAAATATTCAACTCCCAGTGTATAACGAAAAACGCACACGCTGTTTACTCGGATTGCACCCAGCGGCTACTTGAATATTCTCTAACCATAGGTGAATCTGTGTTTGCAGCCATTATTTTATGATTAAGAAAATGATACTACCTGGCGGGGAATCGCATCGAAATTTTCCATTTGGATGTTTTGGACGATACCACTACAACTCTGATTGTTCTATCCAACCCTTGTTTAACAACTGGTTTATTGTTTATTTCTGAGTAGGATAACACGAAAAATGTATACAGCAAATTGATGAAGTGTTTAGAATGGCCTGTTACCTTCCATTTCTCAACCAACAAATTCGCAAATCGTCTCTATCAATACACAGGTGTTTGATCCCACATTCTCAAGGATTCCTCGTCTAGTATGGAAAGTCAATTCTTTACGATCACTTTTAAAAAGACAACTTTGGTGTGAACGTGATTTCAACCTATATTGATTGACTGTATTATTCGCAAGTCCATTACATTACCCCTACACTGTCAGTCCGCCTAAAACTGTAACTCAATTATTACCAACTTCAGCTCTGATCTTTGGAACAAACCGGCATCTTCCTCATAGCTTATGCACACCAAAGTGACAACAAAAGTGGTTATTCGACGACCTAGACACAAATTAGTCCGCAGAAATAACCGCAATAACATACAATCCAGGAAAAATACAGAAATAATAATAATATTAAGTGTTCAAATTCATAGTAGTTTATTATTATTATTATTATTATTATTATTATTATTATTATTATTATTGCTAGCAATTATTGCCCGCTTCCCTTGATTAAATTAAGAAAACATAGTAATATCTTTCTTTACTCAGTCAATTTTTAGTATTACTAATATTAAGAATTCTCTGATATCGGTCATTTTGATGACTTTATATTTCTCTCCTCTGTCCCATGTGTAGTGGATGAATTTAGATTTCAACGGAATCAACGGAATCGAAAATTTCACTGTTCTTCACAGTGATCCCGCAAGATAACTCTCGACACAAAAAATTGGTAATTTTGGTCATATTTGTATACAGTATATTCTTTATTTTGTAGCCATTGGCGAAATTCTGTCACCTAAGCAAATAAAAATGCCCATATGGACATAGGGCGAAAACAACGTTGTTTTAAAGTTACTAGATGCCAAGAACGAGAATAGTGTAAATTTGAAGCTGCCTAGCTCGAAAACTATAAGACGTATTGAAGATGGTTAAAGAGATATCACAGGAACTGGTACACACTCTATCTAAATATCCATGTTTCAGAGTTAGGTCGTACCGGCGCTACTTTATGGATGGACTGAGGAATCCGAAGCCTGATTTAAATACGGATAGGAAAAAGGAAGATATATTTTGATAGAAAATGTTTAATTGTCAGTTTGTTAAGCTGCTGTGTCGTGTATATGAGTATTATCATTTGTAATTTCCACATTATCACAAATTTTAATATCTGCAACTATGCAACCACACATAACACAATATAACATCAAAGACAAGTGGTTGATACTACTTGCAAGTTCTAACACTAACATCATTTGATGACGATGATCTAAGCAAGAAAATCGTCTTACAACTAAAAGATAATAAACAAATGATTTCGGAGATACCGAAATTCGAATTGCTGTGAATATGGCCATAACGGCAAAGGATTCTACTTAATTTCTGTAGTTATGAAGAATGTTACAATTATGTCCACAAAGCATGAACATGCGGGAAGGAGAAAATGAGGATGGAAAAATTATTAAGATCAAATTCGAAATGGGTTTATTTAAGGTGGCCGTTATTTATTCTAGTGTGAGTGTGTAAATACAATCTACAGCGGTGTAAATGGAAGGGAACGAGAGGTTACATTTAATGTCACAGTTTCTACCCATAAAATTCAGTAGTTAAGTGAATGTGCGTACGTGAATGATTACGGAAACATCTGTGAAATAGAAAAATAATTGGAAAAGGAATAAGTGAAATGAGGTGAAGATATATTGGTATTCTTGTGAAGGTAAGGATAGGTTCGAACGCAAATTAAACTTTAGGGAAATGTCCCGTTGTCTCGTTTTTCTGACGTTTCGTTTCTTTTAATGGTGATATTTTCTAACATGTTTGATCATTCGATTGTACACTATTTGTTTCAAGGTCAAATAAAAGTGACTTGCGTATTACGAAACCTCAATACACTTTCAATAACAAGGGAAAAATTCCATTAGGCAATTTATGAATAGAGATCTTAAACATAGTAAACAAAGATTTATATGATAAACAAAACTGGTATTGTTGTATTTATTGCACACATCTGCACTTGTTTCATCTGCATAGACGCACCTTATGGAGTCCTCTAGTAGGCGTTCTATTTTACTGCCCTAGGCAATTTAGTTGAATAGAACACATGGTGTAGTGCATGGCGTTATATGTTTTAGTGAATGCTTCTCTCGTGCGTGGTATTACTCAAATGCGGTCAATGTTGGCGTACACATTTAATAAAATGGCAGATACGAATCTCATGTATGGTCCTGCTTATAGGAACCCACATCAAGCACAAAACCTATATCATGAAAATTTTCCAAATCATGTTCTTCCGAACCGTAGTACATTTGCTGCTATCGATAAGGCATGTGTGTGCTACATAGATTCGGTTTAGTGCTCTCAAACAATCTTTAATCCTGATCGAGAAGAGAGAATTCTTCAGATAATTAGGGTCGTTACTTGTACCACTACAAAAATGCTTGCTGGAATGCTAGAAAGTGTTTTCCATTGGACCGTGTGGAAAGTATTTCCATGAGAACGAACAATAACTGTATCCCTACCGTTGTAACAAATGAAAGGAATAGAAGAAAGATTATCCTCCGCAAAGGCACTTTTGCGAGTTGCATTATAACCGTCACCAGGTTATAGAGGTATTTTTTTCTGGACGCTCTATATATTTTGGAAAAACGCTAATTATTTTTTCAATCTATACTTTATTCTGCGACGCAAATAAGGTCTTTCTTTGGAGGGAATTGATTCTTTCCCACGTAATTGAACAAAGTAGTTTTTCATCGTTTTGCATATATATATATATATATATATATATATATATATATATATATATATACATATATATATATATATATATATATATATATATATATATATATATATATATATATATATATATATATACAGGGTGACCGCGTGACTATGTTACAAAATTTAAGGGATGATTCCTGACACGGAGACAAGAAAAAAAGTTCTCTTCAACTTTCTGCTATCGGACATAGTTTCAGATCTACAAGGTGCCGAAAGCATGGGAAAATGACTTTCGGAGGAAAAGAGTTCGGAAACTATCAAACATAAAGAGGACGGGTAAAAAATTCACTGAAGAAGTCATACCTGCTCTATTGAATTTTGCATGTTTCACAATCCTGCCCTGCACGCGCAAGGGATTCCCCAAAGGAACGTAGGGAGTCCTGGATAATCTGCCAAATGAAACTTGGTCTAAATGGATATGAATTGATAGGCTTTTTACCAGGTAACAATAATTAGTTTGTCTTAAGTCGATATCTGGAACAAATACAAAATGGCGGACACCTTCATGCCCGTTGTGTGTGGTTGCATAATCGCTAGGTACGGATGCTGGCCAACAGTGACGTTCTGAGTTTTAATTGTAGTGAATTTGTACTCAAATGCTCTAGAAAGACAACTGGAGTGTAGGTAGAACACAACAGATGAAGCAGGGTGATTCACATGTGTGGAAACACTTAACGAAAAATGCCCAGACATGCACTCATACTCAGTAAACGTGAGTTCAAAGCGTCGGAAATGTAAGGATTAGTGTCAAGAACATGAAAGCCATTGCCAAGTCACCAATAATATTCCCTCAAACCGATGCAATATGATGTGCATGGTTGCATACCAATAAGGATGCAACAACTGAGACCAAGTTCAAATTGTGCAATGGACTCAGTAAGAAACTGGTTAAACTAAATGAATGTCACTAGTGGGATTGCATGATCGATATTGAAATGTGGCCAATGTGTGTGTTGATATCAACATGTACCTAATGAACAAATATTAACATGTCCCACTACTGCTGGGACATCGTCCCACGTGCGAAAAATAAAAAAATAACTACTCGGGTCTTGAATCTGAGGCCGTGGGCTCCTAGTAGGATTGGAAACTGCGACCACGCGAGCAAAAGCGAGCGCTCTAGCCCTGAGGTTCGAAGGAGCCTCACTTTCTCTGTATTCATTTCTTTGAAGAGTACCCACTTTGTTTGGCAAGCCCTCTTGTACAGCCTCCCGATGTACTTGGGTGTTTTATTTTGTTACTCCTACTGCACAGTTGTGAACAATCAGAGCTTTAAAACGTTTCTTCCTATTTCTCATGTCGTTTTATTTTCCATATGTATGGTGTTCCAGCTGTAGTGTTAAATGTGCCAAATCGGTTTATTTTCGTCTTTGTCTTCGCATGTGCACTGTGTAAGATACGAATTTCTGGAGGTATTTTCCTATATTTCGAGTACGTCATATGTCTCAGAAGACGTGGGACATTATACAAGTTTGTTATTTTCATGCTTTATCAGAATTTGAACCATGCATTAAGAGATTTCTTTTCATATGTGTCGACTGTGGGACAATGTCCCAAAGAAAGAGGGAAATTGATACAATCGTGTTCTAGTTAGTTCTACCAAAAGGTGCACCAGATGTAACAGCAGAATGTACAACGTTATTTTCCTAGTTTTCGCACGTGAGATGGTGTTCCAACAGTAGTGCGACATGTTGACATTTGTCCATTAGCTACATGTCGATATCAACACACACATTGGCCACATTTCAATATCGATCATGCGATCCCACTAGTGACATTCCTTTAGTTTACCCAGTTTCTTTCTGAGTCTAATTGCACAATTTGAACTTGGCCTCAGTTGTTGCATCCTTATTGGTATGCAACCATGCACATCATATTGCATCGGTTTGAGGGAATATTATTGGTGAATTGGCAATGGCTTTCATGTTTTTGACACTAATCCTTACATTTCCGACGCTTTGAACTCACGTTTACTGAGTATGAGTGCATTTCTGGCCATTTTTCGTTAAGTGTTTCCACACATGTGAATCACCCTGCTTCATCTGTTATGCTCTACCGACACTCCAGTTGACTTTCTAGAGCATTTGAGTACAAATTCGCTACAATTAATACTCAGAACGTCACTGTTGGCCAGCATCCGTACCTGGCGATTATGCAACCACACACAACGGGCATGAAGGTGTCCGCCATTTTGTATTTGTTTCAGATATCGACTTAAGACAAACTAATTATTGTTACCTGGTAAAAAGCCTATCAATTCATATCCATTTAGACCAAGTTTCATTTGGCAGATTATCCGGGACTCCCTACGTTCCTTTGGGGGAATCCCTTGCGCGTGCAGGGCAGGATTGTGAAACATGCAAAATTCAATAGAGCAGGTATGACTTCTTCAGTGAATTTTTTACCCGCCCTCTTTATGTTGGATAGTTTCCGAACTCTTTTCCTCCGAAAGTGATTTTCCCATGCTTTCGGCACCTTGTAGATCTGAAACTATGTCCGATAGCAGAAAGTTGAAGAGAACTTTTTTTCTTGTCTCCGTGTCAGGAATCATCCCTTAAATTTTGTAACATAGTCACGCGGTCACCCTGTATATATATATATATATATATATATATATATATATATATATATATATATATATATATATATATATATATATATATATAAGTTACTTCTTGATGAGAACATATTAATAAGCGACGAAGCTTCTCAGTGTTTCTCCCTAACTTATTAATATGAAAAGAAACTATATTCTACTGTTATTTGGAACTGAAATAAGTGCACCCTCTAATCATTAGTGGAAATACTACGACCCACAGCACACATCAGGTGTCTTGAGCACCAGGGCGACGCCAGACACATCGATTTAGCAGTTCGTTATCTGAATGTTCCCAAATCAAGTTATCGCAATGTCTTGTGCGCCGTGGCCAGTCGACTAATAATAACGTCAACTCTTTTATATGACCTATTTGCATGTATACACGACTCCAAAAGTGCATTACCACCTGCAATTCTCGTTTTCCTGCAATAGCAGGCAACCCAAAAATCTCGGCGGTTGGTTTGGTTGTGAATTCGAAAGGCGCTGGACCAAACCTCAATTTTCTAATAAATATATCAGTGTGGCAGACTGCAAATAAGGGAATAAAACAAACTGTTTAAAATGACAATAATATTATCATGACGGAGATGGATGACATCAAAAGTTACAAAATGATCTTACTTAAGCAGTTCAAACAAGATGAATGGCAAAAAACAGATATCAGAAGAAAACATTTCTCTTCTCACCTCCCAAAAAAAGAATCTCATAAAAAAGAAAAAGTTACATAAAGTTACGTAAGTTTTAATATAAAAGCCCCACTCTATATTGTGAAAGTTGACACCCGAAAGGCAAGAACAACTGAACCAAAGTCAATGAAATTGTGCACAGATATTGTAGACGTAAAAGGAGGGAATACGAGTTTCGTATTTTCCTGTAAAAAACGGTTGGGTGGGGCACGGACCCCTCCAAACCTTTTATCACGAAATATCAAAACTGCTAGTAACAGTATGTTAGAAGTGTGTAAAAGACATGAATAATTGCAACGGAACATTTTGTATTGAAAATACGCAAAAACTAAAGGAATACGGCCTTTTTAAATTTTCTGCGGAAAAACGGATTTAGGGGCAAAAGCTCCCACCCAAACTTTTGAAACTTGATGTCCGAAAGGCAAGAAGAAGTGAACCGAAGTGAACGAAATTAAGCGCAGATATTGCAACTGTAACATGAGGATACGAGTTTCGTATTTTTCTCGAAAAAACGGTTAGGTGGGGCACGAAACGTGGCACGGAAAATCAAATGTGCTGGTAACAGCATGTCAGATGTGTGTAAAGGACATGAAGAATTTAATCAAACTGCGTCTATGGACAATACGCAAAAAATAAAGAAAAACATTTATTTAAAATTTTTCTGTGAAAAAAACAGTTTTAAGGGGAAAAAGCTCAAACCCAAAATTTTGAAAGTTGATGCCCGAAAGGCAAAAGGAAGTGAACCGAAGTGAATGAAATTGTGCACAGATATTGTAGATATAAAATGGGGGAATACGGTTTTAGTATTTTTCTGGAAGTAACGGTTCGGTGGGGCACTAACCCCTCCAAACCTTTGATCACGAAATATCAAAAGTGCTAGTAACCGTATCTGAGATGTGTGTAAAGGACATGAAGAATTGCAACGAAGCTTTATGTGCTGACAAAAAATAAATGAATATTGTTTTTTTTATTTTCCGCGGAAAAACGGTTTTAGAGGGAAAAATTCCCACACAAAATTTTGGAAGTTGACGCCCGAAAGGCAGAAGAAAAAAATGAGTTTTACGTCTCATGGTTATGCCGGTTAGGCTAAAGGAGACAGACGCTGATGATGAGTAATGAATGAAACGGTGGAATAAAGAAAGTGGGAGGAAACGGAGAACCCCTAGAAAACCCACGCACACGGTGTTTGTCCACCACAAAGTTCACTTGGCGGGGGCTGGGATCGAACCCGGGACCCCAAGCACCAGATGTGAATGCTCTACCACTGAGCCACGGCGGCCCCTGAAAAGCAGAAGTAAACCGAAGTGAATAAAAATTTTCACAGATATTGAATACGTAAAATGAGGATACGAATGTCGTATTTCCCTGGAAGGACCCCTCCAAACATTTGACCACGAAAAATAAAAGTTCTTGTAACAATATGTCAAATGTGTGTATAGGACATGAAGAATTGCAACGAAACTGTGTATGAACAATACGCAAAAAATGAAAGAATACGTTTTCTTAATGTTCTGCAAGGGGCAAATGAACCCACCCCAAAAGTTTGAAATTTGACGCCGAAAAAGCAAGAAGAAGTGAACCGAAGTGAATGAAATTTTGCACACATATTGTGAAAATAAAATGTGGGAATTCTAGTTCCGCATTTCCTGAAAAAACTGTTAGGTGGGGCACGGACCACTCCAAACATTTGCTCAGAAAATATCAAAAGTGGTAGTAACAGTATATCAGATTTGTGTAAAGGACATGAAGAATTCCAATGAAACTTTATGTACGGGCAATACGCAAAAAAAAAAAAAAAAAAAATGGAGAAGGGTTTTTCTGCGGAAAAACGGTTTTAGGGGCAAAAGCTCTCACACAAAATTATGAAAGTTGACGCCGGGAAGGCAAAAAGAAGTGAACCGAAGTGAATCAAATTGTGCACGGACATTGTAGACATAAAATGAGGGAATATGGGTTTGCTATTTTCCTGGAAAAAAGGAGTGGGTGCGGCACGGACCCTCCCTAACGTTTGATCACAAAATATCAAAAGTGCTAGTATGTCAGATGTGTGTCAAGGACATGAAAAATTGCAACATAACTTTGTGTATGAACAATACGCAAAAAGTAAACGAATACGGGTTTTTCTAAGTTCTGCGGGAAAACTGTTTTAGGGGGCAAAAGTTCCCACCCTAAATTTTGAAAGTTGAACTCGAAAGGCAAACAGAAGTGAATCGAAGTGAGTGCAAATGTGAACATATATTGCAGACATAAAATAAGGATGCGGGTTTCATATTTTCCTGGAGAAAATAGTCGTGTGGGGCACGGACCCCTCCAAACCTTTGATCACAAAAAATTAAAATGCTAATAACAGTATGTAGAAAGTGTATAAGGGACATGAAGAATTGCAATGAAACTTTTTGTATGGATAATACGCCAGAAATAAAGCAATAGGGTTCTTTTATGTTCTGTTGAAAAATGGCATTAGGGGGCAAAAGCTCCCACACAAAATTTCGAAAATTGACGCCCGAAAGGCAAAAAGAAGTGAACCGAAGTGAATGAATTTCTACACAGATATTGTAGACGTAAAATGAGGGAATACGGTTTTCTATTTTCCTGGAAAACAGGGTTGGGTGCTGCATGGACCCCTCCAAAATTGTGATCACGAAATATTAAAAGTGCTACCAACAGTATGTGAGATGTGTGGAAACAACATGAAGAATTCCAACATAACTTTGTGTATTAACAATACGCAGAAAAATGAATACTTTTTTTTGTTCTGCGGAAAAACGATTTCAGGGGCAAAAGCCACCACCCGAAATTTTGAAAGTTGACGTCCGAAAGGCAAGAAGAAGTGAGCCGAAGTGAATAAAATTGTGCACAGATATTGCAACATAACTTTGTGTATGGACAATACGCAGAAAGTAAATGAATACGGGTTTTCTTATGTTCTGCGGGAAAACGGTTTTTGGGGGGGAAAACCTCCCAAACAAAATTTTGAATGTTGACTCCCGAAAGGCAAAAAGAAGTGAACCATAGGGAGTGAATTTGTGCACAGATATTGTAGACATAAAGTGAGTGAATACGGGTTTCGTATTTTCCTTTAGAAATCGGTTGGGTGGGGCACCGACCCCTCCAAAGCTTTGATCACAAAAAATGAAAAATGCTAGTAACAATATGTTAGATGTGTGTAAAAGACATGAAGAATTGCAACAAAACTTTCTGTGTGAAAAAAAATAAAGAATATGTTTTTCTTTTTTCCGGAAAGACGGTTTTAGGGGCAAAATAACCCAAAACCAAAATTTTGAAAGTTGACGGGCGAAAGGTAAGAAAAAGTGAACTGAAGTGAATGAAATTTGGACAGATATTGTAGACACAAAATTAGGGAATAAGTTTCCTTATTTTCCAGGAACAAACGGCCAGGTGGAGCACGGACACCTCCAAACCCTTCATCACGAAATATCAAAATATCTAGTAACAGTATATCAGATGTGTGTAACGGACATGAATTGCATCAAACTGCGTGTATGGGTTGAATTGAGTTGATTTTAGTTTAGCGTCCCTTTCAGCAGCGAGGCTATATGAGACGTGGACCTACTGATTAACGTGGAATCCGAACCACATGAGCTCCCGTCGGGAATCGAACCCGGGTCACCACGCCAAAGGCGCGTACGCTAACCGCTTAGCCACGGAGGAGCTCTGCGTGTATGGGCAATGCGCAAAAAATAAACGAATACATTTTTTAATTTTGGTTAAAAACGGTTTTGGTTGGCAAAAGCCCCCGTCTACAATTTTGAAATTTGACCCCAAAAGACAAGAAGAAGTAGACCAAAGTGAATGAAATGTCCACTAATATTGTAGAGGTAAGGTGAGGGAATACGTGTTTTATATTTTCCTGAAAGAAAAAAAAACTTGTGAGTGAACCGAGGCGTTGAGTTGCGGGAGAAGTGGACCGAAGCGAAAGCAATTGTATGTAGATATTGGATATGTAAAATATGGCCTCTCGTGTTTCACAAGTGTCGTGTCTCCATCCGATTTCTTCAAATTTGGCAGATCAAGTAACAGCAAACACAAACAGTATAGCGTATTTTATAATATTTCAGAAGGCACCTTTAACCCTTGCAATGTTTTTTCAGCATAAAGAAAAACACGTGTCAATTTATTTCCAGTTTGCTATTGGTATGCCAAATTTGAAGCAAAACGGATAGGAACACTTGAGAAACACGACAGCCCTTATTTTACATATAATATCTACACACAATTTGATTTGCTTGGGTCCACTCCTTTCTGAACTATTACGGTAATATTGCCTTTTTTTTGGATGGGACCTAGGCCCCAACACTGTTTTTCCGCAAAAATTAAAACACGTTTCATATACTGTTTTGCAAATAGTCCCTTTACGAAGTTTCGTTCCAATTCTCCATATTCTTTAGGAACTTTTGCGTATGCTTATTTGCACTTTTGATATTCCGTAATCAACGGTTTAGAAGGTCCGTGCCTCACTCAACCGCTTTTCCCAGGAAAATACGAAACCCAATTATCTCGTTTTTCGTCTACAATATCTACGCACAATTTCATTTAATTCGGTGCACTTCTTCTTGCATTTTGGGCCTCAAATTTCGAAATTTGGGATGGGGTCTTTTGCCCCCTAAAACCGTTTTTCCGCAGAAAATAAAAGAAAAACCGTATTCGTTTATTTTTTGCGTATTGTCCCTACACAATGTGTCGTTCCAATTCGTCATGTCCTTCAAACACTTCTGTTATTAGCAGTTTTGATATTTCATGATCAAAGTTCTGGAGGTGTGTGTGTCCCACCTAAACGGTTTTCTTTTTTTTCTCAGGAAAATGAAAAAAACGTATTCCCTCATTTTATGTCGACAATATCTGTGCACAATTTCATTCAGTTCAGTTCACTTCCTCTGGCCTTCCGCGCCTTAACTTTCAAAATTTTGGGTGATAGCTTTTGGCCCCTGAAATCGTTTCTCAGCACAAAATAAAAAAAAAACGTGTGCCTTTATTTTTTGGTATGTTGTTCATACATAAAGTTTCGTTGCAATTCATTGTGTCCTTTACACACATTTGCCATATTGCTACTATCACTTTCGATATTTCGTGATGAAAGTTTTGGAAGGATCCGGTCCCCACCTAACCGTTTTTTCCAGGAAAATACGAAACACGTGTTCCCTCATTTTATATCTGCAATATGTGTGTAAAATTTCGTTTACTTCGGTTTCCTTGGTTTTTGCCTTTGGGGCGTCAACTTTCAAAATTGTGGGTGGAGTCTCTTGCCCCTTAAAACCGTTTTCTCCGCAGAAAATAAGAAACACGTATTCGTTTATTTCATGTATAGTATCTACCTTCCAAATTTTATCAAAATCGGAGTGTTACACTTCAGAAGTGTTGCTTGTTAATAATATTTCTCTAAACTTTTATGAACAAATAGAGGGAATTAAAGCGAAAAATTGGGATCAATTGGAACTTCGGCTCCTACTAACATTGAAAGAAATGACAGCACAAGTATTTAGATGCAAAGTAGAAACAAAATTTAGAACTGAGATTTAACTATATTTCTGTCATGATTTTAATGCAGACTTCGAAGTTCTTAAATGCTAATTAAGTCAGGATTTCATATCCAAATTAAGTTGCAACATAATAATTCTTGTTAGAAAACCCGAATCGGCAATGCGAATTTAAGATTAGCCGATACTTTAGATAGTATGGGAAAAAGGTGAAGAGTGTAACCTAAGTGTGCTGCCAAGTGAGTTGCGAGGCGGTTTAATAAATTGGATGTCTTCTACTCGGCAGAGTCCACTCAAAGCGTTTAATTTTGTTTTAAAACAAAACATTTCTGTCATGAGTTACATTTAGGGATGCGCACGAGACGAATCGAGACAGGATTTTCCTGACAAAATTCGAGTCGAGACGGCACTTCCAATACAGAAATATACATTTTTCGAGTCGAGACATCACTTTTACAGCACATTTTCGAGACGAGACAGCCACAAACCACAAATCTTGTTTCGTGCGCATTACTAGTTATATTAGCACACACTACATGAGTGACAATTTATATTATGATAAAATATATTATGAGCTTTAATAGAAAAAGTGTAGACACTCGATAATTATTTTATGTAGTAAGATTTCAATAGATTCAGTGCTTGATCGTGCCGTGTATGAAGTTATGAAATATGAATTGGTTTCAACAGGCGCGGATCCAAGAGGAATTTTATAGGGGATAGGGATACAGCCCCTTCCCCCCCATGACGCTCAGGTGTACACTGGATAGAGTGGGTTTCAATCCTACTTTATTTACACTGGGTAAAGTTGGAAAATATGGTTTAGTCCAGCGTTTCACAACCTTTTACAACTTGCAGCACAATTCAGGGTAACTTGAATTCTCGCGGCACACATATTATTATTATTATTATTATTATTATTATTATTATTATTATTATTATTATTATTATTATTATTATTATTTGAAAATATAAAATACTGTAGTATTTTTTTCTGATTACTGACATCCTTCTCACAGAGAAGAAAGCTAGACCACTGTTTTTCCCCGTGGTAAATCATTATGCTTATTTTTCATTTTAATTTAAAAATAGAAAACAATTACAATCAGATATAGGGCTAAAGTTGTTAAAAATACACTTTTTTTTCGAAAACTGTATCCAACCTTTCATTAAGAAGGAGGATCACTAAATAACGAACGAACAAACGAATCTCTTTTACTTTTAAAACACAAATATAGGTAATTCGTATGCATGTTTACCTTGCCGGAAGGATTAAATAATATTATAAAATTTCAAGTTACGAAATAGTGTGCAACAACAAAGAAGCAATAATGGTCATAACAATGATAACAAATACTTTTTTTTCAAAATTAGAAATGTACAGAAAAATGTTCTACAGAAAAGTAACAGTATGAAACTTTAAATTTTAGATTCATAGTAGTAATTTGAAATACAAATATACCTTTTTCTGTATGTCTTGCTATTTGATTGCTATAGAATTAATAATTTTGTTCCGATTTCCTCGCGGCACACCAGCGACCCATTCGCGCCACACCACTGTGCCGCGGCACACCGGTTGGGAGACGCTCCTTTAGTCCATCCCTTGATCATATTCTGGTTCTGCGGTGTTAATATCTGGTCAGAACTTGCTGTTCTAGAAGCCTTAAGTTCATACGCGATAAAATAGTATTTCCGCATTATGCACCTTCTTAAACTATTTTCAATATTTGTATGTATCTTCAGATAAACCTTCCGTGAAAAGTTTTATTTATTGTATTTCTGACGATGCTTCCATTATCAAATAGTGTATGTAGTTTTATTTAACATAGAATTGCATACGACAAAAGAGTAGAAAACATTCTCATTGTTTTAACTTTTCTTGAGTTGATTTTGAGCTTAACGTCCCTTTCAGCAGCGAAGCTATATAAAACGTTGACCTACTAATTAACGTCGAATCCGAATCACATGAACTCCCACCGGGAATCGAACCTGGGTCTTCAATGCGTTAACTTTACTTGAATTTGGACTCGAACGCTCTGCAGCGGATTTAAAACGGTGGACTTGCCACCCCTGAGTTTTTCAATGAATGTATTTCTTAGTAATTATTTTAATTTTACTTTTGAAAATTTGTAAGCATTTTGCTTTTTTTTAATCCTTGAATTATACGTAGTCAGTGTTGAATACAGGTTTCATTTTTGTACGTGGCAATAGTAACTTCCATGATACCCTCTCTTCTACCTCTAGACACAGAAATGTTGTTTTTAATAACGCCAAATTACGATTTTTATTAATAAAGAGTGGCTGTCCTACTAACTCTTGCATCAATTTCCTGCTAAGCAAAGATAAATGAATCTGAAAAGGTAGGGGAACGGTAGGTAGCGGCATGACATCACGCCGTCCCCCATGCCTATCTTTGCCCATTGTAATTTCTTAGGAACTGGGGGGACACCGTACACATTTTTTGGACGCCGTACACATACACGGGTCCCCTGCATTCCCAAGCACTTTTACCTCTGCTGCTAAGTATTAATTGCTGTAAGGACTAACGAAAAATATTATGTGGTAATTATCTACTACTACTACTACTACTACTACTACTAGTACTACTACTACTACTACTACTAATAATAATAATAATAATAATAATAAATGATCTGAATGATAAAGATATTTTTTTAACTTTCTAATACAATCTCTGTGAGCTTTCGCGAATCTGGATATATTGTTTTTATGAGGAATAAAGAGGCTACAAACAACGACGATTTGTATAAAAGTCTTATCAGGTGTCTGACAGCTGACCTTGTGTCTGTTTTTTCTAACACAATGTTACAAGGCACAGAAGTGTGCGGGCATTTTGCTTTTTTTTGCCTGAGTGTAGTTTCAGTACTAAAATCAAGACTTTCGTTCTGTCGTTGGCACGTGTCGAAGCAGCTTGTTTGCTGTGCGATGTTTTGCCTTCAGGCGATCGACTAGATAGAAAAGTCAAGAAAGAAAGAAATAAACAAAACAATATGCTTGTTTCATGGATATATGCTTGCTTCTTGGCATTAGTGTTTGAAAACCAAAACTGTTCTGAGTATCCATTTTGTTATGTCCATAATAAGTATAAAGGGAAATGTTAATTCTCATATATAGTAGGGGTAAAGCTGTGGGGGAACGCGAGGGTAACGTTATATATATTAGGGATGGCCGGATCCGGATCTGGTCGGATCCGAAGATCTGGATCTCGGATCTGGGTCCGGATCTCGAATCTCGGATCTGGATCCGGTTCACGAATTTCGGATCTGGATCCGGATCTCGAATCTGAATCCGGATCTGGATTCGAAATTCGGATCTGGGTTCGAAATTCGGATCTCAGATCTTGATTCTTATCCAAACCCACATCCCACCCAAATTGTGATAAACTTGAATATCAAAAATTCGCCGAAAGAAATTTCACGAAGTCCTGACAGTGAAGAAAAGAACAGAAAATTAAGAAGAATACTGGCAAGTCTATTTGTCTCCTTCAATCTACACTAAAGATTAAATGCCTGCCTAACTAAAAAATAATCTAAATTGATCCGGATGAGAGTTCGAATGTCGAATCTAGGTCCACCCGGTTGCAGGACCGAGATGAAATACATACTTATTTATATTTGAAACCGGAATACAAAACACGAATATTTAAAATTCCTCAATACACCTATTTCATTGACAGTTAAGAAAACATAAACAGTTAAGATAAGTATTGACTAGTTTTTACGTATATTTATCTTGCTCAGTCTGCACAAAATATCAAATGTATAACTTACAATTAGATTTAATAATTATATAATAAATCACAATATGAGCACCGAGAATAAACTATGAATTTTCGTGCCCCTTATGTAGATTTGAAATTTCGGGTTCATACATAGAATCAGGCTGAAAGATAAATATTTGAGATCTGGAAACCGAAACAAGTGCTAGTACCAAGATCGTAGCCGTTTGTACCTAGGTAGTGCGAGCGGAAGGCACTTGCACCAAGTCCGGGTGTACTTTGGGGAACACGAGAAACTAAAAAC
Source organism: Thermobia domestica (assembly GCF_964235325.1). NCBI lineage: Eukaryota > Metazoa > Arthropoda > Insecta > Zygentoma > Lepismatidae > Thermobia > Thermobia domestica. The sequence goes on from NC_137455.1 coordinate 316,367,907, forward strand.
AGATATATATTCTTTTTCAGGGGCAAGTCGCGCTTTAACATGACTTTTCATGAGTGTTGTGTTTAAATACGAAAACTGTAATGGCGACTTGTTTGAAATAAGTGCCATTTCTTTTTTAGCAATAAAGTTAGGTACTTTCACATTGAATAAAAATTAGCAAAGCACATTTCACTGATGAGAGTGCTGGTTCTTACGGAAGCTTTCACACTGAACCGAAGATTTCCTCATGTGGGTATCGGATTGCCACAATTCACCTTTCTGAAAGACGTGGTTTATCAGGAGGTCGGCCAAGATTCTTTTGGACTTAGCGTGTAGACTGCTTCTGGTCTCAATTATTCAAATATGGTAAGACTAACCGTATATAAAGTTGGTTCGAAATGATTTAAAATGAAGGGCGCGGTGGCTCCGTGGTAGAGCGTTCACCCCCGGTGATTGGGGTTCCTGGTTCGATCACAACACGCGCCGTGTGGACTTTGTGGTGGACAAACATCGTGCTCGTGGGTATTCTCGGGGTTCTCCCGTTTCCTCCCACTTCTTTCATTCCACCATTTCACTCATTTCTCATTATCACCGTCTCCTTTAGCCTAACCGGCATAACCGCGGGACGTTAAACTTAAAGATTTCATTTCATTTCATGATTTAAAATATCACTAATTGACCTTAAGGGTATAATCGCGATTTAAATATTCGTAAATTTAAAAAAATCACACAGGAGGAAACCTAAATTTAAAAAATGTCAAAAATAAAAAGAACAAAATAAAATAGGTGGAAAGCCTATCATACAGGTGAAACCTAAATCCAATGAATATGATACAAAAAATAGGTGGCAGGTTATTATATAGGTGGAAAGCCTATCATACAGGTGGAAGGCCATCACAGGTGAAATCTAAATCTAATGAAGATGGTGATAGTACAAAAATAGGTGGAAAGGATATTATATAGGTGGAAAGCTAATCATACAGGAGAAACCTGACTCAATGAGGAAGATGATCATAAAAACTAGGTGGAAAGCCTATCATGCAGGTGAAACCTAGACCTATGAAGATGATGATAAACATACGAGAAGGGCTAAGTATGATAAAAGGAACGAGGATGAAACAATAGAAGACTAGAGTAAGCTAAACTTGAGTTGAGAATAGAATAGAATAGGAAAATTAGAAGATGAACAAATATTAGGTAGTTAGGAGTTTATATTTAAAAATTTTTTTTCTTTCTTTTTTTTTCTTTGTTGATTTTGTCTAAATTTTATTTTGTTGTTCTTTAGTGTTGTGGTTTCGTCCATTTTTCCTATCCCTCGTCCCTGTCCTCCCTTGTCCAAATTGAAAATCAAATGAATGATGAAAAATAATAAAGCAAAGAAGATTGCAATGATGATAGCCCTGTTTCGGTTAAACTTTCAGGTGCCGAAACTGAAAGGCGCGATCTGAGCAAAAAAAAAAAAAAATTCGTAAATTAGAAGAGATGTAAAAATTAAGCGTTAAAATAAATCCGATAATTCCTAATGCGACCTAATAGTAGCAATAAAACTCCTTATGTAACATTTTCAAAGCTAAGATTAACAGTTATGTTCTTGAAGAGGGTATATGGCAACATAGATTATAAATCCAATTATCATAAGTAGTACCTCTGACAGCCCCGCATTTCACATCACCATCGGCCTTCATCCTGACAATTCTGGACATCCCGGGCAATTCACTTACCCACAATGACTTTTCAGGCGTTCCAGTGCCATCAATATCTCAGTTTGGGTTTGGGTTCATGCTTCGGTGAACCTTGACTATCACCATCAGCAGCTATTAGAGAATCAGAACTTATTTCTGTATTAGATAATGTGGGTAACTATAGCTTTCCGTCTATAGAAGACTGAAAGCCTGCCTTCGGTGCCCGTGGTCATGGGTTCAATTTCCGGAGAGGCACTCAACAATTTCGATGTTGACCCAGCATCGTGGGGGAGTTATCTTAAGTAAGAGGTAGCGGACTCCAGTCTAGAAAGCCGGCATAAGGACTACGGGTGTCGATGCGTTGACTACACATCCCCACTTTGAACGTGAGGCCGCTGGTAGGAACCAAAGGACTGTCGTGCCAAGAATTTAGTTTGTTTTAATTATCATAAATGCCTTCTTTATTATTAAATTTTATACAATATTTTCTTTTCAACTAGTTTGCGAAACTCGGAGCTAGCTACTTGTTTTCTTTTTAATTCATGTTCATAGTTAGAAGAACTAATCACTAAGAAAAAACAATCTTTTCAATAAAATTCGTCTCGCGTCTTTCGTAGCTCTAAGTTTAGTTATTTTTAGTTTTTTTAGTTGAAGGGCGGTTTATCATTTCCCCTCGCTTTCCCTATTTTTTTTTCTAGTTTTATCTATATTTCTTTGCATGGACATTGCGCCTATACCCACGTGCTTAGTGTGTTCGTTTACAAAAGCGGGCCATTTTCCTGCCATTATAGAAAGTAAGAGTGCACTGTATCAGAGAAATATTAATTGACGTATGTAAGTGAATATATCTGTGAGGAAGTCATAATTACTCAGTTTTTGCATCGTACATAGTTTCCTCATCCTCATTAATCTCTTTACCCCCGCTTCCTGAATTCCAGTTCTAGTATTCTTTCTTGATAGCGGACTGATGTCTCATGTAGACTTATTAACTATAACATCAGCAATAAATAAAGTACGGTTTAATTTGCACTAATTTTAAAACATTACATTAATTAAATAATAATAATAATAATACGGAGCGAGGTCAGGCTACTTGTTATGATTCTTGCTTCGCAATTGGATAATACCGGATTCAAATTCGGAGACCAGACATCCCGACTGAGGATTTTCCAGGGTTGTTTCTCAGTTATAATGGGCAAATGCTAGGTTAGTACCTTGATCTAAGGCTTTGGAGACCTTCCTTCCATTCCTTTTCCAATGCTTTCATCTGTTGATTACTACAGTGTAAAGTAGCCTCAGAGGATGTATCTGGTAGCTTATAGTGAAAAAACAATAACGACGTAATATATCTTCACGAAACGTGTGGGTTAATTTAACTACAGCCTTACAGACCCAATATATAGCTAAAGTTTTAATATCAATTTCCTGACTTTTAAATACTATTTTCATATTGTTTCAGCTTTCAATTTTCTCATGTATGTTCCCACCGAGAATTGAACCTGACATCACATGAACAAATGCGAATATGTTAAATATTTTTGAACACTTTAATATACAAAACACAAAACGCTTCAATGATACGACGGATGGATATGTTTTGGTTACCTCCTGCAATGTATGTTTAAAGAAACATGGAGGGTGAAGAAAAAATAATAGAAATCTCTTTTATATTTACTCCTTCAACAAACGACCGACCTCAGAAGGGCAAGCCATAAGTTAGGTAATAAAGTCATACAACGAACACAACCATATCGCTCTCCTGAAATTCTCACGCCAACCAGTCTATATTTTTTGTTGTATATACCTTCAAAGTGAAAGATATTCATTATTACATTTGATGATGGTTGGACTCTAGTGAGTCAGAAACTACTATTAATAATGAGTTTGTTTTGTCTAGTATTCCTGCGATTAAAAGGGCCTTATCTAAAAGATATTTCATTTGTATATGAGAAAAGGAGAAAGTTTATTTTCTAAGAATAAAATAAATATTATCAATGTGAAGCTAACATTAAGTTTCGAAGAGGAGCTAAACAGAACAATTTGTTACCATTTACATCAGTTTTAAGACAGTTCCCTATACTCTGAAATGGGAAGAAATCAAATTTGGAAACATTTTACTAAAGCGACTTCGACAGAAAGTGCAACATGTAAATATTGCAAGGTTAAAATAAAATAAAGAACAAAGGTAGCACAAACGTGTTACTTAAACATTTAAAAGCACAGCAACCTACTATATCAGTTAAACCGAAAAAAGTTTTAACGAATTTTAGATATTCAATTTTATAAGATCACAATTTCAGATGTAGGTTTGGATACGAATCAAGATCTGAGATTCGAATTTCGGATCCAGATCCGAGATCCGGACCCAGATCCGAGATCCGGTTCTAGGTCCGGATCCGGCAAGATCCGGATCCGGATCTCACTGGATCCGGGATATCCCTAAAATTTTTGGCTATCCCTAATATATATAATAACATAGCATATTTCTTTCCAAAATTTTATAAAAACTATTTATTTTATAGAGTTCAAAATTCGGCCAAATGTTTATTAGTATTAATATTGCATGTTCACTTTTACTTTTTCTTGCTAAGGTAATATTATAGCGCGCTAATTAAAAATTAATTTTCTTCCATTTAAAAGCTGTTTAAGATATTGGCTGCATTTTGCAACAGTGCAGAACAGCAGATAGGAATCTAACCAGATAGATTTCTTTCTCTCTCTTCTTTCGCTAGGTCACGTGCGTGAACTTAGGATTGTCCGCGGAGAAAAAGAAACCGATGGAATGCAGATTGACAGCAAATAAGAACAAACTCTGTTTTCTTTCTCTTCATAGATCGTAAAGATTTCCTTGATTCTATGTAAACATCTCCGCGAATAATTACCTGTACAGGAATATTACAGCTAACAACGTACGAAAGTTTCAGAAAATCTGTCTATGTTGTTTTCAAGTGTGGGGAGTCTGTTCATCTTATAAAATCAGTTTCGAACTGTAGAGCGTAGAACAAACTCACTTATTTTTTGCATCAACTGACAAAAGTTTACATACAGATCAAAGAGAAGTCTTAGTGCGTTTGCACACGGCAACGATAATATCGGTGGAAGCATCGATAATGTCGGCGGTGAAATCGACTTCAATGTACTCAAATCGTAGCTTACACACGCCACCGATATTATCGGCCGATCCTCCGACACGCAGATGCTGTCGGCCAAGCCCCAGATAATGTCGGCGGTATCGCTGACACCGATTTTGTCGGTGGCAATGTTTTCTTATGATTGGATGCACATGTGGCCGATAATGTCGGCCGGCCAGTGGGTTAGATGAAGAGAGTGAGTGACAAGGCGCTGTATATTTTTGTTTCGTTTCTTGTCTTTGGAATTTTGTTATTTCCATTTTTTTCTATTATAATTGTATAATAATATTATTATTATCTTGTCCTATAAACAACTTCGGAACAGCTTATTATTTTTTTACAGTCTCTGTTTTGGAGTAGCTAATTCCCTTTATTAAATAAGTATAAAATGTGGGAATTTTGAAGAGTACTGGTTTCCCTCTAAATAGCTATTACCAAATAGAATATAGAAAATTTAGATAACCAAGTTCTTGATTATTTTCCACTAATTTTTAATTTTTGTTCTTTCTCTCTCTGTCTCTTTCTCTCACACACACACACACTCTTTGATGGTATATTTTTTAATCTATTAATGCATTTAAATTTCAATACATTCTGGAAATTAATTTAAGCGTAATTTTCAAATTTTGATACACTGTGAACATAAGCATAAGGAAAAAATCCTGATTATTATTACTTCCTTTTATTTTCATTAGAATTGTGTGCAGATCACTTTTCCCGGTTCCACTCAATAAGCAGTGATTGAATACAATATTTTTTGACAAGTCAAAGTAGAATTATTATTTTGAAACGAAGCCAACACAATCAAACACTCTTTCTCAAGCTCCAAGGACAAGTTACTCACTTGGCATTTTCTTGATTGTGATCTCAACAATAGGGATGTGACTTCATGCTTCACTTGTTACAGATTTTTTCTCTCACTTCCGAAAATATCCCAAATCTCCCATTTTAAAAAATAATGTGTAGAATGGCAATTGAAAACAAAGACCAAGGCTATGTATCCAAGTTTTCCCTCTCCCCTTTGTACCGGAATCGACCCCCTGATAGAGTTCTGCATTTTAGCTACAGTGACTGGATCAAAAGGTTGTGTATTTTTTCATTCTTATCTTTCTAGTTTTCCTTAGATTTTTAGAGATGGCAGGAATTTTTCCATTCGATATTTTAACCGTTATTGAACTTGTGGAATGTAGACTTTGCATATGGGATAAGATAACAGACTTTTTCAAGGACAGGAGGGCGCGGTGGCTCAGTGGTAGAGCGTTCACCTCTGGTGCTTGCGGTCGCGGGTTCGATCCCAGCCCTCGCCAAGTGAACTTTGTGGTGGACAAACACCGCGCTCGTGGGTTTTCTCGGGGTTCTCCCGTTTCCTCCCACTTTCTTCATTCCACCATTTCACTCATCTCTCATTATCACCGTCTCCTTTAGTCTAACCGGCATAGCCGTGGGACGTAAAACTTAAAGATTTCATTTCATTTTTCTTTCAAGGACAGGATTGAAAAGCAAAAACCACGGCGAGAAATTTATGCAAGCCTTGTCCAGGATTTTGAGTTCATGGACAAAAAGAAACGAGAAACGACAGGTATGTATGCAACAGCGCAAATCTGTCTTCAACATTACGGGCGGGGGGAGACGGGTAAGATCGTTCCCATATTATATATATACATATATAGCGATGTTCAAAATATTTCTGTAGCCGAGAAACAATGCTGTAGAGGATTAGGGGAGCAGAATTGTCTTCAACATTGGGAGGCGGGCAGATTTGAGGCTTATTCTGAGTGGACATTAATTTCATCTTACTTTCCTTTCTAGCGATCGGACACAAATAATCAAATTTCTCTCCCAAAAAACACATTTCAAATCGGATTATTGGGGAGGACAATCTCCCAGTTCCAAGATTGGAGGGGACATGTCCCCTTCATCCCCCCGGAATTTGCTCCAGTGTATGTATGGAGCAATGTAAAACAGAATTACTAATTCGAATTTTATCATTTAATCTACTATGACATTAATGTTAACTACGTGGAAAACAAAATAATATATATACATGTGTTTTCATTGGGAAGGCCGATGGGGGCTGAATTTGAACGTAATCACTATCGGGGTTGTCACTATACATCTGAGCAATCCCGATAAATATGGATTTGACACAAATATTGGTCGTTTTCTACTACTTTTACATGTCCCGGTAAACGCCCCCTGAGACCCCTTGGTTCGAATTGTGAAAAAATCGCCTCTGGCCTCCAGCCGATACCGCGAAAACTATGAATATGACAATAAAATCTGCCATTTTCTACTACTTTTACATATTCCGATAAAGCCCCTATGATCCTCTGGTTCCAATTTTGAAAAAAACATGCCTCTGCCCAGCAGCCGATGGGGGCAGTATTTGGAAGTCAACGCCTGTGTGAGTATCACCATTCATCTCAGCGACAGTGAAAACTATTGAATTGAGACTAATATCGGTCATTTTCCATTATTTGTACATGTCTCGCAATTCTCCACCCCGGTGACTCCCGGCCCACATACAATGGTGGCTGAATTAGAAAATCATCGCTAATGAAAGTATCACCATTGATCTCAGCGACCGCGAAAACTATGAAATCGACACTAATATCGGTCATTTTCTACTACTTTTACATGTCTGGGTTAACGCCTTCCTGAGACCCCCCTGGTTCGAATTTAGTCAAAAACGCTTCACCTTGGTCTGGGACCTGAACCAAGGTATCCGTGTCCAAAATTTGGTAACTCTCGGCCAACTTGTCTGGTTTCCAGGCCGGTCCCGGTTGAAAAAAAAAACTCTTCGTCTTGATCTGTGGCCTAGACCAAGCTACCCGCGACCAAATTTTGAAAACTTTCGTCCACTCGTCTGGTCCACGGACCGCACACAGATAGAGAGACTGACACTCAAGCAAACTCTATTTTATTTATATTAGAAAGGTCAGATCCACCGTTATTGTAATAGAGCGGTGCTTGAGTGATTGATCGTAGAAATTCAAAATCCAATGAGTGATAATTTCATAGCCTTGTTTTATTACAAGTTTAAACTCTTTAGTCAGTAGAGAAGAGGGCATGATTCATGGGTCAGAGTTGATGATAATGGGTTTCGGTGGGTCTTGGGTCACAGTGTGTGACAGTGGTTCATGGTGGGTGGTGGGACAGAGTGAGTCACGGTGGGTCATGGGTCACGATGGGTGGTGGGTCAGTTGGTCGTGGCTAAAGTTTTCATTGCCCCACACTCTGTCTGAACTACAGTGTTGAAAATTAATCAGTGAAAATCAATTGCAATTGATCAAGCAATTGAAAGTAATTGCTGTGGAAATCAAAAATTGCAATTGAATTAATTGCTAATTAATTTCAATTGCAATTGAATGACTGATTCAATTGCAATTACTTTCCACTGTAATTACTTTCAATCGATTGATTAATTGCAATTGATTCTCCTTTATTAATGGGCAACTGCAATTAACAATTAACCATTACTTTCTTCCGCTGTCAATTGCAATTAACAATTAAATTTACATATTAATTGTTAATTGTCAATTCAATTGAAATTTGCCCAACACTGCCACTCTTCTCTTCACTGTCCCGATCCGGCCCTTCAAACTTTTTTTTAACCTTTTTCTTCTATACTGCCTATTTGGGAAAAGTCTCAATGTAGAGGATTGCTAGTGGTAAAAACGATGGATATTCGTCGTTCTGTTGGAAGGGGGGCTGGTGGAATGTGCCGTAAAATTTTACGTTGCCCCCATAGGAAAAATCTAGATTCGACACTACTAATATATATACAGATGGTGATCAGAAAAATGGAAACACCTGAACGAAATTGCAACTTACCAGATTAATATGGTGTCCGGCCGCCTTTCGCCTTCAGAACAGCCTTGATGCGACGTGGGATGGAGGCATAGAGGTCGTGAATGGGAGCAAGTGAATTTTACACCATTCTTCGTGCAGGGCATCGGCCAGTTCTGTGAGAGAGGATGGAGGTGGAAATCGTCGCCGGAGTCGTGTTTCCAAGACGGACCACAGATGTTCAATTATGTTGAGATCTGGGGATTGGGCGGGCCAGGGGAGGTGTTGAACTTCATCCCGATGTTCCTCAAACCACGCTGCAACAACGCATCTGTGTGAATGGGTGCATTATCATCCTGGAAGATGGCATCATTGTCCGGGAACAACATCCGGATCATAGGATGCAAGTGGTCTCCTAAAATTGCGACATAATCGTTGGCAGTGATTCGTCCGCTAAGTGTGACCACAGCACCCAATGAAAACCATGATATTGCGGCCCACAGCATCACCGAGCCGCCGCCATGTTTCACAGTTGGGCGGAGACACTGCAGATCATAAGCTTCTTTGGGCGTTCTCCACACATAAACACGGCCCGTGGTTGGGAATAGGGTGAAGGATGACTCATCCGACCATATCACACGTTTCCAGTCCTCAACGGTCCAAGTTGCATGGTCGCGGCACCATTTGGGGCGTGCGAAAGCGTTACGGTCCCTGATGAGCGGTTTGGCCCGTGCAACACGACCCCGTAAGTTCATGTCATGTAATTCGCGGCGGACTGTGATTGTCGAAACAGGATGGGGGAGGTGCTGATTGAGTTCCTCCGTCACTTGCTCCGCAGTGGCACGACGGTTCTGCGTGACAATGCGCTTTACTACCCGGCGTGTCCTGTCACTCATGATTTTCTTCCGCCCACTGTTCCGCTTCCCCGATGTGGTTTTCCCGTGTGTTGTGTAGGCCGTCATCACCTTCGACACTGTCCCACGCGACACACCTAACACAGTAGTCACTGCCGTCACACTCACTCCACATAACCGCGCACCAACAATTTGCCCTCTTTGAAAATCTGAGAGGTCTCCCATTTTACACTACCTCCGTCTGCTGCAGCCACTGGACACTGCTGTTCCACTGCGCCTAACGTAGTATGGAGACCGACCTAACACACCACCACCAGCGGTCCGGCGCTACGGGCACCACGACACCACTGCCAACCCATACATCTGACGTGTTGCCAACTACAGGTGTTTCCATTTTTCTGATCACCATCTGTATATATAATTGAGAAACACTATGTTTGTGACTATAAATCTCCCAAACCGCCCCACTGATCTTAATCAAATTTGAAACATGGATGAGTTTTACGGCTGGGCTGGTTTTAGGCTATTCACTTTGATGGTACAACTTAGGGGGGGGGGGTAAAAATAAATAAAATTTAATAATTCCTGAACCACTCGACCAATCCTGATCAAATTTTCAACATAGATGAGGCTCAGGCCTGGGATCGTGTTATTTAAATTTGACGAAGTAACGTGGGGGCGGAGAAGGAGGAGAGATATATATAAAAATCAATTTATATAAGACTGAATGCCACTATTTTTGTAACTTAATAACTCTTGAAGTATATCTTGAATATCCGACCGATCGCAATCAAATTTTCAAGATATATGAGGTTTGGATCTGGAAACATTTTTGTAATTTTACTTTAACGGTACATCCTAGGGGGAAGGGGAACGTATAAATAGAAACTAATAAAACCTAATAACTTTTGAACCACCCAACCAATCTCAATCTAATTTTCAACAAATATGAGGGTCGGGCCTTGGGTGTTTTTTATCGTTTCACTTTGACGAGCCAACGTAGGGGAGGAAGAGGGGGCAGATATATGTAAAAAAAAATAAAAATAAAAATGTCTGTCTCTTGACTTCATCACTCTTGAACCACCCGACCGATCTAAATCAAATTTTCAATATACATGAGTATAGGGGCAGGGATTACTTTAGGCTATTTACTTTGACGAAACAACATAGGGGAGGGCGAGAGGGAGAGAAATTTAAAAATGATCAAAAATGACCGATATTAATGTTGAATCCATAGTTTTCGGGCCCGATGAGACAAACAGTAACACTTCTGATGCTGTTTCAATCCAAGTTCAGCCCTAATAGTTGGGAAGGGTGAGGGTATAATGGAGGAGAGGGGGATAACTTTTAAAAATGATCGAAACTGAGTAATATTAGTGTCGAATCAATAGTTTTAGGTCTAGCTGAGATTAACAGTGACAATTCTGATTTCGTGTGCCGCAGAACGGGGGAGGGGGAGCTATATATAATAATAATAATCGAAAATAACCAATATTAGTGCCTAATCCATAGTTTTCGGGATCATTCTGATGAACTGTGACATCTTCGATCCGGTTTAAATGCAAAATCAGCTCCGCCACTTGCGGGAAGGGGAGAAAGTGATATATAAAATGATCGATAATGGCCACTATCAGTGTCAAATTTATAGTTTTCTGGGTCGCTTAGATGAGCAGTGGTACTTTCGATCATGTTTAAATTCAAATTCAACCCCACAACTTGGGGGAAAGGGAGGAAGAGATATTTAAAGATAATGGAAAATGACCGTTAATTAGTGCTGAATCCACATTTGTGGGGGGTCGCTGAGATGAAAAGTGACACTTTCGTTGCCATGGCCCGCAACATAGGGGAGGAGGAAATGTATATATAAATGACCAAAAATGACCATTATTGGTGTCGAATCCATGATTTTTGGGGTCGCCGAGATGATCAATGATCTTTCCGATGCTGTTTAAATCGGTGCCATTAAAAACGAAAACAGCATATTTCACGGGTACTAAACACATGAAATACGGAGTTGTGCTTTAAAATTTTCATTTTAACTTAGCAAAGCGGGTAATATATGCTAGTAATACTAATAAAGCTCAGGTACTGTCCTTTCTCTATTTCAAAGCCACCTATTTTTTTAAATCTCTTTGCTATAATATCTATTACTGGAGCTATCAGTATATTTTTGTTTTTCGTCTTTATACAACACCAAGGTTATAAAGGAAGGTCTTTTATATGTGGGTTCGGAACTTGAATCTGATAGGTCGTTCCCAACCATACTATCTCGCCTCCAGAAAAACTGGATTACAGGGCAGAGTGTAAAGCAAGAAATTTCTCTCTCTTTTGCTAAAAAAAACTTTAGTTCGCATACTAGTCATAGCACATGTTTAGAGGTTTTTCAACGAATCTGTATGAGACGAGACCTGCAAATGACACAATACTGAAAGTTTAGCTTACACCAGGAGTCGAATCTGGTATCATCCTAAAACAAAAAAATCTTAATGGCTGACTACTTTAATGCTCATAAATCATTCCAATGTAAAAATTTTTGGTGAGCCCGCCCCCTAGACTCCCCGTGGATACGAGCCTGTGTGACCCCCCACCCTCGAACACAATTTTCTGGAAGAAAACCTCTATTCTTCCTTTTGTCTGTCTAGTTTACTGAAAACATGAAAAGCAAACTAGGTCACAGAGCATAGAGTTGGAAATGATGGACATGTTGCATTGCAGACATATTTCGTACCGTTGATGATTTTGGGAGGTTTTCCAGGGACAAAATTCACCTCGGAGTTATATCTCCTATGGTGCTCAATATGAGTTGAGTTGATTTTGTCGTCCCTTTCAGCAGCGAGGCTATATAAGACGGGACCTACTGATTAATTGACAAACCCGAACTACATGAGCTCTCACCGGAATCGAACCCGGGTCTCTCACGCCAAAGGCACGTACGCTAACCACTTAGCCACGAAGAAGCTCGGAGCTCATATTAGAAAAGAAGAAAGCACATTATGGGAATTTCAGTGCAGACAACTAAGTACGACGACTGTTAAAAAATATTTTTCATCTTGAATATATTGTAATAATGGTCAATCTTATTCGATAATGTCATTTTTTAAAAAATAGCATTCTCTTTTCTGTAACTTACTACAGTATACAAGTTAAATTTCACACAGTGTGCAAAAGAGGGGAAGGGATTACAACGTAAGATGGGCTTCGTTCGCTTCCTATCCGATCGACAAAACCTTTCTTGTAAAATTCAGCGTTTCAAAGAACCTGTGTGGTTGCTGATAGCTACACATAAATTGACAGAATTTTAGTACTGTCTGCCTGAAGCAAAGTCTTAATTTTAGTACTGAAGCTGCCTGAGTCAAAAAAGCAAGCACACCGCAGGCATGGTGGCTTCTGTGCCTCGTAACATTGTGTTTAAAAAAACAGACACAAGGTCACTTGTGAGTTCTTGCAACTGATAAGGCTTTTTTTCTTTTATACAAATCATATTGTTGTTTGAAGCCTCTTTATTCCTTACAAAAACAATATAACCAGATTCATGGGAAGCTACAGCAATTGTAATAAAAGTTGAAAAAATGTCTGTATCATTCAGATACTTTATTATTATTATTATTATTATTAGTAGTAGTAGTAGTAGTAGTAGTAGTAGTAGTAGTATTATCACATAATATTTTTCGTTAGTCCTCACAGCAATTCATTCTTAGCAGCAGGGGTTAAAGTGCGTGGGAACGCGGGGGACCCTATCCCCACCTCCAAAAAACTGTGTACGGCGTCCTCCCACTTCCTAAGCAATTACAATGGGCAAAGATAGGCATGGGGGACGGCGTGACGTCATGCCGCTACCTACGGTACCCCTACCTTTTCAGATGATTCCATCCCATCTAGCCTAATCCCACCTCGCCTATCGATTTAATAGCCACTTATATCTCCAAAATAAGAATGTCTACCATTTTAGGCGAGATGGGAATTCCCATCTTACTTAATCCCATCTCGCCTAAAATGGCGGTAGGATGCAAGGAGAGAATTTCTGTACTGAAGAGGGAATTCCTCTAATATAATTTTAACCAGATATTTCAATCAATATTGGCAATCTCTGTCAATTACAATATAAATATATAATAAGTACTATACAAGAAGAAAGCATAGGGGGAAGGCGATTTAGTGAATTTAGTTCACTTTTGGTTTATTTTGGGAATACTGGAAATTGATTGGCAAGGAGAAGCTAATCAGAAACATGATAGAAATATAGAGGATGTTTCAAAACAACACTTACAACGTTTGAGAGCTCATTCCTGACACCATGATAAGACAACCTGGGTGCACAATGCTTCCTTTTGGCGTTATGACCAGGCAAAAACCAGTCGGAAAAATGCCCAAAACAGCCGTAACTCGAGAACAAAATGTCGGATCGAAGTCGGGGGAAAGGAAATGTATATTATTTTTAGCCATGGCTTCCATTAATGCACAACCCGATATGGTACAGAGGCAGCACAAAGGTCACCTCAAATAAATTGAAGAATTATGGGGATATTTTATGAAAGGGGGTTATAGCCCCACATAAGTTACTGGCACATGCAAGGAGCATTAGAATATTAATTCTGTGACATTTGTGAAACTTCTGACGCTCACTGGCATTTCCGGAACAAAATTTTGAATTTTTATAAAGGTAAATCATCTAATGCTTCGTCCCCTGTGCCCCCCTAAGGCGGTGCGTTACCAAAATAGCATTCCAGATTTCAAAAATGCATACTCTTTTGCTACAATGACGCCAAATTTCACACTAATTAACAAAAACACCTTCTTCTCGTATGTCCCTACTAAGGATATTTCTGGTGATTCTGGTGATTTTCTTACTTTTGAAAGGGGGCTGTAACCCCATTATCAGTCACTCTTACATGTAAGGAGCATCGGAGCATTAATTATGTGACATTCGTGATTAATCTGACGTTTACTGGCGCTCCGAAAATAAATTTTGAGATTTGGTAACACATCACCCACCAGCTTTTTACGGCCCTTGCTCCCCGAAGGGGGGCTTCCCAAAATAACGTTTGAGACGGCTTTACTAGCTTTGTGAATCAGTGTTTTTGCATTTCGTAAACAATACAACTCATTTGCCCCAAAATCTTTACGAATAATTATTGGAGAAAACTGCTTCCAAAGACAGACTGTTACAGACTGTTATACAATTCGTGTAATTTTCTACAGCACTGGGAGAAGATGAAGTTTTCACACCATTAATACAAAATTTGGCACTCTTATTGAGAAATATCTGAATTTTTCGAATTTCTAAAGGAAATAGAAGAAAATTAATGTTTAGCCCCCCTTTTGGAAGTGTAAACACAGAAGTTCATTTTCCTTATGGGAGGTTCAATGTTAAATTTTGGAAGCAGTTTTCTCCAATAATTATTCGTAAAGATTTTGGGGCAAATGAGTTCTGTTTGTTACGAAATGCAAAAACACTGATTCACAAAGCTAGTAAAGCCGTCTCAAACGTTATTTTGGGAAGGCCCCCCTTCGGGGGGCAAAGGCCGTAAAAAGCTGGTGGGTGATGTGTTACCAAATCCCAAAATTTATTTTCGGAGTGCCAGTAAACGTCAGATTAATCACGAATGTCACATAATTAATGCTCCAATGCTCCTTACATGTAAGAGTGCCTATATATATATAATTCAATGTATGTATATATATATATATATATATATATATATATAATTCAAATTCACGTTTTCACTCAAAAGAAAAAAAAGCATTTCATTTGTTTACCTTTGGAATACCAATATCTAATCTAAATGATCTACCTAGAAAGACCCTCAAAAGTATTGTAATATTTATTTATTTATTTTGTATATTACTGTTACGCACACGCCTAAAATGCCATGATTGTTCCTTCATTTTAGTATATATTTCTTTTAAAGTTATATACTATGTTATGTTTTTTAAGTAACATTCCGTATTTTGGAATGCAAAATATTGATGATAATGCTTCTACAATAACTTTGTTTTCCTTCTGTCGTATCTTCCTTTCTCACCTCGCAAAAGTCGATTTATGGTCAAAAATGGTTGGAAAATGTAAATAGGGATATTTCACCCTGTTTGACAAGTCTTGTTATAAAATACTGTACTTAGAAGGTAAATTCTGTACCACCAGACATGTCAACTCTGACGCGAAATCGTAGCAGTTACAGTAGTATTAACTGTGGTCGTAGTAGTAATAATAGAAGTAGTAGTAATATTAGTAGTATTACAGTACTTTGCAGTCTTGAATAAAGAGTCAGTTTCCCAAACACACTACGATTAACATAGACTGACAGTAAGACCGTACGAACACGACAAAGGCAGGGGTAGTGGAAGACATTTAAGGGAAAAAATGACAACATTAGTTTCCAATCCGTCCTTGAGTGCCCGGTTCCAACCCGGAAATACGTGCGCCCGGTTCGGCCCTATAAAATTTGTGTCCGGGCCGAACAGGACACGCCCAGCCCGTGCAGGGCTCTGATTCATATCCACTGCAAACGCTGTTTTTGTTCCATTTTGACTTTTATTTTAGTACTCAGACGAGAATTGTGTTCTATGTCTTAATTTTCTGCATTCTTTCACATATGGAAAGATTCGTTTACGTATCTAAATGTTTCATTACGTATGGAGAGCTAAATGACAGACAGGCATGTGCTGATATTAATACAAAGTTTCGAAATATTGAATTATTAAGTATTTCAATCAATGTTGCTTTTTTATACAATTAATAACAAGTCTTATTATATTTAAAAGAAGAAAAACACATCTGCAAAATTTCTCCCGATTGCAAAGGTTGACTTCGAGGTTCGAACCTGGTTTACTTTTTCCCGAAGATACCCGAAGCTGGACTTAGAAAATTTTTTACTTAAAATAGCAATAAAGAATGCCCTCGACCTTTGAGACAACATGTACCTTTCGGGAGTCAACTTTCAAAAGTTTGGTGTGGGTTCTTTTGCCCCATAAAACTGTTTTTTCTGCAGAAAATAAAAAAGCATTCCTTTATTTTTTGCGTATTTGTCCATATAAAAAGCTTTGTTGGAATTCTTCGTGGCCTTTACACACATTTGACATACTGTTACCATCATTTTTTATATTTTGTGATCAAAGGTTTGGAGGGGTCCGAGCACCCTAACCGTTTTTCTCAGGAAAATACGAAACCCGTTTGCCCTCAATTTAAACCTACAATATCTGTGCAATATTTGATTCAATTTGGTTCACTTCTTCCCGTCTTTCGGGCGTCAACTTTTAAAATTTTGGGTGGGTCTCTTGCCGCCTAAAACCGTTTTCCCGCAGATCATAAAAAACCCGTATTCCTTTATTTTTTGCGTATTGTCCATACAAAAGGTTTTGTTGCAATTCTTCATGTCCTTTACACACATCTGACATACTAGCACTTTTCATATTTCGTGATCAAAGGTTTGGAGGGGTCAGCGCCCCACGCTTCCGTTTTCCCCAGGAAAATACGAAACTCGTATTCCCTCATTTTATGTATACAATATCTGTGCACAATTTAATTCACTTCGCCTCACTTCTTCTTGCCTTTCGGGCATCAACTTTCAAAACTTTGGGTGGGTTCTTTTGCCCCTACAACTGTTTCTCCGAAGAAAATAAAAAAAACGTATTCCTTTATTTTTTGCGTATTGTCCATACAGAAAGTTTCTTCGAAATTCTTGGTGGGCTTCACACACACCTGACAATCTGTTACTAGCACTCTTGATATTTCGTGATCAAAGGTTCAGAAGAGTCCGGGCCCCAACTAGCCTTTCTTTTTTTAGGTAAATACGAAACTCGTATTCCCTCGTTTTATGTCTACAATATTTGTGCAAAATTTCATTCACTTCCGTTAACTTTTCCTTACTTTTTGGCGTCAAATTTCAAAATTTTGGGATGGGGTCTTTTGCCCCATAAAACCGGTTTTTCGCAAAACTAAAAAACCCGTATTCCTTTGTTTTCAGTGCATTGTCCATACAAAAGTTTCGGTGCAATTCTTCATGTCCTATACACACATTTGACATACTGTTAGTAGCACTTTTGATTTTTCGTTATCAAACGTTTGGAGGGGTCGGCGCTCCACCCGACTGTTTTCTCTAGAAAAATACGAAACCCGTAACCTCATTTTCTGTCTGCAATATCTCTGCAAATTTCATTTACTTCGGCTCATTTCTTCTTTTCTTTCGGGTGTCAACTTCAAAATTTTGATTGAGAGATTTTGACCCCTAAAACAGTTTTCCGCAGAAAATAAGAAACCAGTATTCATTTATTTTTTTGGTTATTTTGCATACACAATGTTTCGTTGCAATTCTTCATGTTCTTTACACACATCTGACATACTGTTCCTAGCGCTTTTGATATTTCGTGATCAAAGGTTTGGAGGGGTCGGTGCCTCACCCAACCTTTTTCTTCAGCAAAATACGAAACTCATATCCTCATTTTACGTCTGTAATATCTGTGCAGAATTTCATTTACCTCGGCTAATGTCTTTTTACCTTTCGGGCGTCAACTTTTAAAATTTTGAATGGGGTCTTTTGCCCCCTAAAACCGTTTTTCGCAGAACATTAGAAACTCATATTCCTTTATTTTTTACGTATTGTCCATACAAAAAGTTATGTTGCAATTCTTCGTGTCCTTTACACATATCTCAAATACTGTTACTAGTACTTTTGATATTTCGTGATCAAAATGTTTGAAGGAGTCCGTGCCTCAGCCAACCCCTTTTTCCAGGAAAATACGAAACCCGTATTCCCTCGTTTTAACCCTTCAATATCTGTGCAATATTTCACTCACTTCGGTTCACTTGTTCTGACCTTTCCAGCTTCAAATTTAAAATTTTGGGGTGGGTTGTTTTGCCCCATAAAACAGTCTTTCCGCAGAAAATAATAAACCCGTATTCCTTTATTTTTTGCGTGTTGTCCATACAAAAAGATATGTTGCAATTCTTCATGTCCTTTACACACATCTCAGATACTGTTACTAGTACTTTTGATATTTGGTGATCAAAGGTTTGGAGGGGTTGGCGCACTACGGAACCTTTTTCCCAGGACAATACGATACCCGTATCCTCATTTTAAGTCTGCAGTATCTGTGCACAATTTAATTCACTTCGGCTCACTTCTTCTTGCCTTTCGGGCTTCAACGTTCAAAAGTTTGGGTGGGGCTATAGCCTTTAAAACCGTTTTCCCGCAGATCATAAAAAACCCGTATTCCTTTATTTTTTGCGTATTGTCGATACGAAATGTTTCTTTGGAATTCTTCATGTCCTTTACAGACATCTGACATACTATTAATAGTACTTTCGATATTTCGTGATCAAAGGTTTGGAGGGGTCGGCACCCCACGGTTCCGTTTTCTCAAGGAAAATACGAAACCCATACTCCCCCATTTTATGTCTACAATATCTGTGCACAATTTCCTTCACTTCGGCTCAATTCTTCTTACCTTTCGGGCATCAACTTTCAAAATTTTTGGGTGGGTTCTTTTGCCCACAAAATAATTTTTCCACATAAAATAAGAAACAAGTATTCATTTTCTTTTTGCGTATTATCCATACACAATGTTTCGTTGCAATTCTTCATGTCCTTTACAGACATCTGACATACTGTTACTAGCGCTTATGAAATTTCGTGATCAAAGATTCGGAGGAGTCCGTGCCACACTTAACCGTTTTTTTTAGGTAAATGCGAAACTCGTATACCCTCATTTTATGTCTACAATATTTGCGCAAAATTTTATTCACTTCGGTTCACTTTTTCTTCACTTTCGGTGCCAAATTTCAAAATTTTGGGGTGGGGCCTTTAGCCCCATAAAACCATTTTTCCGCAAAACTGAAAAACCCGTATTGTTTTGTTTTCAGCGCATTTCCCATACAAAAAGTTTCGTTGAAAGTCTTCATTTCCTTTACACACACCTCACATACTGTTACTAGTACTTTTGATATTTCGTGATCAAAATTTTGGAAGGGTTCGTGCCCTTTCCAACAGTTTTTTCCAGGAAAATACGAAACCGGTATTCACTCATTTTACGTCTACAATATGTGTGCACAAGTTCGTTCATTTCGATTCACTTGTCCTTGCTTTTCGTTCGTCAACTTTCAAAATTTTGGGTGGGTGCTTTTCCCCGTAAAACCATTTTTACGCAGAAAATAAAAAAAACAGTATTCGTGTGTGTTTCGCATATTATCCATACATTAAGTTTCGTTCCAATTCTTCATGTTCTTTAGACACATCTCACATACTGTTACTAGCACTTTTGATATTTCGTGATCAAATGTTTGGAAGGGTCCGTGCCTCACCGAACCTTTTTTTGCAGGAAAATACGAAATCCGTATTTCCTTATTTTAAACCTACGACATCTGTGCAATATTTCACTCACTTCGGTTCATTTCTTATCTTTTTCGCGTCAACTTTAAAATTTTGGGGTAGGTTCTTTTATCCTATAAAACTGTCTTTAGGCAGAAAATGAAAAAAAAGTATTCCTTTATTTTCTGCGTATTGTCCATACAAAAAGTTTCGTTGTAATTCTTCATGTCCTTTACACCCACCTGACATTTGTTACTAGTACTTTTGATATTTCATGATCAAATGTTTGGAGGAGTCCGTGCCCTACCCAGCCGTTTTTTAAAGGACAATAAGAAACCCGTATTCCCTCATTTTATGTTTATAATATCTGTGCAGAATTTCATTCAGTTCGGTTCACTTCTTCTTACCTTTCGGACATCAAATTTCAAAATTTTTCGTGGGGGCTTTTGCCCCCTAAAACTGTTTTCCGCAGAACAATAAAACCCGTATTCCTTTATTTTTTGCGTGTTGTCCATAGAAAAAGTTTCGTTACAATTCCTCATGTCCTTTACACACATCTGACATACTGTTACAAGCATTTTTGATATCTCGTGATCAAGGGTTTGGAGGGGTCCGTGCCCCACCCTACCGTTTTTTTTTCAGGAAAATATGAAGCCTGTATTCCCACATTTTACGCCTGCAATATCTGTGCACAATTTTATTCACTTCGGTTCAGTTATTCCTGCCTTTCGCGTGTCAATTTTCAAAATTTTGGGTGAGTCTTTTATATTAAACCTTTACTTTATGTAACTTTTTCTTTTTTTAAATTCTTTTTTTAGGGGAAGAAGGAGAGAAATGTTTTTCTGATATGTGTCTTTTGCCATTCATCTTTTTTGAACTGCTTAAGTAAGATCATTTTGTAACTTGATGTCATCCAACTCCGTCACGATAATAAAATTGTCATTCTTAACAATTTGTTTTATTTCCTTATTTTTCAGTTTGCCACACTGATATATTTTTAACTAAATTGAGGTTTGGTCCAACGCCTTTCGAATTCGGAACCAACCCAACCGCCGAGCTTTTTGGGTTGCCTGCTATTGCAGGAAAACGAGAATTGCAGGTGGTAATGCACCTTTGGAGTCGTGTATACAATACAGGAGATTTAACCTGAATGCTTTTGGGAATGAACTGCCAACATTGATCAGTTTCGAACCTCGGAGTTCGAGGAGTCTTACTCCGGAATTCTGAGAGACACCCACGAAGGTTGCATCGGGCATCAAGTGTAATGTTCTGCTAAGCGATATAAATTATTAGCTAGCCCGAATCAGTTAAATCCCAGGTACAAACTCCATGTGCGTATAAGTTATAAAGGTGTCCTCCAAGATTATCATTCAACTTTCAAGACTACCTGTTTTACTGAGGATTAAAGTCGACATTTGAGGAGTGTTTGGAGCAGCAACTATATTATTTCGTGGAATTATCCCGGGAACGTTTCCCCAGTGCTAGTCCCCCAAGTGCATTAGTGGTGTGAGAAAAGCATATCTGGTGGAATCATTATCATAATCTTTTCTACCGATATATAAAAGTGATAAAAAGCTATAGTATAGTGAAAAAGCAAAGTGTCATTTTGTTAATCAAAATAATTATACATATTCAGTGTTGAGAGTTGTGATTGTTTTTCTAATCCGTTATTTTTTAAATAGTATTTTAATAAATAAGCATAGTGTCATTTATTCCAGTGTGTTTTTGTTGTATGTATGAAGGATGTTTATGGGCATTGTGGTCTGACTCTCCTTCTGATCGTCCGTGAGGTTTTCGAGACGCAACATCCGAAACTCTCTGTGCCTAACGCTAATCTCGTTATTGATACCGGCGGGCAATTCGGAAGCGATACTATAATCCCTTTTTGCGTATGTCCTTCAACGTCTTATCCAGGTAAGTCTAGATCTCCGGAAAACACTCATTGGCAGGACAACGGTGGACAGACCCCGGAAAGCAATTATCTAAATAAACTGACGCAAGAACAGCGACTGGACCAGGCGATTACAAATAAATGGCAAACGGATTACCGACCCGAATCGAGACGTTGATGCTCGAATACTTGTTGGATCGATATTGTAATACGTCTTTTCTTTTTCAGCTTAAGGAATTAAAAAAAAATAATTTTACTCATATGTTCTTGTGATAGTCTATTTTATTTTGTTGACAATGGTGTATCAAGAAATAGATTTGGCTATGAGATTAGGTTTATTTTGTCAGAAAGTAGAGGTTGGAGTAAAAAAGAATCAAGAGAATTTTGCTCACCTTACAGAGAATTTTCTCAAACTAAGGAACGAAAATAAATAGAATCTCTATGAGTTAAATAGTGAGTTAGGTCAGCAGTTAGACGCTGTACAAAGAGAAAGTCGCGAAAATAACCAGAGATTAGCACAAAGTATTAGGACCATAGAAGCCGAATGTAAACGCAGGAATGAAATCCTTGAACGAAAATATGAGGGCATAACACTTAAGATTCATGACAAACTTCACGAAGTCAGTCATAGTACTAAAAAGGCAATCGAACTCGCCACACAGACCATCGACGAAGTTAAGCAACAAACTGAAGAAACATGTCATCGTGTTGATCATATAGAAATAAAAGGTAGTAAAATTCAGAACCATTTAGGTGGTTTGCACAAATGCACACAATCCCTCCAGGGTCAGTTGGAATGAGCCCGAGATGTATGTCAGGCTAATAAGGAACGCTGCATTAGGAACGCAGAAAGAGCTAATAAGGAACGTTGTACATTTACAATTTAGGAAATATATTCCAAGCATTCCACCAGCAGAAATAATTAAGACACGTAACGGCTACATCTTAAAGTCCATAGATCCGCAGTTCGCTATCACCATCAGAAACAAGGCCTCGTTTGAGATCTTCGGGGAAAACACTACTCGTACATCTCCCTCCTCTACACGTCAGAAACTAGCACCGCCACCAAAACGTCCACCATATCTATCTGTTGTCATCCGGGGGGTTGACCCAACATATTCCGACACCGAAATTCATGAACAGCTTCAACATGAGGAACATAACATTCATAAGGTCATCCGGCTATGTAACAATCAAGGTGCAACTTTAAAGGTACGCATTCTCACCTCTTCACAAGATACAATAGATGCATTACTCACTACTGGCGCATACTAATCTATAAACGTCACCACAGGGTTGAACCTTCACGCTCCCCAGCTCCTCTTCCTGTGAAATGCGAAAACTGTCAAATCTACAATGATCACAACAATGTTAATTGGAAAAATCAACCAGTCTGTGGCTATTGCTCAGGACCACATTGTACGCGCCTCTGCACCAAACTTCAACAACCACATATGCCACGAACAACATCCGGCCTATAGTTATAAGTGCAAGAATAAACCTCAACCTGATCAACAAGATCCTGATTTAGTCGTACCGCTCCGGATGCCAGACTCACCACCTAAAACCGATCTCCAAACTACTGATCCAGTTACCATCCAGCAACTTCTTCAAATTCTCACGCTCACCCGACAAAACATTCATCCTTTTCAACGCAATCATATTCTACACAAAACTTACCAAAGATGCTAAATCAGTCTTCAATGTCAATTTTTAAGCCACCTATACCAACAAATACGTTCATTTTCATACCTCACGTCATGAAACAACTGTTTAATCTACCCGTCATAATGGTTTTAGTCTTTCTTTTCATGAATATTCGCTCCTTACCTACCAATGAAACCCTTTTAGAAGCACTGGTACTCGAAGAACACGTATCGGGACTTTCACTGAATGAGACTTTTCTCACCAAGTCTACCGTATGTAATATCCTCACTAGACACTCACTCGTCGTCACAATACAGCTCCTGCATTACGGACCAATGGGAGAGAAGCAATTGGCTTTCGCAATCGCATACCATCTCGCCATCACATTTGTCCTGTTCCACACCTCCATGAGCATATCATCATTACATTGTACTTCAAGTCAATCATCACCAGTTTTGCTACTATCTATGTTCGACCCGGTCACCCCATCCCAGTTGAATTTTTCAGTCATATTTCTAACACCTATAAACATTTCATCATTATCGCCGATATAAACTTTCATAGTCGCACTCCGAATGAACGCACACGCTTTACAAACCATATCACCACTCACACTATCAGCATAATACATACTCTCCCATTTGCTAATAGACCTGTGCCCAATACCCCTCCCGACATCGCCATCACCTCAAATACACTCGCTTCTAAGAGTACATTCACAGCCCTTGATCTTCTTGCTAGTGACCACGCCCCGGTCAAACTTTCATATCATTTTGGCACCGCTCGTTCACATACTGCACTTCCACCACTTCGAACGCCTCGTTTTGATAAAGCACATATCGGAATCAATATAGCACATATCTTACCCATGCCGTCTTACCCAGATCTTACCCAGATCTCTAACCTCCTACATCTTCTGACGAGCTATATGCCCACGTTTCTACTATCACTTCTGAGATCACCCGTGCATCAAATTTTTCATCATAACTTCTAGTTCCACTCCATACCAACCCAAATTACCTCCGCACTACCTAGCTGAGATCAAACGCTCTCGTCAATCATATCGTGACTACGTCCGGACACGAAATCTCGAAGCACTACGTCTTTACAATCAGCTCCAACGTTCTGTAAAAAACTACATTGAAGCATACAAAAAGCGCCAGTAGATTAAAACCTGTAATACTCTTGCCGACAAGGCACATCCTTTACGTTTCTGGAAACGATTCAATGCGCTTTGTGGTAAATTCAATAAAACCTCTTACCCACTCATCATCAAGCTGTTACTGATCAGGACAAGGCAAATGCTTTTGCCGAGAACTTCCAGACATCTTTACCCCTCAACCCTCCTATCATATTTTTCTCACCCAGTAGATAAAGTCAGCACAGCAGCTCCTCTCTTCGAACCTAGTGCCAATCATATATTGCCGCCGAATGAACTCACTTCTCCTATCACTGTTGTCGACATCACTTCTGTTGTTCAGACTAAACGAAACTCTGCTCCAGAGTAGTATGGGCCTCACCCTATCTAACTTTTGATTATCCAATTTGGGGCCACCATGGACCATAGTGAATGAATCAGGGATGCTTTGGCCCGGGATTGCGTCACCTATTGAAATTTTGCTTATGTATATTCAGGGGCCATGCACGCTGGTGCGGATGAGTCAGAGGTACCTTGGCCCTGATATGACGTCATTGAATTGGGAGTTTTGGATCAGATGTTATGATGATTCTTTAAAATTACTAAGAATATGGTCTTGATGATTGATTACGTTATGAAATAATACAGGTTTACGAATGCTATTTTATTTTTCGTTCCCTTTTATGGCATAAAATTTGGAGATTGTTATCCCTTTGATGAGTTGGACTAACACTGGCGCAAATGAAATCTTGAGTTTTAGGTCTTACGATTAGGCTAAAGCAGACGGTGACGATGAGAAATGAATGAAATTGTGGGAGAAAATTGGAGTATCAAGAACCTAATGTTGCCCACCACAAAACTACTTTCGCGGGGTTTGAACCAGGGACCACCATACAGCAGATGTGAACGCTTTCCCACTGAGCTGCCGCATCCCTTACCGGTGCGAATGAATTAGAGGTATTTGGTTCGAGCTAATGTGTTCGTGTGACGTCACTGTACTGGGATTTTTAGCCTGAAAGTTATGATGGCTTGTTTCGTTCAGTTTTATGGTCATAAAATTACTAAAACAAGGTTTGATCTCTTTCTTCATGACCTATTACATTATGAATTAGTAGATCCCAGTAATAGTATAAATTAGTATTAGTATTAATATGAAACTCGAAAACTTTGGAGTTCCTCCGTGGCTAATTGGTTAGCGTATGCGCCTTTAACGTGGGAGACCAGGGTTCGATTCCAGGAAGGAGCTTAAGCAGTATGGATTTCCCGTTAATTAGTAGGTCCTATCCTAGCTGCTGAACGGAACGTTAAACTCAAAATCAACTTAACTCGAGAACTTTCGGAGGAATACTTGATTTTTGGTTAAGGTATAGTTTTCATTCACGGGACTCGTGGGACTCGAACCACGATATTCAATTGGCAAAAAGTGTGTCCCGGAAAGCATACATTTATTTGAGACGCATAAAAGAGGGTGAGGGGCGATCCCGGACTTGGTTAACAATAATAATTTATATTGTATTCGTTTGTGGATTAAATAAAACTGTTGGAAATATTTAAAAAGCTTCTTTGTGTATTGACTTATGTTGAATCATATGTTGAAAAAGAATCCTCAACTCTATCGTGTTACATATGCGTACGTATTCGTTGTCAGAGTATTGTTGGCATTGTTTGTTTGAACAAATACGGTGTTTAATTTTCAAATAGTATGTAATGGTATACTTTGAAAAGATATATTCATTCTTTGAGAAGGAGAAAAGGGATGATATGGTGTTACTTTGGACCTAGTTAGTACCTCTTGTTTTCGTCTGTGACGTCACATTTACGTTTTGTTTAAATCTGATTGGTACATTGTAATAACGATTAATCATACTCATGTAACAAGATAACATAGAGGAGTTATTTATTATGACAAAACAAGCACATATATGTGTAATGGTTTACTTTGAAAGAATACATTCATTCCTAGAGAAGGTAAAAGAGGGAAGTGATGAGCTGAACATAGTTACTACCTTTCGTTTCCGTTCGTGGATAAATAGTAATGACGTCATGAGTATAGGGCATGGGTACATGAACGAACACTAAAATTTCATGATTGGTGGGATAATTTGGCAGAACCAAAGTCATGATCTCCAGAACTAATTTTAGTATTTGATCACCTAAAATTGCTAAAGACGTTGTGTGAGCTCTTCAAAGTAGAGTTTACTGTCACTTTACTTACAAATAATGAGGAAACGCGTACCTTGATGCACTCCTCTTAAGCTTTTTGATAAGAGAAAACCACGATACTTTAAGGTTACATTCTTGGTCTTGGTGTTAGTTCTTGTAATTTATATCTTAAATAACATTGACAGTTTAGTTAAAATCATCATCTCAAAATATTTTAGCCAAAATTTTTCAGTGAGCGCAGAGGGAATTGTTTCACGGTTAAACGTCAAACCTTATCCGTTTTTTAACTATTCGATTAACAAATAAAAGGTTTTTAACTATTCGATAACAAATAAACGGTTTAACTATTTGATAAACAAATAAACGGTTTTAACTATTCGATTAACAAATAAACGGTTTTTAACTATTCGATTAACAAATAAACGGTTTTAACTATTCTATTAACAAATAAACGGTTTTTAACTATTTGTTTAAATGTTGAGTCCACTAATTTCCAGTTATTTCAAAAGTTCAAGTGAAAATTTGAAACCAAAATTTCAAGAACTCAAAACTTTAAAATCAAAAATTTGAACTGAAATTTTCGAATTAAAAGGATCAACCGGTGTCAAACTAAAAATATTATAACTTGAAATTTTCAAATCACAATTTTCGAACTAAAAAATTTGAAACTAAAATTTTAAACAAAAAAACTTGAAATAAAATTTTTAAATTCGAAATTTGAAATCAAAGAAAAAAATTCAAACTGAAATTTTAGAATTAAAGCTTTTCGAAATTTTTTTGGAAAATACAAATTTTCGAACAAAAAAATTAAATAAAAAATTTTGATTTCAAATTTTTCAAATCAAACAGTTTCTCCATTCAGAATTCGCCAATTCGTCTCAGCAAAACAGTAACTTATCTTGGCATTATAATTGATCAACACCTTACTTGGACTCCTCATCTGAACTACGTTAAAACTAAAGTCTGTAATAGGGTGGGCCGAAGAAACTCATTTTTTTATTTCGAAGTTGTAATAGCGCGGAAAAGTTGCGAATTATATATACAAAGAAAAATAAAAAAAATATTAAAATCGGTTGACATCTTCCGGTCGCGCATAGACCCTAAAGTTTGACAAAATATGAAAAAAAAAATCATTTTTGCGATTATTTTTTTAAATTTTTGAATTAAATGTTTTCGTAATGTGATAGTTTTTAACGTCTTCAAATAGAGCCTAAAAACATTGTATTTTAATTTGGTTTAGATCAGTTGATATCTTCCGGTCGCGCATAGGGCCTAAAATTTGTCAAAATATTGAAAATGTTACATTTTTAAGAGTTTTTTAAAAATATCTTTAATATACTGTTTTTAAACATAATACTTACAGTATTTTTATTTTTGAACATAAGGAACATTGTGTTTTATTAAGATGCGAATAAATTAACAACTTCCCATTGCGCAATGATCCCAATGCTATAGAAAAACAGTACCTAAAAAAGATAGTCCTGTGACATGATGGGTGATAACAGTAACAACGTGCATGGTACTTTTTGACTTGCTCTATATTTAAAAAGCTTAAATATTTATTAAGCTCATTCAGAAAGGTTTCGTAGAATTATTAAGGAAGAGCATTACTCGCTGATTCAAGAACCCGGCTCACTGTACGTTGGCAACGTTACTCCAAATTCTGGAAGCTCTGAAGATATTGTCAAGTCTGTATTTTTTTTTTACCTGTCTGAGCGTGGTATTTCTCTTGAAAATCTAATTGCCATCGGATGTGATGGTACTACTGTGAATACAGATTGGAAAACTGGTCTGGTTCGCCGAGTTGAACTTCATTTGAGGAAACCTGTACAATGGGCAATTTGCCTACTTCATTTTAATGAGTTATCATTCCGCCACATGTTTGAGCACCTGGATGGGCCTAGTTGTTCTAAAGGGCCAATCGGTGAAAAGTTCGTAGGCTGCCAAAAACTTCCGGTGGTTAACTTCCAGAGTATTGATTGTCAGATCCCAGAGATAGACAGAAACGTGCTTAGCAAAGATCAGCAATGCCTACTTCATATATCAAAGGCAATAAAATCAGGAACCTGTAATGAAGATTTGGCTGTATGAGATCCTGGGCACTTATCCCATTCGAGGTGTTGACAAAAGCAAACAGAACTCTCAGATTGTACATTAGTGAAGAAAGCCCCTCACCTGAACTTCAAGAACTAGTTTTGTTTGTATTAAAATCATACATGCCAATGTGGTTTACTATCAAAACAAGTAAACACTTTACAGACGGCCCGAAACTTGTTTATCAAGCAGTACAGTCTACCAGGTATTTGCCAAAACATTTGCTTGATGTTGTCGACCCTGTGGTCGAACGGAATGTTTTTTTTTCGCTCATCCAGAAAACTTACTGTTAGCCATGACTCAAGATGACAGGAAACACATGAGAGAGCTCGGACTGCGAAGAATTCTGAAGGCAAGGCAGAGAGATGCAAGAAGGAGAACATTCATGCCACCAAAAATCAACTTTAATGCGCAAGAATTCTCAGAAATTATCAACTGAATGGACTGTGAATTATTTTCTCCTCCATTGTTGGCAGAAATCAGTGACGACGAGATCAAATTGGACATCGGCAGTGATTCAATCCCTGACTGGAATATTACTTTCAAGCAATTCCCAGTTCACACGCAGGCTGTTGAACGCTGTGTAAAACTCGTCACGGAAGCCTCAAGAAAAGTTTGTGGAGCTGAATCACGAGATGCATTTATAAGAACCACTCTGCTGTCCAGATCATCTATGCCTAAATTTACCAGCAAATCAGTCTTCAAAGTACCTTCGGCTACAAAATAGAGAAGAGTACTAATGGACACTGGACAGGTTCAACTAACATGGACTATTTATTCAGAACTCTGTTTCTTCCTTTTTTCGTATAAAAGTAAGTTTATTGTTAAAAACTACATTATAACTTTAATAAATATTTAAGCTTTTTAAATATAGTGCAAGTCAAAAAGTACCATGCACGTTGTTACTGTTATCACCCATCATGTCACAGGACTATCTTTTTTAGGTACTGTTTTTCTATAGCATTGGGATCATTGCGCAATGGGAAGTTGTTAATTTATTCGCATCTTAATAAAACACAATGTTCCTTATGTTCAAAAATAAAAATACTGTAAGTATTATGTTTAAAAACAGTATATTAAAGATATTTTTAAAAAAACTCTTAAAAATGTAACATTTTCAATATTTTGACAAATTTTAGGCCCTATGCGCGACCGGAAGATATCAACTGATCTAAACCAAATTAAAATACAATGTTTTTAGGCTCTATTTGAAGACGTTAAAAACTATTACATTACGAAAACATTTAATTCAAAAATTTAAAAAAATAATCGCAAAAATGATTTTTTTTTTCATATTTTGTCAAACTTTAGGGTCTATGCGCGACCGGAAGATGTCAACCGATTTTGATAATTTTTTTTATTTTTCTTTGTCTATATAATTCGCAACTTTTCCGCGCTATTACAACTTCGAAATAAAAAAATGAGTTTTTTCGGCCCACCCTAGTCTGTAACCGTCTCAATCTTCTGAAACGTCTGACTGTCACGACATGGGGACTTACATCACACATCGTTTTCAACACATGTAAGGTTTTTGTTCGGCCCGTACTTACTTATGGGTTCACTGCCTGGATCTCAGCTACATCTTCTTACTACTACAAACTGGCAACCTTTGAACGACATGCATTTCGTATCACTTATCGTATTTCTCTAACTAGTCTGACTCACTACTTGTATTCTCTTATAACATTTCCTACATTGTTTTATCACATTGAATCTCTCCGCCGAAACTTCATCACTATTCGCTTCCAGCAAGAGCATCCATTACTTTTTGGAACCATACACTACCTCGCCCTTTCATCTGTTCGGCCAAGATATCATCATCTCCCTCTTAATTTACTCTTTACACTCTATTGCTATACCGTACCGCCTAATCATCCAGAGTTCGCACTTGTGCAAGATCACTGCCTTCATGTCCATCTACCGCATATCTACCCGTCCTAAAAGGCACAGTAATTTCTCTGTCATCCAACAGGGCCTCGTCTGTTTACATTGGCCCTCCGTCGCCGTACGCATAAGATAACCCGCATTTGTGTTTATTAACAGTACCTATGTGTTTTGGCGTGCATCGCACCTCATTTCATACATCATATTCATTTATCCACAAAATTGTTTTGTATCTTTGTAATCATAATTATTGTATTTATAACTATGTATGATTTTGTGAACTACCTCACCTATAAAATGATTATAGTCGCAAAGACTATAATGAACCAGTATTTAAAGTAATAAATAAAGTAACATCTCTTAGCCCAACGATTATAACCTTCAATTCCTTAATTTCTATTCCATCCCTTTTCTTAAAGACGGTGTAGCCATCTACTGGAAAGCTGCCCCAAGGGATAGCAAAAAAAAAAAAAAATCATGATTATGATAAGGTCTTTTCTTTGTTTTCGTTCAAACTATAACTCTAATTTTTGCTATATTGTTAATCATGATGTTCTATCTTGAACACCATCGATATGTTTTTAAAAATATATGTACATGACCCTTCCTCATTCAAAGAACAACGATATGAATATCATAAATATATCTTTTTCAAAACCTTCTTCATTATGCCCAAGTAAATAACTAGTAACTTGTAATGGACATTTGAATGGACCCAAAAATGACGTAAAATTAAACAACATTAAATAACTTGTAAATCAAATTTCGAATGTGAATTATCCTCGTTAAAATGTGTAAATAAATGGTCAATGAAAAAGCTTAAAGAAATATATATTTATATGAATTTTAATTTTTATATATACGAGGTGCATTCGAAAACTCGAATGTTTAATATGTATTACTAAATGATCCAGGATTGTTTTCATTTATTTGTAAACTCAATAAAAGAAAGTCCTATATTTCGGGCGACATCATATAACGATATTTTCTATTCTCTGTGTGATTTTTAAATATCTTTTCTTACATATCCAGGCAATGTGTGATTTTAAAATAGGCACTAACCAGTTCGAAGAAGAAGAAAATATGAAAAAAATCAAAATTGATTCTAAGATTATTAGGGATATTATGTAGATATGGTGATTTGATGAGTTTTTGTCTTTATGTTGTCATAACAACGAATTGTAAGTAAATGTTATAATTCTGGATCCATTTTAAAAAGAGGTTATACACATGCTCTTTAAAGGTGTATTTATTTTCGTAATTGTGTGCCACAAAAAAGAGGGAAACCTAAATGCCATATAAACCGTTTTATGTGATTTTTTTAGCTTGTACTAAATATGACTGAGGGCCTTTGTATAAATGTCGTTATAAAATAATTGGTTACAATAATCAATTGCAGTCCAAAGCCAAGTCACTAAGTTAGGCATGAATATAAAATAATTTGTGTTAAATATTTCAATGTAAATTTCATGAAATAAAATTCATTAGTTAGTTACATACAAAATCCTACGCACGTAAGTCAGAATCTACTTTATTAAATTGTAAATTTAAACACACTAAATTATACTACAGTTATAATGACATCAAACATATGATATATAGGGTGTCTCAAAAGTCCCCTGACATCAGGTAACTCTTTTATTATCAAAGTTACTGCAAAATGTAAGGAGGGAATTAGGTCTCCAAATATGATGTTTTCAATCTAAATTGAAGGAATTTTTAAAATCGGATGAGCCGTTTGGCTGTACACTCTTTATGCCACCAATGTTAAATGAAAATGCAACATTGACATTTACCTGGACCCACAATATAAGTGCATGAAGTTACTGTCTTTTACGCTAACATCTCGGTGACCATCTCCCATTTCAAACAGTAACATCATTCACATATGTTATGGGTCCAGGTATGTGGCAACATTGCCTTTTCATTTAGCATTGGGTGCATAAACATTGTACAGTCTAAACGGCCCCTCCGATTAAAAAGTGTTCACTTTAGATTGAAAAGATCATATTTAGAGATGGTTTTCCTCTTACATTTTGTTGTAACTCTGATAACAAGGTTACCCTATGTCAAGGGACTTTCAAAACCCCCTGTATAGGTCACAAGAAGTTCCTTTCTAAATTTTACACGGATGTAGTTTAATTCAATGTCAGATAGGTGATACACATTAAGTCGTTTGGGAGTACGTCACACAAATGGCCGCCATTTTGGTTTCAAAATGGTTATTATAAACTGGTGGTTAATGTTATATATATGGCCACGGTCTAGAATTTTCTCAGTGTCAAATATGAAATCAGATTTCATGCAGCTTAATTTAGTTAAAGGTTATTACCAATTGAACGTTGTATTTACCACTTTCTTCCAGATGTTGATCCATACCGTTAGCACGTGAGGAATGTATGAAAATATTCAAACTGTGGGGCGGGAGGAGTACCTGTGCAGTAGTTACAATTGCAAATGAGTCCTCCACAATGTGACTGTCTCACATGTTGCAGTGTCACAATAATTAGCTTAATTTGAGAAGATGGGCGCATTCGTAGACATACGTCGTAGCGGACGATCGTAGACAGCTACAGATGAAGCAACATCTAGGGAACTGCTGGCTTCCTTCCCGATGTGGCCGCAGAGGAGCACACGTCGTTTATTAATGCAATGTGGGGTGAGTCATGGTGTGCTGCGCATAATACGTGCATCCGTATAACATGCAAATGAAGTAACATCTCCACAAGTTTGATCTTGATCGTCAAGTGCGGTTTTGTGCCTGAGTTGTCGAGTAATTATGCTTAAACTAAATTTCTTATGCAAATACTCTTTTGAAATGAAGTTGGTTCCGACGTAAATGGGGAGGTTAATAGGCAGAACTTGCACTATGGGTCACCTGACAACCCCGCGTATAAGACCCCTCCAACACGACCCGCGCGAAGAAAATTATGGTGTTGGTAGACAAATTAGGGACACGTATAATCAGTCACTTTTTCATTCCATAAACTTTAATTGCGGAATAATGCCTCAAGCTCGTATATGGATGGATATTGCGAGTTGCGTTGCCCGAGGATGGTACATTCTTGCAGTTTTTTCAACACCATGGCGCTTCCTTCATTATGGATTCATGATGTTTCATTACTTGAACAATTCCCTGGAACATAGATTGATCGACTAGAGGCAGTTTAATGGCCTGCCTAATCACCAGACATAACGCTGTTCGATTTCTAGCTCTGCGGACATGTTAAGGCTATAGTTTGTGCAGTAAATATTCATAATTTTTATCGTGTAGAACAAAGTATCGCCATCGTCTGTGCACAAATTTGACACTATATCCTACTTTGTGTTCACAGCAATTGGAAGTAATTTCTGCAAATGTTCATTGCTCAGTAGGAACATGTGGAACATATACTATAACCAGGGGTAAAAATGGATCTGAAAAGGTGAGGGGACGGTAGGTAGCGGCATCACACCATGCCGTTCTCCCTGTCTATCTTTGCCCATTGTACGTTTTTAGGAACTGGGGGACGCAGTACATATTTTTTGGAGGTAGGGAGACGGCGTTCCCCACGTTCCCCCCCACTTTTACTCCTAACTGTAACAGGGAAATATATTCTTAGGGAGACAAATCAGAGACGGTAGGTTTTATTGCGATTTTGACTCGACATACCCCATACCAAAATGTTCAAATGCAGTGAGGGTTAAAACCTACAAGATTGGATTTCAATTTACATTATGACTGAAAACCACTGGAAAGGTTCTTTTAGTCACGGAGAGAAAATGAAGAGACTGATCCATCGTGAACAACTTTCTGAAAAAAAAATTAAAATAGGCTCTTAAGTTGTATCAGAGAATTATACACGAAACTGCTCAAAAATGGAACATCAAAATATAAACGAGATGAACTTCATTTAGAACACCTCATTTTAAAAACGAAATGTAGAAAAAAGGTAAAAATGTCAGTATTGTCAACTCAGAAATTACTTCTACACAAGATATAAAATCTTTCTGTGTGCAAACCTATTCTTCAAAACTTATAAAAATGAATTTATTAAAGGTATTTAGCATTTAATCTTCCGCGAAGATATGTCTTGATCACTAAAAACCAGAAACGGTATGCCTGTATCACTAAGAAACACAGAAGAGACATACCGCTACATATAGTCTCACTTGGATCACTGACAATAACATTTCACCAGATTAAGTTACATGATATCTGACTGCATATTTGACATCCTGAGAAAATTCTAGTGCATGGCCTTGTATCACACTACTCACTTATCGTTCGTAATTAGAATTTCGAATCTAAGATGTCGACTGTCCGCGTTAAGTACTCCGAAAGTATCCCTCTGGGCCTAATGTGTATCTCTTATCTCGCGTTCAATGAAACTACATCCCTGTAGTTTTCAGAAAGGATGACAAGGGATTTTTTATGCAACCTATGTATAATAGTTGTATCAATAATGAAGTCGGGAGCACGTAATCTAGCTCTTTGTTTCCAATTTAACCTAATGTCTTGCTGAAAAGGGAATATTTGTTGAGAAGTTTGAGTTTTATGTCCCACGGGTATGCCGGCTAGGCTAAAGGAGACGGTGATGATGAAATAATGATTGAAATGGTGGAATGAAGGAAGTAGAAGGAAACGAGAGAACCCGAGAAAAACCCACGCATACTGTGTTTGTCGACCACAAAGTTCACTTAGCACGAGCTGGGATCAAACCAGGGACCCCAAACACCAAATATGAACGCTCTACCACTGAGCCACCGCGGCCCAACAGCAATATTTGTTGAAGTGTATTCACTTCTTCAGTACCAAAGTTCCACAGAAATGAGCCTACGGTTTTGATGAAATCCGAACCAACATTATACGTACACTCTCTCAGCGAGAATCAAAGATAGCACCAAATGTACATGTGCGCGGGCAATAATCACTAAACAGTGGATAGGGCTATGTGAGATATCAATGTTCGAATGAAAATCCGAGTAGTGATTCATAGTCCACTTTCAGCAGCATTGGTTCAGGAAAAGATATCGACTTTTAAACGCCAACCTTGCACGACACTGGATCGAGTCTCCAACACACCTACCACCCTTTACCACTCTTTGAATGCCTTATCAATTCCTTCAAACTTCTATTCTATAAGCAAATTTCCATTTTCAAAAAAGAGAAAGGTGCAGTTCACAGGCTCATGATTGCTTGACCACAAATAGATACATTTGAATGAACTTGAACATGCATTTCAAAATGAGAATTTTACCTTTAGGGCATAACAATGATCAAGTTAAGCAAGCAGGGGCGTCGTTAAGAGGAGCAAAGGAGAATCTCCCTCCCTTCAAGTTACTAATTTCTTAACCAGATTTCAAATAAAAATACTTAGCTCGCAATTTCAAAAATGCCGTTATTTTCAATTGAGTTATTTGGTTTAATATTTCATTAGGTACTCAGTTGTTGGAATTTATTATTAGTTCTTTTATAGACTTGGCAAAATTTTATGTAGTGGTCGCCAATGATCTCGCCTTCGGTGTCAGCGATTACGGGTTCCATTCACGATGGGGTCACTCGGTCGCAAATGTGTAAAAAGCTTTCTTCAAGCCAGCCATCCTAAATGAGGTTTTCCTGGGGTTTTGCTGCAAACAACCTGTTAATCTGTAGGGAAGCATTAATAGTTCAAAACAGTTTAGTTAGGTTTTGTCCTTTCTTTTTGTTTGTTTTAATCAGCGCAAGTGATGAAGACTGAAAATACAGCGTACCCACTCCCGCACAATCCTGCATTGTAATCTGTTATCTTTACCTTCTAATGGAGAACACTTACAAACTTTATGCCCTCTAGTTCGCTGAACTTCCGTTGAGAGAAACAAGTAATACAACGATACCAATAGCAACGATATTATCTACGGATCCGTGAATAAA
The DNA here is from genome assembly GCF_964235325.1 of Thermobia domestica. Taxonomy (NCBI): domain Eukaryota; kingdom Metazoa; phylum Arthropoda; class Insecta; order Zygentoma; family Lepismatidae; genus Thermobia; species Thermobia domestica. The sequence goes on from NC_137455.1 coordinate 316,404,356, forward strand.
AGCGAAGTGGGTGTTTGTTATGTTTGTCCCTTGGAATCTTATAATATTATGTGCTCTTTCTCTCACAAAAAATTGCATAATGTAAGTACGGTAGTGTTAATTATTTTGGAACTATTTTGACTCCAAAATATGAACAAAAGTATCCGAAACAATGTGAAATTATCTCTAAATGCAAGGATTGGTTGTGCCCTGTTTACAAAGATGTGAATAGAACATATTGTTTATTTTACATTCACAGCTTTAAAACAATGCTTATAGACAAAGGATTTAACAAATAATTTTTTAAGCGACTTTGCACCTAAAATTGGTTTAATTTCACCTCTCGTTTAGCGACATTTAAGGGAAGATTTTGGCAACACTGGTGGGGAGTAGCTACAATCGATGAGTCTAGTCATTTCGTCGCTTCCGCTGTGAACCAAGGTACAAAATTCCAAAAGTAATTTTTTGTTCCAAAAGAAAATGTATGTTGGGTGAAAGAATAGACTGGTGTGTTCCAGCTCATTTTATACAAATGTGTTGCCTCTCCTACCTAATTTTTAATCCCGCAGTTGTTTCTTTCGGAAAGTTCAATAAAAATTGCAATTCTTCATTTCTTTATAGTATTTATAAGTCAAAGCATTACGTAACCATTGTATGTTATTTATGTAGCTCAGAGCTATGGGTGAGCAAGCAAGGCACATGCCCCGGGTGCATGGTTGGAGGGGCTACTAAAAGAGAGGTTATATATTAGTAACTTTCCTTTCTTATTTAATACTTTTCATCAGAGTGCGAAATCATGAACTCAAAGTGGGGGGAGACAGTTTTACACTTCAAAGAATTGTAGTGAAATGAGGTCAGAATTCAAGATGACATTCAGATGCTTGGCAGAAGAAATACATTACAAGTAATTTTGAAAAAGACTTAAATAATGTGATATATTTTGTATGCTTTGGATATATATGCTTTAGGTGTCATCAACAATTATTGGTTTGTTTTGCCATAATTGTCAGGTTCAGCGAGAGGCTAGGCTAACTGCCCAATTTTAACTTTCTGGAAAAAAGAAAAAAATGAAAGCGACACGTTACAAAGGACACAACTCATATTCATTGTTTGGCTTAGTATGCAACAGGGGTGGATCCAGGATGGATTTCTAGGGGGCGGAGGGTTGTGATACCACTACTATAAGTTAGAGGTAATTTAAGGGCTTCAACTCCGGATGTGTTTTATTTTACAGTGTAAATTCACAAAGTTTCCTTTTCTTGGGGAGCGATAGACCTTCCCTGAATCCGCCCCTGTCTCAGCATAAGCCACACCAACAAGAGGTTGAAGCAAAGATCAATTATTGAAATGGTATGCTGTTCCGTCAAAATCTCAATCTTGAACTGGGTGTAGGTTAGCCTGGTCTCGCACTGAACACCCCAATGCAATGTTTAATATGTAAATTAGGTACTCCTACATCACAAGCAGTAAATATAATCTACCTTATTCTACGTTTTTAAATGCATTTCTACAACTGATTGTAACTTTAAACGTTCTCATAGAGATTAGTTGGCAGGGGTTACATAACATAGCGATGAGTTATCAAATTAACGTTTGTGCACCGTGGGTGATGATAATGATCCTGAGGTTAGATGTTAAATTAGACTCGAGAGCGAAACAAGGGCTGTTTTATTCGTGTCTCAGACGGGGCATGGAATGGGACGAATACGAAAATAAGGTTGCTGTTATAGTTTTCCTCAGGATTGGTAAAAGTAAGATTTTCGATACACTTGGCATTTTTTATCATTCCTTGACATTTAAAAAAAAATCAAGACTTGGCAATTTCAAGTTTCATCCACTCCCAATCTTGTAACTCTAGCTGCGCCGCTGTAAGCAATACGTATTTTCGCCAATATTCATTGTTCCCTTGTTTCCGCTGGGATCCAGCGTGGTGAGCTGCATATGGGACTTATAATAGTGTTATTATAATGAGAAAGAATTGCAATTATGATTATGTTCCTGAAAGAGGGAAGTTGAAAGAAAAATTAAATTAAAGGTAAATAAGGAGGAGAAAATAATCACCTGAAAATAAAAATGAAATCTTTGAGTTTAACGCTCAACGATTATGCAGGTTAGGCTAAGGGAGACTATGATTAAAGGAAGATAATTACTATGGAATAATTGGTGTAGAGAAAGTGGCAGGTAACGAAGTCCCGATGAAAACCTACGAGCACGTATATGAAAATGAAGTAAAACAAGCATTGGCCTATGCTTTCTTTGTCTAGCAGAGTCCTAGTTTGGAATCGAAATGTGTTTTGAATCCTTGTATTTAGAGAATACTTAATATATCCATTATGATTTCGGAACGCGGAATCTAAATTTAGGTAAGCTAACTCCATAAGACTAACAGCTTGCATCCGCTTCGTACATAGTGATGGGCAGTGGGAATATTCCCGATGGGAAGGAATTTAAAAAATGGGAATATTCCCGGACTTTTACACCTGGCTTATAAATTCCCGTGAAGGAATTTATTTCCATTTCTTTAGTTTATCTTCCAAATTATAGGAACCATATGACTGATTACTTTATTTTAATGTATTATGATTTACTTCTAGGTTTTAAAGAATTTAGAGGTTTAAAAAATTTAAAATTCTTTGACTGTACTTTATATAACTAATAATATGATTTTTTAAGTTCCATTTCCATTTGCACTATAAAGTAGAGTAATATCTTAATATTGGGGGGGGGGCAAACCTAGCAAAAAGTAGGATGATTTACGGAAGAAATGAGTTGATAATGGTGTTCAAGTAGTCAAGAAAGTACAGAACACCTTTTCGTTTTTTGTTTTTTTTAGGGCAGTAGGGAATTTGTAAAAACCGTACAGGTAAGTGGAAGTGATTTATGTGATGAAAGAAAGTGGATTGCTGATAACGAAGATAGAAAACAACGTGCTCTGCGGGGCAACCCGCCTTCACTCGCTTCGCTCGCTTGGCAATGCTGTCTGAATTTAATGTTAGTAACGTAATTTATCGTGATACCATAAAACAACCCGATCGGAATAGAATATCGCAAAAAAGTAGGTGCAAAATCTGGTTCCCCAAAGCTAAACAATAGCCAAAAGTAGCAAAGTACTAATTTACAAATGATGAAAAGGATCCATTTTGTAAAGTAATGTAGAATTATGTAGAAATAGAGATGAACTACAATTAATAAACCCTGAACCACAGTTAGTAATAGACATCGGTCTGTCTCCTCTCTCTGACTCGAATTTCTGAAGAGGTACTCGGACTTCTTTTACATGTGAATTAACACATGAAATGTCGAGAAATGGTTAAGAAGAAAGGTCCTGTGTGGCAATGTTACGTGCAAAATTATAAAGATAAGTCAGTATCTTGCAAATATTGTGAACATAAGTATATATGCACAAATGTAGATAAAATGGTGGGACATGTGTCTTCTAGCAGTTACCCAACCTTATTTCTTTCTAGCATTCACATGCTTATAATATGAGTAGTGCAGTCAAGTTTAGAAAATCCACTTAAATATAAACTTAAACTGTTTAGCGGCATAAAAATATACGGACTTACTATACAATTATTTCCATACCTTTACTTGCATAGAACATATTGTAAGTACATATACGTTTATGCGTACTCTCTAAATATAATAAAATAACATAATATTGTTCAGAATATGCATTTTAAAGACTCCTCTGGGAATAACAGTATTAATATACTGTGATATAAAAACGAATTTAACTTTGAAATTATAATATAGTAATAGAATGCAATGTTCTTTGTGATTGTACATAAATTCTCGGAAAATTCCCATTTTTGGGAATCTTCCCGGGAATATTCCCGAAAAATATCTTTCCGGGAATTTACCCATCACTATTCGTACATTGTTCTAAGGGTCACGAAGCAGATCACCTCTTTTAGTCTACACATACCTAGTACTAATGTTAATTACGTCCTTCGCTTGATTAAAATAAGCAAACCAGTAATATGTTACGATAGTCAGTCACTTTTTTACTATTACCGAAACGATCTCCCATATCGGTTATTTTCGATCATTTTATATCTATCTCTCCTCTTCACCCAAAGTTATTTGGTTGAATTTGGATTAAAATAGCATCGCAAGTGTCACTGTCTATCTCTGCGCCCCCGAAAACAATGGAGTTCACACTACTATCGGTCATTTTAGAACATTTTTAAATATCTCTTACTCTCCCTCCTTCTATAAGATGCAAAGTCAGAATGAAATTATAGAAACCATTTCATTCCCAAACCTCATCTATGTTAAAAAAAATTGGTCGCGATCGGTCGGATGGTTCAAGAGTTATTGCCACAAACATAGTCACCTTCATTTTTATTTACCATAGATAGATAGATAAATGAGAGGTTCTGAGAAAATGTTATAGCTCTATCTGGCTTGGTTCCCCTTAGCTTCATCTGCACATAGTGCAAACGGACTACATGTAGACTTCCTTAATTGATTTAGAAGTCAGTCAGTGGTTTCCAGTCGGTGTGTCGTGAAATTTTAGAATTTAGAAAAAATGAAGCTTTATAATAATTCGTTAAAATTGATTTTGAGATAGATTATCGGTTAACCGGAATTTGGTGAACACGCAGCCATAAACTAATGTGCGCAGAGAAAAGGATATACACACCACAGAACCCTATTTTTCAGAACCTAATCGAATAGAATTAGAAACCGCTATAAATAAATTAAAGAAACACAAATACCGGCAGAGTTAATTTTAGCTGCAGGCAAAAGATTGTGGAAAAAGATACACAAACTCATTCTCCTTATCTGGAACAAGGAAGAATTGCCACAAGAATGGAAACAATCAATCATTGTTCCAATTCAAAAGAAAGGCGACCAAACTGTAATAACTATCGAGACATTTCTCTTTTGTCAACATCCTATAAAATTCTTTCAAATATTCTATTAGCAAGATTGACTCCATACGCAGATGAAATTATTGGAGATTATCAGTGCGGATTTAGACGAAATTGATCAACTATCGACCAAATACTTATCACTCGCCAAATACTCGAAAAAAGTGGAAATACAATAACCAGGTACATCACCTATTTATTAACTTTAGAAAGGCGTACGACTCGGTTAGGAAACGATCATTATACAACGTTCTTACGGAACTTGGAATAGCGAGAAAGCTAATTAGATTTCAACGGTATTCGCCAAATTATGTCATATGCTAATGATGTAAGTTTATATCTATATCTATATATATATATATATATATATATATATATATATATATATATATATATATATATATATATATATATATGTGTGTGTGTGTGTGTGTGTGTGTGTGTGTATTATATATTATATATTTATATATATAATATCTTTCATCACTGAGAAATGAAACGATTGGATTGTATATGTGAAAAGTCGCCCCCTCCCCGTAAAAAGCTTTATTCGAACCCTGAATCAAACAAGTGCATCTGTAAAGCAGTACTGAGATGATTTTAATGTCCTTTTCTCCAACGGGGCTGTATGAAACGTAGAGTTACTTATTAACATGGACTCCGAACCACTCCTTCCGAGAATCGAACCCGGGTCTCCCACACCGAAGGCGCGTACGCTAGCTCCTTAACCACGAAGGAGCTAATCTCTAAAACAGTGCAAGGAACAAAAAAATGAAAAGGAGAAAGGAACACACACACTACAATTTACGAAACTGGGGGTCAAAACATTCTCAATGAAGTATGAGAAATAGTAAAGGTCAATCAAAGTGGGGTTTTGCTTATTCATTACTTCGTTAATATTTAATTCCTTCTAGAAATAGTGAAACAATACTATGAAGAAACACTACTTAAACTAATAATCGAAAGAATAACACAAGGAAACAGTCATTTCCGACTGATTAAGCTAGTTATACAATATATACTATACATAACTGTTACATTGTATTTCTTACCACATTAAGAAGCGAAATACCGTTTCTACCAACCATACAAGGTGGACCCGATCTAATACTCCAATTTAGACACTCTGTAACGAAAGCTGAAATTCAATCACCCAACATTCGTAGCTCTTTAATCTGTGTTATAGCTGTTTTACGCGACCTGCAACTTATGACCTTCAACAATGTTCTATTAAGCAAATTAATGCCAAGGTACGATACAAATACTCGAACTTCCTCCTTCATATAACGTCAACACAAGGAAAAAAAGAACAACATCTAAATTTTGGTTTCCAAAATGATGAAACAATAATGTTTTAATCCTCACTAAGCCAAACATTAATTAACTAGAGAACTTAACATGCAAAAAAAAACCTTAAAACTTAGCTCTCCTTGACTGCTGCTTTTAAATTTCAGTGAAGCTATAAAATGTGTCAATATCTTCGTAAATTATCTATGTTTTAATGTAAATAGAGTTTTTTAAAACAAAAGTAGGCTCTGTAGTACAGCGTTTAGCTCTGACTCCTTTGGCACCTGGTTCGATTCCTGCTCTCGACAAATAGGCTTTTGGTGAACAAACACTGTAGGTGTTGTTATCCTTAAGACTCTCGTTTCCTCCCATTTTCTTCATTCCACTATTATGATGTATCTCATCGTCATCTTGTCCCTTACATTGATGTACAATCATAGGACGTTAAACTAAAAACAAAGAAAAATTAAAAGGAAAAGAAAAAAAATAAATTTTCTTGCAAATATCCTAGTAAAATGTGTTTTGTAGACTACACAAGTGGCCCCGCGTTGCGTAGTCGCTTACGCTCTCGCCTGCGTTAGGAGCGGTCCCGGCTTCAATTCCTGGTGGGGTCACTCGGTTGAAAAAGTATCAAAAGCTATCAAGTCCAGCCATCCTGAATGAGGTTTGCTTGGATTGCCAAATGCCGGGGTGGTACCTAACATATAGGTCCCATGTCGTTTTCTTCGTTCTCCTTCCCCGGATAGTATGCTCACAGAGGACGGGCATCTCTCATATGTGACGGGCTAAAAAGGCAATTGATGCCGAAAGCAAAGAAATTTAATTTTAAATCTTGAAAACGTAAGAAATTTTTCGCGCTTAAAACGTTTTCTTAGCAATTATGTTAAGTAGTCCTGTAATAAATCTCCATCAAGTAATAAACCGTCACACATAAAACGGGATGAATAAACACATAACATCAATTTTGCGAACCTTGAAATGTAAAAAGTTTCAAAATATTAATATTCAAAGATTTCTTAAAATTCAGATTCACCCACTCCTTTCTCCTCAACCATTAACGAGTTAGAATAGCAAGAGTCGCAGTGATAAACCACATTACTAACTTAATACTATATTAAAGCAAAAGTTAGTATTATACTAGAGGAAATATAATTAATGTAATATTTACCTAAAGTTATAGTTTATTATCGTACTTAACCAGGCTTTTGCTTGCTTCCTCTCATCTTTTGCGTTTGTAACCAACATCGTTTATGAATTAACTCGCAAGCAAACGACAGTTATTCGATGACGTCACCTATGGTGCAAGAGAGCTGCCTATAAGCCGTCAGGATCTCAAAAACAGATGGACGTATACTACATATAGCTCACGTATTTAACATACGTATACGTATGTAAAATAAGGAAGATTGGTAGATTTCAGACATCCTGCACCCACATGATATAAGATCCAAGCGCTTAAAAGGCAGTACCTGTGTATTATATGGATAAAGTACACTCCGTACAGTTTTCCTTAGTAAACATAACGAATCGTTGTATTTGTACAATATACCACTGTCCGGATAATGAATTTTTCTCGGTGTATCTCCCCAGAAATTACTATCTAGTCACGCTACCATATTCAGAATCATGATCATCGCCTTTGAAACTATAAGACATGTTCGGTTTCATCCTTGCCTCAAATAGTTTGCAGACAGGGTACTCTACAAACAATTGAAATTACCATAATTAATCACTTTGCTCCCTTTAAAAGTAACTTTCTATTCACGCCACTGAGAAACAAAGACTAGATTCGTAATCAGCGCCTTTTCCTCTCCAAATTTTTAGTAGACAAAGAGCTTTGAAAGAATGTTAATTATCGTATATTTCGTTGACGCCTCCAAGAAAAAAAAAACAACCTTCGAAACATAGCAAAGAAAAACAGTGTTGATACTTGTAATGAGAGCACTTGAAAATGTAAGATATGAATTGGTTTTCAGTTGCCGGAAAATTGTTTTGTAGACGTTATATTTTTCCTAATTTTTCTTTCCCCTCCCTCAAAAGTGACTTTCTAGTGACGCCAATAAAAAATAAAGATCAAATTCGTGATCAGCACCTTCAAAATTATAACATCTCTCTGGTTTCATTAATCCCAAAATGTTTTAGAGACAGTGATCTTTAAAACACTGGAAATTTCAATGATTTATCACTTTGCCCCCTTGAAAAGAATTTTCTAACACGCCACTGAAAAACAAAGGTCATATTTGTAATCAATGCTTCTAAATCTTATTTTCAATCTCCTCAAAAGTCATTTGTAGACAAAGGAGCCCTAAAACTCTGTTAGTTATCGTAAATTTTCGCTTGGTCCCTACAAGTGACTTTCTAAGGACACCACTGAAAAATGAAGCGCATATTTATAATCAGAGCTCTCGAAAATGTAATATAAGTTGTATATTCGTTTATGAAAATGTGTTTTGTGGATACTATAATTTATTGTAATTTTTCATTTCTCCTCCTCCAAAGCGTCCTTCTAGTGACACCACTGAAAAATAGAAGCCAGATTTATGATAAGCCCTTTCAAAACTATACTATCTGTCCGGTTTCATCCATCCTAACCCAAACGCAAACCTTATGACTTTACAGGGACGGTAATAAACAATATCTGAATTTTTTGTGCTCTACCCTGTTGCAAACATAAGAGTTTCTAGTACAGTAAATAGATTTCAATTGTCTGGGAATGAAAGTTAAGCTTGTCTTCCAAAGAACAATAGCGCACGAACATACAGCAGAAGACACAAAACGTTAAACACACAGGCAACCTTAATTGCTTTTCAATTAGCATGATTGACTATTTTCCTAATTATAGCTTGAAGCCAAACTGTTCAGCACTACAGTCCTATAAGGACAGAGACTATTTGGCGTTCTCAACGATTGCATATATTTTAAGAAACTGCTCCTGTGTAATTCAACTAGAGATTGAAAAACACTATTCCCTTGAAAATGATTCTCTTTTCTACTTGGATATTATAAACCAATTTTTGCATACATTATTTAGCAAGGCCTACGAAGTAAATCTCACAAAAACACTATTCAACCAGAAAAAATATGAATATGTGCAACTAATTTCAAAATATTTTTGTTTCAGTTAAAGCGGAAACGTTACGTTGGATGGATGAATACATGTTAATTTCCTTTGAAATTAGAATAAGACAAATCTCATTTTACCTTCTATTGAATTTTGTTTATGAAGGGTTTTGAAGGGTCGAAGCAATTTTCAATATATTAACGATATTGGTTTCTTTCTAATAGTAAGTATATGTATGTATGTGTTGCCTCATGTTCAGTAGGCCCACTAATGATTTTTTAAAATTTTTTGTTTGTTTATGTTTTACAGACGACCAACTAGAAATCCAGGAATAGCATATTTCTAACCTGTAACCAGAATAACCAGGTCACGAAACTGCTTTTTCTCTCTGAGCTAAAATTTTGGATTGAGATGTCCGCTAAAAATTGTAAATAATTTTAGTAAGAACTTGTTTTACGTGCATGAAACAAGTCATCAGCGTGCAATGTTTGACATGCGTGTCAAGGTTTGGTCGCCCCTGCCCTAGGGAAATCAAAAATGTAAAATTGTAGATGTGAGAAGTTCAGTTGTGGACTTTTTGACCCAAACTAGTACTCTGAAATGGGTCGGGTCACAGCAACTCAGGTCAGGGGTCGGATCGGATCAGACTAACTCGTGTCACGAGTTGGGTTGGATGTAGCAACTTGGGTCACGGTTCAAGTTAAGCTGTACTAATTTACGTAACAACGATGTTATACAATTAATTTAAGAATTCCTTTAGTTCTCTACGTCAAGTAGTTCAAGCTGCACATGTAGTTGAATGGTCGGTTTCAACTAGTGCTCGCAAAAGGCTCGGTTGACCCGACCAGACCCAAGCAACTCGGTTCGTGGGACGAGTCTAGAAAGACCAACTTGGGTCACACGTCTTATCAGGTTGGGTTGGACCTGGACCCAACCCGTTGAAAACATTAACCCCAACACGCTTTAAGGAAATAAAATAAAACCTTATATACAATAAACTAACGAAAGCAAAGTCAGGAACTACCACCACGACAGGAAGAAGTAAAATTCAAAAAATATCATAAAATATGTTCCATTGGGTTCACGAAAGACTGTCCAGTGGACTGCTAGTGCCAGTACCGCCTTACCGGCTTCTTGAATATACGATTACTAATGGATGCGTGTAAACATTAAAGCTGATTTGTTTAAGCACACGCGTAGAAGTATTTTATAACTGAGTCAGTTACTCAACAGAAAGATAAAAGAGATGACATAATTTCTTTAGATCAACATGAAGCACGCATGAAACAGGTGGAGTTGGTGCATTGATCCAGAAATGCGGGAACGGCCTGAGTATGATTTGTTTATTGGATTATAAAAACTAATCCTGGATTCAATAAAGGACAAAGCTGCAAAGATATATGTACGAAAAACTGGAGTAAGAGTGCGTCAAGGAAAAAAGAGACAGATAGAGGAAGATGTCGTCTGCCAGCGTCTATAATTTTATAGCAGACTGATATTCACCTGGCAAGACTCAAAAAGTCAATGTGGATAGCCTGCCGCGGGTTTCAATTCCTTATAACTTCCCAAATGCAAACCTCCAACACTCTACCCTAGGCAAGTCTGAAATTTGATATTATTATTATCATTATCATTATCATTATCATTATTATTATTATTATTATTATTATTATTATTATTATTATTATTATTATTATTATTATTAATTTAAGAAATAACTGTCGAATACTACAATCTCGAAAAGAGTCACACACGATAAGCACGCATGTTGTCAAAACAAAAAGAGGGCGGAGCATGAAGTATGCAGGTTCTAAGGAAAGAGGCGTAAGAATAGGATTTAAAAGACTAGGAACGTCTCGTGTACGTGATGAAAACTCGCAGAGCTTACATATTCTAAAGTGGATTCTGTCCACTCGGAAACAGTAAAAACCGTGCTCTCAATGGGTCGGGTTCTGTCAAGGTTCAAGTTGACGCGAGTAGTTTTGACCCGATTCAATCTGTGACCCCAGATGGTTTGACCCGACCCGACCCTTTGAGATCACTAAAAAGCTTCAGTTCAGGTATTACCATGAAATGCTTAAAAGCCATGTGCGTGTAATATTTTAAATCTTCCGTCTCACTCCTTAAACCCTGCATAGACATACTTCATGGCGCAGACCGCTTGTTGATAACATACGTGCTTATCGTGTGATACCTCTTGCGATTGTATTATCCAATAGTTATTTCTGAAGTCTACATAAATAATAATAATAATAATAATAATAATAATAATAATAATAATAATAATAATAATAATAATAAAGTTCAAGTACATCGAAGTTATAATTTCCAAGTCAACGCCGTATTTAAGAAATGTTTCATGACTTAACCCATCTCTACCATCGAAATTTATCATAATTTTAATTTTTTCATTTGCAATCCTTTGCAGGCAATACAACCAAACATCTATATCTGAGTAAAGGCACAAAGGTGGGAAGATGGGAGTCATGCTCTGCCGCTTTTATTCTCAAAGCCTTCTTCCCCATGATAATTAACTGCAAGGAGCGTAATGGTTTGATGGGAAACTGACAGTGAGTACTAAACATTGAAGCTCTGAAAAATCTCATCTTCTACCAGAATTCGTAAGTGGTGGCGTGGATAATACCTACCAACATCTGTAGTTGAATGAATTGCACCAAATTATACAGTAAGATTTTTGCTTTGCAAGGCGTGATCGAAGTAAATGTGATCAACAGAAGTCACGCAGGGATACCAGTGAATCTGAAACTTCCTTGAACAACATTTCGACTGGTGTCTGCGAGACGCAGGATTTCGAAGCGGAGTCTCTTTCATTATACATTTTTTCATAATGTGGTCCAGTACACTTCTTTCAATTTTCGGCACAACCGCTGCTACCTTCCAACCAGATTCTTTTACATTGCGGGGAGGTTTTGATCAAGTAACTCAAAATTATAAGACAATCTATTTGGAGAAACATCAAGTAGCTAGCCAGCAGGTTTAGCTGTAGTCTTGGTCTTGTCTTGCAAAAGGAAAAAAATATTTGCCTTTTTTTTCTAAATTTATTTCTGTCGATATGCATAACTAAAATAATTGGCAAGAAATATTGCAAATGCATAGTTGGTACCATTGTACATTGAGTGGTTTCATAATGACCATGGAGACAAAATTGTGGGACTATATATTTCGGGTTTCATAATCACATAACATGAAGGGATTCCACTTTACATATGGAATGAAAATGACAACCATTTTCTGGAAATTTGGAAAATCAAAACCTATGCTTATTCAGATAATATTTGAAGTTGACAATATTCACACTTAGATGTGAATGCACTCCGCTGGGATGAGAATTCGTTGTGACCGTTTTGGTCTATTGAGTTGTGTTTCTGGAACCACGTTCCGACTTTGGATATTCTTTATTTATTCCCTTTCTTTACGCCTAGGAATATATATCTATAACGTAAACGACATGCTCCAATGAGAATATGAAGTTATTTCTATATAACAAATAGTTGCAAATAAATACACTACATAACTTATTTATTGATATTACGCGATTGTCTTATTTCGTATTTAACATTCATGTATATTATACTGACGTCCTGTGAACAACTACCTCAATTGTTCTATTTTAAACATAATAATTACTTATGTTCTGGTTCTAACCTGGTTTACTTTTTCCGAAGATATCCGAAGTGGTACTTTGGATAATTGTTTCCTCAAAAACAGCAATAAAGAGTTCGTTCATCCTGTATTGAGTAGCATGTATATATGTAATTTTAATGAATATTGATACAGCAGGGGTACAGATAATATGTCATCCATAAAATCTAATATACTTGTTACATTCATAACAATTTTTGCTGATATGTCGGAAAGAATGGAATAAACATTGGTATTGTGCTGCTTAGGTGATTAGATAATAACCTATGGAAGGTGTGAAGGTAACCCTTCCAGCTGGGTGTCCCCGTATAGATTTGCCTCCTATCGAAAGGTCCCACTTCGGAATATAATAAACATGGTAGCTATGGCAGAAATACAACTATATGTTGTACTTGTTTGTCGTTGTCGTGTCATTTCTATAGGAAGTAAGTATAAGTTATTGTCATTGTTGCGCCTGCGCGAGACACCAAAAATACTTTAATAACTTGACGGAAAAAGATGCGGAACATAAGAATAGTTTCATTCGTAATGAATTTATAATTAGTTTTCTGTTTTGAAATCTTTAACCCAAACGCTTTGTAGGGTGAACAGTTAAATCATTGAGTGCGTTTTCCGACTAAACACAATATTCAAAGTGTCCAGATGTCCCGCTTTAGCCAAGATAGCCTTTTTTTCAAACGTTGCCCCGTTTATTTTCAGATTTTCAAACGGAATACTTAAACGTCCCGTTTTCAAGCAAAAATGACCTCAGGTATCCCGTTATTATTATTCAAAACATAAATGGGCATTGCAAATTCTACATTCATCTGCACCTACACGCATTGGAAAGTTCAACAGTGTCTGGAAATGCTGAATGTTCAAGAGGGAATTACGGCGCGAAGAATTGTACAACACTGTGTCGTATGTATGCCCCCCTATGAGTACAACAGTTTGTTTGTGCAAACACAGAGTAAATAATAAAACAGACAATAACAAGTCAGTCTTTTCAAATTGTAACATATACGTTACCATGGCTGCTAAAGAAAAATAAAAATGAATATTATCATTATTAGTGAATAAAATCTGTATGGATATGAAGGACACTAGAAGAAAGAAAGAAATAACAGGAAAAAATAAATACTAACAAAACTTGTATGAATATGTAGGACATTGTAATTAAAGAATTAATTTTGATTACTGTTAAACAAAAAACAAAGAAACAGCATTGAGACTGTATGAGAATAAATTCCTTTATAGCTTGCGTTAGGCTTCAAGGTCACAGCACGCGCATTCCCCTTGTTTGTTTGTGTCTTCGAGCAAGCGTTTCGAAGTTCGCGGGTTGACTCTCCCTTTTCTACGTTCGGAAAGAATCGCCTTTCTTCTTTGATACATTGGGCAGGATGAATGGCGTGACACGTGGTTTTTTGGTTGTTTTATATTTCTCTGGAATAGAATGTGGTTATATTGGATTATGTGTTAGCTTATATCATATAGTGTTAAAAATAAAAAGGTTGACGTGAGGAATATAGTGATTTGGTGTAAAAATGATTACGCAAGTGTTATCAAAAGTGCTTATTTATATAGTTACGAAACCCTTGTGGAAGTGAGTTTGTTGGGCAAAAATGAAAGCAATTCTGAGGTAAAAAGTTGTTTGAAGAATCTTACTGTAATTTCTTTATCCTTTTCTAAAAGTTCGATTACTACTTTGTTTAGTAATTTCTTTCATAATTTCTGAAATTAACTTCGGTTTGATGGTTGTGATTTAGCCTCCCTTTTGGCCCATGCTATGTAAAATAAATATGGAAGTTAAATTAGCGTTATATACCTCACGTAACCTCTTTTATTTTTAACGGATACGTATTGAAGTAGCAAGCCACCCATTGGAAGCGAACGTTGGAAGGTAATAATATACAGACTATTCACAAGGCGATTGACAATTTCATAATGTTTGAATTAGGTGCCTGTCAATTTATATATGTTTGTGTTTTCGTAAATGGTCTTAGTTCGATTTGGCTTTGAAGCTGATATTTCACGGGGTTAAATTGCAAATATTTGGTAATACAGTTTAATGTGGGGAGAGGGTCTGGAACCCAACTGTCGTGCATGTATGTAACAACGTTGACAATTTCTATTAGATATTATAAGAGTATAAGTTTGTTTATACTCAATCAATAGTTTAAGGGATATTCTGTTTGAATCCTAAGTTTGACAATATTAATTTCATACGGAAATATAGCTAGATCCATTGTCGAGGTTTGAGAAACATTAATTATCTGCCTTTCTCAGTTGTATTGATAATAACGTAATCATTTAATCTTTACCTAATAAATTCTATTCGTGATTGTTAAATTAGGGTCATATTAAAAATTCCCCAGCACAAATAAAGTTTTTGTTAAATAAGTACACTGCTCCACAAAACTTAAGCAACCCGAAAGAACATGGTATAAGTGACATGTGGGGCCCATTCAACGCTGATTAGTGGATGCACAAACACAGAGACACACAGGTAAGGCGAGCACCCACTATATCGCATAAGCAGCACTGTGCAAGTGCGGTGAACAACTTATGCCATGAGGCGTACACCACAGCCCAGAAGTCTCCGAGGCTCCAAGCATTGAGTTAGTGAATCTTGTGGGGGATACACACCTTGGAATGGCTGGAAGACGACATTTGAGTGACTTTGACCGCGGGCGAATATTTGGGAGGTTGGAATTGGGTCGATCGCAAATGGAAGTGTCACAGGAATTCAACGTGAACAAAAGTGTTGTGTCGAGGCTGCGGAGTCGCTTCCAATTGGAGGTGAAGTCAGTAGACGGCATGGAGGAGGCTGTCCAAAAA
The DNA here is from genome assembly GCF_964235325.1 of Thermobia domestica. Lineage (NCBI taxonomy): Eukaryota > Metazoa > Arthropoda > Insecta > Zygentoma > Lepismatidae > Thermobia > Thermobia domestica. The sequence continues at coordinate 316,420,043 of NC_137455.1, forward strand.
AGACGAGGAACGATTTCTCACAATTTCTTCCAAACATAACCGACAAGCTTTATGCTCTCAACTGGCCAATGAGTTGTTACAGGCTACAAGACAACACGTGAGTCGTGAAACTGTTCGTTGGCGGCTTAATAGAGCAGGACTGAATGCAAGAGGGCCTGTGATGTGTGTGCGATTGAAACCGGAGCAAACCGTGCGCGTTACACATGGTGTCAGGAAAATGTTGCATGGGTGAAACACCAGTGCGCGCGTGTCATGTTCTCCGATCAGTCTGTCGTCAGATTCTGGTTGGACTTTAGTGAGGAGGACGCTATCAGGAACACGCTATCATCCAAACTTCATTGCTGAACGGCCGTCCTATGGCGGTGGTACCATTATGGTGTGGGGTGGAATTATGCTGGATGCGAAAACGGACCTCCATATTGTGCAACATGGCACTTTGACAGCACAACGGTACCGGGATGAAATTCTCAATACAGATTTGCGCAATGTCTGCGGAGCATTTGGCACAGACTTCCTGTTCATGGATGACAATGCCCGCACACATCGTGCACATCTTGTGTCCGGGTATCTGGAGAGCGAAAACATTACGCGTATTGCATGGCCTGCATATTCGCCGGACTTGAATCCCATCGAGCGCAGTCCAGCAACGCACTCTCCCTGACCTGCAAACAGCTCTCCTCGAGGAGTGACGCCATGTGCCGCAAGACATGATCAACAATCTGATTTGCAGCATGGACGCTATATGTCGTGCCTGTAGAGCTGTTCGTGGTACTCACACGCCATATTGACTGCCTCTCACAATCCAGCTTCACCTGATGAGGTATCATTGTGCTGAACTTTTTGGTTGCTCTGTACAACCTAACTATATTCTTCGATTTCACTTGTGTTGCATTGTGCATCTGGACCGTCTGTTTGTTCATCATACTTGGTACAGTTATAACGATATCAGGTTCTTAAACATTAAATATTGATCCGTTGAAACACACCAACTACCTTTTATATACTTAGTTTAACAAATGCGATGGAGAAGTGTACAGTTTACTTCTATACAACTTTTTAAGATGTCTGCTTCATTCACTGAATACCTCTATTTATTTCCTGTTGTCATGACGACGACATCGAGAGTAGATTACATAAAAACATTTGAATAATCTTTTTATATATTAACATTATAACTATATTATTTCTTCTTCTTTCTCTTCTTCTATTAGCAGAACCTGCCTAATATATATTTTAAAATATTTAAAACACATTATAGCCCAAAATTACAAGTTATTAATTGTTACAATGAAAATACACAACATACCGTTGTATATTATGGCGCTCGACGGACTTTTATTTATTCATTCAAAGAAAGGAAATGAACTTTGGACCATTAACCTTAACATACCTTTTGAATGTCCCTTGTATATGCAATATCTATTTCATATCATAATTCATAAATATTTCCTTATTTTTACACAGAAAATATTATTAATAATCACATCCCTTTATAATTTACCCCATAGTCGACGATTACAAGGCACAAACAAATACAGTCAATATCTTCATTCAAGTCCATTATAGGCCCTAAAGAGGTTAAATCATTAACTTTGGGCATAATAAATGAAGATATTAATATACATATATTGTAGGCAATTGTGATCGAAGAAATTAAAATACAATTATGCACTGTTGCAACATTCGAATTTCTATAACGTAGTTTCTCCCATCTGTAAATCTATTTTGTGTAAACAGGCGATAATTATTGCTCCTACTGAAATTCCGATCAGTATTTCTAAAATTCCTGTTTCCATTTATAGCGGTTCTTGTAAATTATTGAGCCATTAAAATGCCAACTACGTTGATTAAAAATCAATTTATTTATTTTTCTTGTTGTTCTGACAACGACATTCCAAAATTCTACTATTTCAAACCTATAAGACATATTAATATCTTTTTATATCGATATTATAATTAACATATCTTTCTTTTTCTTTTTCTTCTTCGAATTACATAATCAGCCTAGTACATATTTAAAAATGTCTTACGCCCTAATTATGGTGCTCGAAAAACTTTTTTTTTATTTATTTACTCAATAAAAAGAAAAAGAATTCTGGACCGTTTACCTTTACATGTTAATCATTCGAGTTTTCGAATGCACCTCGAATTCTTGAAAATTACAATTCATATATATATATATATATATATATATATATATATATATATATATATATATATATATATATATATATAATATTTAATTTTATAACAATATTATTATCATATTTATTTTAAATTTTATCATCGTCTTCTTTTATTTATACGTTTCAACAACGATAAGGCACATTCCAAATTTGATGTGCAAGTTATTTGATTTTAAGTCCTTTTTCGTGTCCATTAAATGCTTGTTACAAGTTAATAATTATTTACTTAGGCATCACGAAGAAGGTTTTGAAAAAGATGTATGTGATATATAGTTGTTCTTTGAACGTAAGATGATCGAATATAAGATATAGTTAACCCTTGTACGTCCCTCGATTTTTGCATACACATAAGTTCCTCTGGGTCAAAATGGACCCATTCAATTTTTTATGTTTCAATTTGTAGTTTACACTACATTTGTACATGCAATAGCGTTGTGACTGGTTTGTGTCAAATATAACAAAAGATGGGTCAAATCTAGACAAGCGTCACTGTTTGGAGGGGGATGTCCTCGGCCACCTATAATTTTTAAATACATGATATATTTTTCGGTCGTCCTCAAATATTTAGAAATAATTGTACAATTGTTTTATTATTCACCGAAATTTAACATTCCAGAGATGCCCTTGCATCTAGAACACTAAAACATCACACACACACACACACACACACACACACACACATATATATATATATATATATATATATATATATATATATATATATATAATACTTTTGACTTCTGTTGCAAGCAGGTTTTATTTAGGTTACTTTTAGTTAGGTTATTTCATGCATTCCTGTTAACTTTTATTGAAAACCTCTGAGAACAAAATCCACGTAAGTGGTTGTTTTCTTTTATGCTACTTAAAACATGTGAACACCCATTTTACTGTTTTTGACATTGCTCACAAATCTGATTGGGATGTCTTTTACAGATAAATTTGTTTCACAAACTGTATTTGATCGTATTTTTGTCGTCTGTTCCCTTTCACGTGTGGCAATACCTCTTTACCTCAGAACATCAGGGCTACTCGTCGTTTGATGAACACACTCCTCCTGTGTCTCTCCACAGAGCGATCGTACGATTTTTTGGGCTGCACTTTTCTTAGCACATTTTTGTTTATTTTATGTAGTTTTCAGTTGAGTTGATTTTAGTTTAGCGTCCCTTTGAGCAGCGAGACTATATGAGACGTGGACCTACTGATTAGCGTGGAATCCGAACCACATGAGCTTCCGCCAGGAATCGAACCCGGGTGTCCCACGCGAATGGCGCAATCGCTTAGCCATGAGGGAGGTCTTGATGCAGTTTTCAATCAGAGCTTTCCGAAGAATTTTCATCAGACAGGGAAGACAAAGACAAAGAATCCTGCACTGATAATTGATTCTCCGTTTCAGATGTCAGTTCATCGTCAGAAAATGTAAGAAAGTTTTTAATTCTTCTGGTGTCAAAGCAGTCATTTTGGACACCAAAATGGTCTGTAATTACTGCACAACGAGGAAACAAGCAATACTACGAATAAAAAACTTATCCAAAATGAACCTAAACAATATTGTCAATACAAGGTATCTGAAAGAAACTAAACAACTTTGCCAGTACAGTATACTGGAAGAAACTATTTTTTTCGGACAGTGCAATAACTAATAATAATAATAATAATAATAATAATAATAATAATAATAATAATAATAATAATAATAATAATAATAATAATTTTTGCATTGTTTTGTGGATATATTATCATCAGAAATCTGTTCAATAATGATTTTTAAGTCACTTAAATATTCATTGAACTAATGGGTCTAAATAGACCCGAGGAACTTATGTGTTAGTTTTTCTACTGTGACGTAACAGGATGGAGATTTGAATCGAAATTTTTACAAAACACATATTTGGTAAAATAACTAAAAGTCACGAAGCATGATGATCACAGCTCACATAGGGTCTGAGATAATCAAGTTGAAAAAACGCTTTGGGTCAAAATGGACCCGAGGGATGTAAGAAGGTTAAACCAAATATAGATTAAGATTGAAATATGATAATCAGAACATAACATTCAGACATTTGTTGACATACATTGAGTAACTGCGATCATAGACATGAACTCAAAGGTTAATTAACATAAAATAAAATACATTTAAACCAAATTGCATATCCAAATTACATATTCATAAAATACTTTGTTTTCCTCTTTTGAAGACTAACTTCCCTCTGTTACGTGTTCTTTACATTAGCTTTCGTTATAACTTCAGGTTAAATTACATTGACTCATGACTTCAGTTAGATTACATTGTATTCCACAATCTTGAGTACTATCTTGGCGCTTACGCACTGTTGTAGCATTCGGGTCCCTACTACCGTAAATTCTGCCCTCTGTAAATCGATTTTGTGTAAAAATGCGATGATTATTGTTCCTATTGAAGTTCCGGTTATTACTTCTAAAATTCCTATTTCATGTATGTATTGATCTAATGGAGCGACGAGCTCTTTATTCTGTTCGTTCAGCTTTTTACTATATACAAGGAGTATCAGACCACCCATCTCAGGCACTTTTCTCGCCTCGTAGTGCACGTAGACACTTCAACCAAAAAATGAACTACCAAATCGTATGCGAAGAATCAAATAGTGGTGCTTCCGTATCCAGTGGCGTAGCGGGAATACTTCCACGGGGGATCAATTTCAAAAATTTTAAATGGAATACTTCCACGGGGATCAACTTCAAAAAAATATATATGGAAAGTGGTATCAATTTCGATTTCTTTGGTAGTACTATTAAGAACAAGCAATTTTGCAGGAAACACTTTTCGTTAAATTCTACGGTTTGGCATCTGTGTGTGTTGTTTGTTGTTGATTTCCCATCAGACCACCCGTCCCACGCATTTTTCTCAGTTCGTACTTCGTAGTGCAGGTAGACACTGCAAACAAACAAACAAAAAAAAATGAATGACCAAATCGTATGTGATGAACCAAACGGCGATTCTTTCATATTCAGTGGCGTGGCGAGAACACTTCCACGGGGGATCGACTCCAAAATTTCAAATGGACAGTGGTACCAATTTCGATTTATTTGGAAGTATTATTGAAAATGAAACAACTTTTACACTAACATTATTCATTAAACTCTACGGTTCGTCAGCTATGTATTGTTTCATATTGAATTGCAACTAAGAACAACAGTTTTAGTTGGTAATGACTTCAAAAGAACATCAGATAGCACATGTTCTATTAAATAGTGTTTGAAAACTCTTTACAGCATTCAGTATCAAACGTTAGGCCATATCTCGTCTACTTATCAACAAACGCAAACAATAATACAGGAGAGTACTAGTTTCAATTTCGGAATCTGAATCAATTTAAAACAGAAAAACAGAGAAAAACACTCTTTGGTTTTAAAATACATATGAAACAAATTTGGATGTAAAGTCCAACAACAACCCCCTTCACAAAAAAAACTTACGAAATCACTGCCACTTTCTTAGTCTTCTTAAATTATGTAAACATTTTAATAAATCACTTTTCGGAACTCATTGCACAAACAATTGTTCAAGAGTAGTACAAATAAACACACTGAAGATAGTAAATAAAGTAAATAACATGCACCGCAAGTTCTGAACATTCTCACCAAAATATCGTACTTCCCCCCCCTCTAAACAAATATAACTCACAATAAATTTTCAAAGGATCGTCCAGCACGTGCGATGCACATTCGAATGCGCACCGCAACATTGTAGATCGCTCTTAACACTTCATTTCATCTTAGTCCATGGTAGACATTATAGATCTTGTTTATTATATATTCCCTTGTAGTAGGACGCTCTTGCTAAACCAGCTCCTTGACACGTCACCAAAAGAAAAATCGAGAGAAGTCAGGTCCGGAGAACGAGCTGATCAGGAAACGGCCTCCTCTTCCGATCGACCTATTTGGAAATAAACGAGCAACAGTTTGTCTGGCAATTGCTGCAAAATGAGCAGAGTAACCGTCTTGTAATCACAGTATTTCACGAGTTGCTAATGAGATCTCTACCAAGAGCTTACAAAGTACATCTGACAAAAAAAATAGCGTATGCTACTTGTGTTAAAGTACCTTCTTAGAAATAAGGACCAATTTGGCCTCCCACTACCACACCTACCACACCAGACATTTAGACTCCAGATATGCTGATTGTCAACTTCACGTACCCAGTGAGCATTCTCACTGGACTAGTAGTGAGCGTTGTGTACATTGACTACATTAATCTTGAAGGTCCCCTCATCCGTACACACAATGTTCTGGTGAAACTTGGGTTCCTGGCGCTCCCCCATTGACAAAACTCAAGATGCTTATGGAAATGTTGTTCTCGGAGTATTTGGTGCAGACGAACATGATAAGGATTTAATGCGTGATTGCGTAGAATCCTCCAAATCATTATGTGGCTCATAGCAGCATCCCTAACTAATCGCCCTGTTGAGATTTGGGGAACCTTATGGACTGCATCAAGGATGTCAGGAGACCGTTTATCCTGAACATGGCGCCTGATCTGCAGACGTTTGTTGTGGTGAGGATGGACGTGCCCAATCCTTTGCACACAAAGTGCCGATATGATACTCGTGGATGTTTGCGGACAGATAGGCAGTGTCTGTGAATATCTGAGGGTTCACTGAATATATTCTGGTGAATTTAAATCGGTTGAGAGCTACGTCCATATGACATACCTTTTGGTATGCCTCTGAAACAAGATGCGCTACAAAGTATTCGGATGTATTTACTCCAGCATTCTAGCGCATTCACAGTGAACAAGCATCATTTTATGCGTCTTGAAATGGTTTCCTGAAACACCTATCAGTGAGTTGAGTCTTGTGAGTGATATGTGGAGGAGTACTGAGCAGTGAATCCTGTGATCCCTCGCATATTTAATCACTTTCAGTTCTTTATGGCAGCCATGTCCATCAAAAATTAGCGGAACTGGGTTGTGAGGGGAAGCATGACAAAATTTCACAAAGTGTTGCAACGAAGTTTTAAAAAAGTATCACTCGTTATCCAATCAGTACTTTATGCTACAGCAATACTCTCAGGTGGAGCATCAACCAACAGTCCCTCACTCATTCTCTGGTGCGGAAATACGACTATGAAGAAGGGTAGTACAAACTGACCAGTAGCTTTCACGCAGAATATAAATGTTATATTCTGACCTCTTTCGCCCGACATAGGATTGCCAGATTTTGTAAGCGAAAAACCGGGACACAATCTCACGCTATATAGCCATTAAGATTGCGGTTCCTACTCATTTGGTAAGAATCGATTATACCTGTCTTTTCCAGATTAGTAGTTACTTACAATTTTCCAGTTCATTCTTTTTATATACAGTTAGCACTAAGGAAGCACCACAAAGGATGTATAAAAATTTGGAGGGGTAATAGGAGACGTGCCTGGTTTTCCTTATTCCAAATTTTGAGCTTTTGTGTCTAACAGGCCCTAAATATTGCGGTAATTACGACACACTCTCTCATTTGTGATTTTAGAGATACTCGTTTCATCATTCGAGTCAGAAATACTACCTTCCGTTTTCAGGTGAGACATACTAGTGCTTGCGGGCTGATTTTTTTTCAATCTGAAGAGCGAAAACAGGCGTCCTGAAAGCCTTTTTCGGGATAGGTAATTCTTTCATTGAAAACAGGGACGTCTGGCAATCCTAGCCAGGCGTCAACTTGCCCAGAACTCGTTTCAGTTTTTCACTTATCACTTTGGTATTAACATGAACACACAATATACCAATCTCATGAGCGTTCAGTATTCGTGATGGTGGAAAAGAACATTTCTTCATCAGTGTGCACTAATTTGTATAGAACTTTGCAATTTGTTCTTTATTGAAAGTTTTTGTTCACGATATTCTTACGGGCCGCTGTGGGTCAGTGATAGAGCGTTCACCTTTGCTGAATAGAGTTCTTGGTTCGATCACAGCTCCGCCAAGTGACCTTTGTGGTGGACAAACCCCGTGTGTGTGGGTTTCCTCCAGGTTCTTCCGTTTTCTCCCACTTTCTGGATTCCACCATTTCATTCATTTCTCAGAATTGCCGTCTTCATTAGCCTAGCCAGCATAAGCGCGGGAAATAAAACTCAAAGATTTCAATATACTTGTAGACACAGGTGTTCTAACAAACAAATTGGGAACTCACTTCTTAAACTCGTATAAAAACCTTCCAGAGCACTCTGTGTATCTTTGTTGAACCTGTCATTAATATTTAGTTCTTCAGCTAAGTCAAACTAGCTTCAGGTATTCTTACCGTGATAATGACGTTAAACAATCAGCTGTTTCACATGGCATTTCAGGTCTTTTCCATACATATCGGGGAAAGTATTTTCGCAACTCCTAACTTACGCGCAACAGGTAATTTCATTCCTTGCTTTCGCTGTGACAGTCTGTGTTGCAGAGAAGTATTTGGGACACGAAATCTATGTATCAAATGCCATGTGAAGCAGTTAGTTGATCGATTAATGGCATTATCACAATAACACTACCTGAAGTTAGTTTGACTTAGTTGAAGAACCAAATATGAAAGCATCACCATTTGTTGTTGCTTTCCACCACGAGCCAAAAAAATAGCCTGGGACGGGTTATCTGATACACCATGTATACATGTTACTTTAAAATGTCTGTAAAATCCCGAAATTGGTTAAGTGAAATAACATCTGAGGTTTGAAAACATTTTTTTCATTTTCAGTGTTCAGTTCTTTTAAAATAAAACGTTTACTTTCCTTTAAATGGGTGAATATGCAACTGAGGTAAACTGTATGGCGTTTTTTTCTCCAAATGTAATTTTCGGTTATGTAAAAGTAAAGCGTTGACTTTCATTTATATATCTACAGAATACTTCAAAAGTGCTGTAATATACAAGAAATTGGTAAAACTGAATTTGCTGTGAAAATATGTGAGAACAAAATTTTTACAATTTTAAACATTATGTTCACTTCTGTATATATTAAGTGTTTCCGAGGTTCCCAACATATTTTCCTCGGGGTGAAAGTCCGTGCCCATAGGAAAAATTGTTGAATATACATCTCAATTAAAAGTTCATAAGAATAAAAATTTAGCAATTTCAAGCGTAGGTTTCAATTAAACCTGGTTGCAGAACATTTTTAGATACCGTATATAAACGTCTAAAACGCCCTCAAATGTGAGACGGAAAAAGCTACTAGGCATTGACTTTTAAGAATGAAAAAGACAAATAAACATGTGAAAACATAATGAAAATTTTTCGTCTTCCATTTTCAGTTTCCATTTTCCGGACAAAACAATTTCCCATTTTTCGAAAAATGTGGGTACACATTTTCCACAGAATCATGATTAACGAGATTAGCTATCTCTTGGCAAAACTCAATCGTTTTCTGCTGTAAATTGGGTCTTATTGACAGTGCAAAATGTAGGCCTATACCTGCAAACTTGAATGTGAGACACACCTCGATTGTAGGGCTGAAAAATAATTAAAAATGTGCGTTTTAGGATTGTGTAAATACGGTATTTGAAAACGGAGGAAGGACAGAAGGATGAGACAGGACGCTCAGCCATTCACGATATCCCAAAGGAAAACTACATCCATTTAAGCTGCGACTTTTCCTTCCCCACGATCGTGAATACAAACTAGTATTGTGTGGTCATTTCTTGAACATGGATACGAATATTGCGCTTTGTTATTAGAAAATATAAAGAAAGCAGGGTTCATGAAACTTGGTGCCCTAGCACACTTCGTCTTGCTCAAACTAAACTACTTGAACCCTAGATTTCAGGCAAACTGTATTGATCGTCAAGGAGCCCGAGGCTTACTTTGAGGTTGATGAACTACGCTTTCTGGGAGTACGGTTAATCTCTGTTGTAATGCAGCGTATAGATTCACGACGGGGCTCATCTTTGCACGAAAACAAATGATATATAAGGGAAGCAATTTGCCCAAATAGTTCCCCCGTATTTTCATCCTTTACCATTCCGTTTCAAAACATGGGTAGAATTCAACAGAGGGCACATTGAACAAATGTCCTGTCATCTACGTTAACGGACTTTTTGGACACCCTGTAAACAAACTTCATATTTCTTCGCTTCTTGAAACTATTGTCATCGCCTTAAAAATTTTACCCTTATACGTATAGCTTTACTACCGTCAAATGGGGTGAATAGAAACATGGGGGTGAATAGAAACAAAACTCTCAGATTAGTTTTGGATTTATCTGGACGATAAATTAATCAAGAAAACTGAAATTTCTTAACATAGTCTTATACGGCTAAAGTGTCCAGGGCAGAGACAAAATGTTTTACTGAGTTGGGAACACTGAGGTAGACGGCAGTAGCATTAATGTGTTACTGAAATCTTACACGGTATTTTAGCGCTCCTTAAACTTTCTTGGTAAGTATGACATTTTCATATTTGTTGCATTTGAACATATGCCTATTTTGTAGTTTGTTGTTTCATTTACTGACGTTCATAGTAAAAGTTTTCCTTTTGTAAATTATTTTTAATCAAAATTTAACTTTACTGGGTTATTGTTATGATTTTTAATTAGTGGGGTGAATAGAAACACTTCTTGGGAAATTCTTGAAATTCCTCAAGGAGTGGAAAATTCTTGAGGAGCAGAAAAAAGGATCTGATAGGAATGTATCAACCATCTCTAAGAACAAATTTCCAAGTCTTCTGAAAAAAAAAAAAAAAAGTGTGAAACTGAAGGAGGGAAATATCAGGGCTGGATTTGAAAAGTGTGGAATTTTTCCCCTTTGTCGAGACCAAATACTGAGGATGTTGCCAAAAAAAGACAATGAACGAGAAGAAACAGAACAGCAAAAGTCATCTCAGACTGTAAACCGTTCCCTTATGGATCTTCTCAGGAGCATGAGAGAAGATGAAAAAATTAAATAAGGGAAGAAGAGAGTACGAATAGATGTTTCTGGTAAGAGTTTTGGTTTGTTTTCTGAAAATGATACATTTTCATCAAATCACAACGAAACTCAACCTACCTTTGTATTGTCGGAAGAGGAGAAAGACAACACTCCAGAAGACAACATTCCAGACGATCACGAACTAGATGATGGTTTTCTAAAGCTGGTGATTTTGCTGTGGTAAAATAAGAAGCTAAAACTCGATGAGACTATTCAGCACCCAAGTGCGAAAATGGGAACATGATGCATATGTGGGAGTGTTTTATAAGAGAGCACATAAACAATGAAATTTTCAGAACGAAACTGTTGGGTTTTATTAGGAGTTCGTCAGCACGCTTTAAGTATATGATAACTTTCGGGCCCCTTCGTGGCTAAGCGGTTAGCATACGCACCTTTGGCGTGGGAGACCCGGGTTCGATTCCCGGCGGGAGCTCATGAAGTTCTGATTTTACGTTAATCAGTAGGTCCACGTCTCATATAGCCTCGCTGCTGAACGGGACGTAAACCTCAAAATCAACTCAACTCATGATAAGTTTCCCTGATGATTTCAGTGGTTTAAATCTTATTCAAATATCATCAAAACTATATGGTCGTTTATACCTATATTGTGCATTGTATTGTTTTATAAGTTTGTAACTTATGTAATACTGGTCTTATTGAACTAATATCTTGCAGGTATCAAATAAATAGTTCGTTTCAAGAAATACGCTGTTTCTTTTTTTACCTTTCCAATAGTATAAAAGAAACAACAATGAAAATAAAGTAATTGTTTCTATTCACCCCTACCCATGGGGTGAATAGAAACATTAAGAAAAATCAAGGTGAAGAAAAGTGGAGTTGATAAATTAATATGACGTTTACTGAAATTCATTACCATATTAAGACCTTTCTTTTGGAATAATCTGATACGCGAAATCTTTAACATTACCAGACTTATATTCTCATATAGCCAAAAATGTGTTTCTATTCACCCCATTTGACGGTACGAACTTTTATATTTACCTATCATCCACCGCAACAAAATCTACTTTTTTTCTTGACATTCACCCTCTTTAAATCAAATCTGCTTCGTAATGGACAATTTAATTCAGTCTCATTTTTCGTTACAACCTTACGTGGTCATTGACGAGTGTTACATCAGGAGGCAAGTAAAAGTTTTGAAGCCTAAAATACAAATTAATCTATAAAGAAATCTTACTTCCAATAGTGACAGCAAATGCAATAGTATTGATTATCCGCATTAATTAATATCGCGGTTACGCATCTAATTAAACATGCGTTTGTTTAGCAAAGAAAAGCACTACAGTGCATTGTTGCTTTTCTTTTAATACGTCAAGCTTGAAATAGTGATGGCGGAATCTCAAGTAACCTTTAAGTATTAGTTTAGACTATCATGTTTACGTTCTTCCATGGAAAGTATATAAAGGAGAAAATGTCTGAACAGTGATCAGAAGGAATGATGCTTGCTTCAATTCGTTATTTCTGATCACTGTTCAGATGATACAGGTTAATGAAATTTTGACCCACACCCCATTGACCACCACCCATCGTGATCATGACCCACTGTGATTCACCATCCACCATGACCCACTTCGACAAACCGTGACCCAATATGTCCCACTACATAACGTAACGCACTCTGACCCACTACCCATCAAAACCCATCGTAATCAACTTTAACCCATGATCCACGTCCTCCTCTCCCCTGACTAAAGAGTTTACACTTGCAATTAAACAATGCTGTGAAATTATCACTAATCGGACTTTGAATTTCTACGGTCAATCGCTGAAGCACCGCTCTGTTACAAAAGGTGGATCTGACCTTGGCAATATAAAATGGTAATGTTTGTCGTGGGTAAAATTACGATGAATTTGAAATATTATATATAATTATTTCCTTGCTGAATTATAGATACTTTTCAATGCAAAATAGGATGGAATTTGAAAGCCTCAAATCTAGGTATAGTGGACCAAAGTAAATGTGAAAAAAGATGTAAAGTTTTCCATATAATTAAGTATACAGTGAAAACTGAAGACTTTAATGTAATTAAACTTACAGTACAAATTTTGTATATATATTTCTCACAACCTTATAGCTTCAGTGCCTTGTGCTGAGAAGGATCCATATAATAAACATAACATTAAAAAAATATTATATTAGAAACTAGTGGATATATTATACCACTGCTTTCTAATTATTACTGCTTTCTAATTAATTGAGACTATACTTTTTGTCTCTCAATTAATAATTGTTTCTTAATTTTTTCTCAACTAAAATCGATCGTTTTTAATTAGTTTTACAAATCAACTCACTACCAATTTCTCTTATATAGAAAATCTCCCCCATAGAAGAGAAATTTAAAAACTGCTAGAACACGTTCTGTTTATTTTTAATAAAGAGTTAATATACTGAATTTCACTCCCTAAGTTGAACGACTTGTGAGATACTCAATTTCTCGTAAAAACTTGGATCTCCTCTCCCCCTTTAGTACATGTATTATAATAAACATCCCAGTTGGGATTAGGGTCTGTCTCTCTATCCAAATTCATTTCATTTGGCTTGGCCATTTGACCGTGATCATCACTCACACATGGTTACATTCGCTTTTATGTAATAATTCATGTATTACAGGTGATTCAAAAATGTATTTTGTTCAGACGTTAGCTCCTCTAAAAACTCACAGGCTGTATCTCGAAAGCCAAGTAGTAAGTCCTATTGTTGTTACAACAGTTACAAATATCAATATCCAAAATACCTGAAGTTCTTTTTCACATAGATATTCTCATCTCAGATAAGTAAACAGAAAAAAATTAGAAAGGAATAAAATGGAGGCTTGAAAGTGAAACACCAGTGTTCAGAAGATGCTGTCTACTATGGACTGAATAGAGTGAGTCAGCCGGTGAGTCAGAGTGGGTCACGGTGGATGGTAGGTAGCAGTGGCTCACGTCCTGCTGACTAAGACCCATTGACCCACTCAAAAATCTTGACCCATTGACCTACTCCATCTCTGGTGCAGACATTATATCCTTTGGGAATTTTCCTTGGAAAAAATCATCATAGTCCAAGTCTTCAAACATGGGAAGGTTGATTGCGATTCAGACATCACTTCAACAAACCAGAAAACAAGATACAGTAATCACAGAATTTTCATTGAATTTGCGTAGTGAGGACAACATAACTGAAATTTCTTACTCATCAAGATTACTCGAGAAAAGTCATAAATAAGTCATAAGAGCTGTCAACGGAACAACTCTCTTCTTCTCCGGTCGGGGTAAAATAGGACTAGTTAATTATGTTGAATGCGAATGTTCAACTTTCTAAATTAAAACATTCTGATTTGCTCAGTGATGATATTAATGTATATTAAGTGAGCAAAGCTTGTAACATGTAAAATGTCACAAACATTATCACAAAGACATACTGGAAATGAAAATACAAGTATTGATGAATTACTCTCTCTTATTGGAAAAAGTTTCTTCAATTTACAAACAGTATGAAAGATTATAAGTTACTTTGAATAAAACCGTCAGTAATAGAACTTAATTTCTTGACCAAAAATTGTGTAGTAATGTTTGCACTTAATTATTTAGAGTGCAAATCTACATCATTTACTTCAATTATTTTAACCTCAGCCAAAACAAAGAATAATTAAGGAGGAAAATAGGTGATTGAATAACGAGGAAGAGTTGTACCTAAACACATGAAATTACTCGTACTTTTAATAAAGTTCGAAAGCAGTTGACTGTACCAGTAAATATATCAGCACAATCTTCTTGTATTTACCCAACCATGAAAACTTAAAATTACTCTTACCAAGTTCAACCTAGAGATACTAAATGTTCAGAAAAGGAAGTTAATATCTCATTTAAGGGCTTGATTGTGTCGACATTTTAAAATTATTTGCCTGTCTAATTGTTAAAGCACGCCATACACCATGAATGAGCTCAGTATTCCGTTTTGTAGGCACTCCGTTCGAACTTTTTACATGTCACCAGAGTTTTTTTTAAAAAAAAATACCGTCAACCAGAGCCGTAACCAGAGATTTCGGCGCCTGGGATGAAGTAGAATTCGGCACCCAGTACAGACATCAAACCAAGCTTTATTTTTTTTACATAAGAAAAGCAGGTTTTGTTATTATGCTACACTGAGTTTTTATTATGCAGCTTAAAAGAGCAATACAACAGCGAAAAACGATCATTATGTATTCTTTTACAAATAAGTGCTGGTTTCAAGAGGTTTATTTTGGAATTTTTGTTAAACTTGACCAAACTCCCTTTGGTTCTATACAAATCCACTTGGAGAACAGTTATGGAAACTTACAGTGCAACTATTTGCAATATTTTATACTATCAATAAGAAATGAAATGTCAGTATATTAGAAACTATGTGCTTTTAAAATGTTCGAAATAAACTATAGCATTAATTTCCAGTAATAATTGTAAACTTTTGTAATTATATTCTGTAGGTAAATACAATTTTAATTTCAATTCTTTTAAAGTAAAAAAAAATATTTTGTGAAATGTAATGGAAATTTAGAAGGAGCCTTTTTTGCGAATTTCTCAATATTGATCTATGGATTTAAAGAATATGTTTAATGCTGCATTTCAAATTCAAAATTTAGTTCGCTACAACATTTTGAAATTATAGTAATTACTTAATCTCTTAATGAATAGAAGTACTGAATTTAAGGTTGCTTATTATTAATTAACATATTAAAAATACACTAACACACATACAAACATATATATTATATATGTGTATACGTTTGGTATGTATGCTGACAGAAAAACCACAAAACTAGATACGTATGCACAAAAGAAAATATCCTGGCGATACAAGTAGTTGATGGAGAAATGATTCCAACAAATTCCTTCAAATTGAAAGCATTTTATACAACCTATCAAAGGAATAAAAAAATACACTGGTAGTGATCAGTCTTTGAAAAAGAGGAAATTCCCTGACTCCTTTTTTACAACTGCTTGAAGTTTGAAAGTGTTATTATTCCTCTTGTTTACCTACACTTTTAATATTCACGCGCAAATACCAACTTGCATGTCCTCTCGTGCCTCTTCACTCCTTTCATTTCCCTATTCTCGCAGAAATATTAATCCCATTGGGTAGAAAAGCATGATTAAGTAAGCAAAGTCATCACATCAACGTATTTCAGACTCAGACTTCGACTGTTTCTGATTTTGAAAACGCTCCTGAGTACATTATAAATCATTACTTAGCACCTTATATGTATCACATCGTCATTAATAATCATATACTGCAATTACTTTCTTTAAGTACTAACATGTAACACTTCCCAAGTGCAACACTCCGATTTTAATAAAATTTGGCAGGTAGATATTACACATGAAATAAATGAATACGTATTTTCTTTTTTCGGAAAGCAGTTTTAGGGTGAAGAAGCCCCAACCCAAAAATTTGAAAGTTAACGCTCGAAGGGCAAGAAGAAGTGGACCGAAGCAAATGAAATTACGCATAGATACCGTAGAATTAAAATGAAGGAATACATATTTCATATTTTCTTTAAAAAAAAACATAAAACAGGTGAGTGGGGCACAGACCCTTCCAAACCTTTGATTACGAAATATCAATAGTGCGAATAAGTATATATTAAAAGTGCCTAAAGGATAAGGAGAATTACTACAACACTTTGTGTAGGGACAATAGGCAAAACATAAGCGAACACGTATTTTTAGATTCTGCGGAAAAATAGTGTTGGTGCCAAGGCCCCTCCAAAGAAAGTAAATATTACAGGAGAAGTGCAGGAATGAGTGGACCAAAGCGAATAAAATTGTGTAGATATTGTGTATGTAAAATAAAACTATTCGTGTTTCCGAAGTGTCCCGTACTGATTAGCTTCAAATTTGCACATCAACAGTAAACAGCAAATAACTTGACACGTGTTTTTATTTATGGGAAAAACACTGTAAGGATTAAAGGCGCACCCCGAAATACTATAAAATACGTTATAGGTAGAAAAAACTAGTGTGAAAACAGTGAAATTTTACCAAGAGATAGATGACCTAAAAGTAGGAATCAATACAGTGAATTTCGAGTGTTTTCAAAGACAGTTCAAGTTCAAAGACTGAAGTTAGCGCCCCCTAGCTACTTCTGAAACACGTATTGCCTTATTTTACATATACAAGATCTACGTATAATTTCATTCGCTTCGATCCACTCCTTGCGCTTCTGCTTTATTATGTACTTTTTAAGAGCGGACCTTGGCACCAACACAGTTTTTCCTCACAAACTACAAAACACGGATAAGCTTATTTTTGTGTATTGCTTCTTAACACACTTTCGTTGAGATTCTCTATGTAATTTAGGCACTTCGAAAGTATACTCATTAGCACTTTTCATATTTCGTAATCAAATATTTGGAATGGTCTTTGCCCCACCCATTTATTTCTTTGTTTCAAGAAAATACGAAAGAAGTATTCCCTCATTTAGCATCTACTTGGTATTATCTGTCAGAAAAGTAAATTTACACCTATTTTTCGAGTCTGGCATTCCTGCGCTCCATTCGTGGAGAGTATGAGAATAATCAATCAAATGTTTACTGAGGGGCAAAAAGAAAAGTCTAATCTGAATAAGACATTGCAGAGGGCCACAAGCTGTGAAAACGAATAGTGCATAGTGTAAATAAAGGGCGACAACCAAAGAGAAAGCCAGAAACAGCTGCTAAACGAAAAAAAGAGTAAAAATTGTCGAAGTGAGAACATAAAACACAAACACAAAAAATACGCCGACAACTAAACGTTTACCACGCCATGATCTTGGTGTAGTGGTTAAGGTGCTGGCTTACAAATGCAATGGACGCCAGTTCGAATCCCTGGCAAGGACATTTTTTAAAATTCTTGTTAATAGTACATACAGCTCATCAGAGATGGTAAAAGAGGTCGTATTTAGTCTTTCGTTGAAATTATTATTGGTGATGTTTAGTACTGATAATACTTTTTGTCTTTGCGTGTTGCTTTTATTCTTGTCTTTATTTCCAAAGAGAATAATATCCGAACAAATGCCGCAAAAATTCCTCTTATTTTGAATGTAAACGCCATTTGCAATTAGTAGAGAATAAAAATTGAACGTTGCGACGTAGCTGCAAAAAGTAAAAAAAATATGGAAGTGGAGGGGTTCGAACCCATACTCATAGTTAGTAAAAATACATATCTACATGCCTTACACCTCTCGATCATGTTTCTACGTTAACAAATAACAGGCTTGTGTTTAGGTTAGGCTGGTCAATACGTTTTGCAAAGAGGCACGGTTTACCTCTGACGCAGCACAGGAGGGAGAAAGGAACACTTTCTCTCTCGCTTATGTGTCTATCTATCTATCTATGTATCTATCTATCTATAATAAGCTCCTCCGTGGCTAAGCGGTTCGATTCCCGGCGGGAGCTCATGTGGTTCGGATTTCACGTTAATCAGTAGGTCCACGTCTCATATAGCCTCGCTGCTGAAAGGGACGCTAAACTAAAATCAACTCAACTCAACTATTTGAGAATGCCATAACCACGCTAATTTTCAGCGGATTGAGACGAAACTTGGCACAAACATTAACCGTTGAAATATCTTGATGAGTTCGTTAACCAGAATAATCAGATGAAAATGTTCAAAATGGCGGCCCTTCAAAATCTTAAAAAGTTCCAAGGGAACCAAATTTCGCCCATGAATAGGTATTCAAAAAGTTTGAGTAACTTTTCCTCTTTTACTGAAATATTTGTGTGCAGAGACTTCTCCTCTTTTATTGAAATATTGGACCCGATTAATTACCTAAGGAAGGTTCACGCCCTTTCGATACGGTCAGGCTTTTTTTGCAGGAGGGGGGGCAGTTTTCCTATCGGAACAAGATGATTGTTAGTGACGATATGAAATTACACATTGTGAAATAATAAATGTGCTTTCCCCTAACAGAGAACTGTAAATCATGTATTTCGAGTTCGGGAGAGTGAATGGCGAGGAGTGTTATTTGATTTGCTTTTTAGTAACACATTGAATTGCAAATAAAGGTAAGCAACATTAGTGGTAGGTAAAATAATAATAATAATAATAATAATAATAATAATAATAATAATAATAATAATAATAATAATAATAATAATAATAGGTGTTGTTTGTGGCAACACAATATCTTCCTCAATTCTTCTTCAAACATAATGATTGTAACGCCATATCTCCTTTACAAACAAAACATTAGCAATTTATATCGAGAGAACGGGAAATTGTGTAGTGATGGGAGCAATGTTGGACAGTATGCACTCATAGTACTCAGAAAAATAAGCGATTTCAATGCAAAATGAACGAAGAGTCATGGGGAGTCATGGGGCCACGGCAGAGCCCTCTTTAGGCAAAATGTCGATAGCTTATATCGAGAGAACAGGAGTGATAGTGGGATGGGAACAACGTTGGACACCGTGGACCCATAAGGTGCATCGAAAAAATAGAAGGGGGGGCGCTAGCCACCCTTTCTTATTTCCACATAATAATATAAAATTATTTTGTTGAAATACACACACGAGTTAGATAGTAATATTTCATATTATTATTATTATTATTATCAACAACGTCTTTTCATTACGTGTGCATGTTTGACATGAATCCAAAGAGAAGATCCATCATTCGTAGAAAGAATAAGACTAGCCAGTTACTTTAACTGTGAAGGACGGCGAAAAATACGAAAAGAGTGACTACCTGTAGCGAAAAGAAACAATATTTTCTCTCAAATGGATAAAAAATCAAGCCGAGATAGATTCGAACTCGCATGGACGGCGCGAAAACTGACTCAGCAAACGTGTTTCAGTAACTTACTCATTGCTAATTTTACTTGCTTCACTCGTTTAACTTGCTTTTTCCAATAACTTATAACGAAGGGACACAAACACAGTAACATCGAGGACAGTTAAAAATTATAAATGCTCTCCCGCCGGGAATCGAAAAGGAATACTATACACCAAAGGCGCACGAGCTACCCACTAGACCAGCGGGTAGGACACCGCTCACCCTCTGTGCCGTTAGGGATTTCGACCACTGTATTGCCAGCTATCACTTCTGTGGGCTGTATAATATGATCACATGTTCCTTCTTTGCTGGAAGAGATAAACCTACATTCTATGTAATACATGAGGTATTTAGACCTACATGGTCTTCATATAATGTAATAAAAGGTCATGCTGATAATAAGAAAAAGAACATTCCTTGGACAAAACGGAAACTATTGGCATCAGAAACATTTATCTACGAGGCATGCGCAGTAGTATAATTCAGAATAGTTACTGTTAAGTTCAGGAAACGAAGAAAGGGGTATAAAAAAGCAAATATGTCGCGTCAACGAGATCGACCAGAGTTGACAGAGGCGGAGGCAGATGTGTAGTAATACAACAACTTGGTTAAATTGATAATTCGTTCTGTATCATGTAGTAGATCGTATCACAACTTTACGGGAGAGCAGAGAAAGACTTACTAACGTTATCATATAATAAGCTTTAGTAACAAGATCATATAGACACAAATGGATGAAACTGTGAGTAATACAACTTGGATTTAACGAAAGCCGTTTAGATATTCAGTGGTTTGCAGGGTTGTATAAGTCACAAGAGGATAAGACACAATACAATTCTTCATACCTCATCTTCCAGTAGCTAGATACATCCAATTTCTGGTAAGATACTGAAACTCCTGTCGGATTTTAATACATGACGTATTGCAGGATACAAAATGCTTCGCATTACTTGTTTGTTTGTAGAGAGCTACTTGCTTGTTGTTCTGAAAGGTTGTGTATAAACTAGGGATGGCCAATTCCGGAATTTTTACTTTCCGGACTCCCGAAAGTAAAACCGGACTAACTCCGGAATTGGGAAAATTCCGATTTTTGAATAACTCCGGAATTCGGAAAACTCCGGAATTTAGAAATTTGTCATTTCGTTAACATTCCGCAATTCGAAAAAATCCGGATTTTTTCGAAATCCGGAGTTTTTCTCAATTCCGGAATTTTCTAAATTCCGAATTCTTTCCGAGTTTAACTGAATTCCGGAGTTTAACTGAATTCCATAATTATCCGAAATCCGGAAAGTGAAAATTCCGCTTCCGAAAAATGGATTTATTTTGGTTAATATGAATCATGGTGGAAGTAAGTCTTTGGCGACTGCTTTGAACGAAATGGAGAGTACGAGTATTCAATCTGTCATATCTGTAGTTTCGTGTCGAGAAAAAACAAACTTGTGAACCAACGGTTTAAGAACAACTAATGTAAACTTTGCCGACATCATTCTGAATCGAAGAAATATAATATACAACTTTGCAAGCGGAGACAAAGAAATCTAACGTAACCAGACTAAAGACGAATCGGTTCAGTGGTTAAGGTGCTTGTGCAAATCCACGTCGCAATTTTTTTTACTTTTTACTTTAGGATTTTTGATGGCGATTGATCGGCGATGACATACGTTTTATTATATTCAGATATTTGAATACTCGGATGTTTCAATACTTGAACTATCAAATCTTCAGGAATAATAACAGTAATAATTATAAACTAATAATAATTATTATTATCTCGTAGAAGATTAAATGCTAGGAGCTAATTATCGCTCAGATCATACCGTTACAAGCAGAAACGTGACATTTGGAAAGAATATTTCGGTTTGGTTTAATGTTGCCCACGAGAAGATGAATTTCTCATCTCGTTTCTAAAACAAACAAAATAACATGAGAATTAAAATTTTACATTCGAGACGGGACAAGGCTAACTCAAAATTTCCGTCTGCTTTGGAGATGAGAATCGAGACGAGACGAAAAGTATCGTAAAAATTTCTCGTCTTATCTCGATTCCCGAAATAGTGTATGTCCATCCTTTAAGTAACAATTGCTCTGTAGACTGAATCTCATAGCTATTTCGTTACATTGTATTTCAGAGCTCATTGAATATGGTCTGTGTAGGTATTTTTGTAGCAAAGCTTTTATATTTACCTCTACATACCCTAAAAATTAGTATATTATATGCCTTACTGTTGCGTGATATTCAGTTATTTTTATTACGGTTATTTTCCTTAAAACATACAGTAGAATACTTTCTACATAAAACTTTAGTGGAACGCTCTAGTTTAAAATTTTGGTAGTTGCAGAGGTGTGTCTTGAAGGTAGAGAACCCTTTCCCCGAAACCCCTAATTTAAGTAAGGTTTGCCAAATTTTAGGGCAAGTTTCAAACTTTTAATGCCATTATTATTATTATTATTATTATTATTATTATTATTATTATTATTATTATATCAACACCGTGTATAATCTTTAAAAGATATGCCCTTTGTCTCTGAATAGTAAAAGCTAATTGACTGTCGATCTCGGTCGTTGAGAAGTCTTCAGGAGGCAAGGACATAGGTCACGTTCTGGGTTTGAGTTCCGAAGGAGCAAGTATTCGGGCTCGAGACAAAAATTGTTAAACGTTATAGGCTTCAGCCAAACATGTTCAAAACAGCTGGGACCGGGCTTAGGCTTCTCAACGGCTCAAGCGGCTCGGCTTATAGCTCATTCACCACCGAACCGAACCGAGAAGTGAGCCGAGCCAACAGCTCATCTAACCGAGCCGATTTGAGCCATCGGCTTAGTTGAGCTGAGTCGAACCGTGCCGATGAACTAGTTTAAACTTAGCTGGCTCGAACCGGTTCACATGAGCCGAGTAGGTGACTCATCCCAACCGAGAAAGTTCGAGCCATCGGCTCAATTGACCCGATGGCTCGTTCCAACTGAGCCGGCTCAGGTCATTAGCTTAATTGGGCCGAGCCGACAACTCATCCCAACCGAGCTGACTCGAGCTGTTCGCTCAGTTGATACGAGCCGAGCCGCTTGATATCACTACCCGGGTTGGTCTTCTGCTTGGGCTCAAGAATTTGACCGTGCAGGTCTCAGCCTTGATTTTAAGAACTACAGTATATACTTATATTGGTGATTACGACATTTGAGGCTGTCTCGTCATAATAAAAAGAAAACTCTTGTACTCTCGTTACCTAGACGAGACGAGATACACTAAAATTGCCGCACAAGATGCACTAAAATTACGAGACGAGATGCACCCCTGTCGTGAACAACACTAAAAGTATTTCACATTACTGCTTACATTTCTCATGGCTTTCGCATTCCAGTCTAATCAGGCTAATATTTCAAAACGAGTTAAAATGAGGTGAACGAGCGAGCGAGCCATTATCAAACTCGACTCAACTCGAAAAATTATTATTATTATTATTATTATTATTATTATTATTATTATTATTATTATTATTATTATTATTATTATTATTATTATTATTATTATTATTATACTATTGAACTTGCAGGGCGAAATTACTGTATAATACGATATCATTTCTGTAATTTTACTCCATTGTATATTATTTATTTTATTAATGGGTACTAAATTGTCTCCAGATCATTGAATAAATTAACTTCGGCATGCACTTTGGTGGAAATATCATTACAAGAGCATTACCGGTTCGTTCCAAACATCAGAGCTGAACTTAGCAATATTTAGCTTATAAAGTTGCATGAGAAGATAATGTAGGGGTGAAGTACTGGACTTGTGAGTAATACAGCTAATCAATATAGCTTCAAATTCTTTTCAAGTTATTTTATTTTCAAAGCAATCGTGAAGAATCAAAGAGTGACTTCTCATACTAAATGAGCAATCCTTAAGAAAGTGGACGCAAACAGTTGTATCATGATAGAGACGATTTATGCATGTTACTTAGAAAAGGGCAAGAAAATTACTACGACATTCGAAACACTTCGTTCATCTGCAGTATGCACTTTTTAATTTATCGTTCTAAGGAAAATAGACTACACCATTTGTTATAGTTAACCTAACTTTGGCTAGCGCAATCGGTAGAATATGATGGTCTCTGTAATAGGCAATTTTTTAAAGAAGTTTGCCTATTGTAGAGACTCACATGTGTGAAATTCGGAACAATTTCGTTTTATCGATCACCGCCCTCTGATTGATAACCCTGATTAGATATATTTCCTTCCTCATTTTCATTGTATCACTTCTCTAATAAATGTCAGTGGAATTATTACCAAGTTTTCACTTAACATCTCAAACGGATAATGTTAAGTGAAAAAGAGTTTCAAATTTCGGTGAAATTTATTACAGAAGTGAAACAATAAAAAGGAGGAAGCAGGTATATTTAATCAGGGGTATCTATCAGAGGGTAGTAGTCTCAAAAACTGCAAATTTCCCGAATTTCGCACATGTGAGTCTCTACGATAGGCAGATTTCTTCAGAAATGTGCCTATTGCAGAGACCATCTTGCCAGAAATGCCGTAAAATTTCTATGCAATTTTGCCCTTTTGTCTATCATCACCTCTGAAACGGGAAGAGATAGAGAGAGAGAGACAGAGATGTTCCCGAAACTGAGAGTGAGGTGTTTCCATTCAAATCAACGAGTTGACAAATACACGCTTACATAATGAGAAAGCGGAATACAAGCAACTATAAAACATCAAAGTGATAATTCCAAGCATTATCACCTAAAGCACCGGAACCGTGACGGCCAGTGAAACATGATCCTATGTCGGACGTCGAGAAATAATTTGGTAATGAAATGAAAACAGAACTTTAGAAAAGAAATTATTATGATGCACTAGACACAACATGATTGCCTGTTTCTTCTCCTCATGTTAAATTGTCTCATTTTAGCGATACGAGACGAAGCCTGTGTCTCGTTTCGTGGCTATCCCAGTGTCATCTCGTGTTTGCAAAACGAGAGAAATTGTTATCTCGTCTCCTTTCCTCTAATTTTCTTTCTTAAACCTCATAATAATAGAAGTAAAATTGGAAGCCATGCGACTTCGAAATGTAACGAAGTTTACAAGTTAGAATTGATAATCGGACAAGAGAGGGCTATGGAATGCTTTCGAGACATTTAAAACGCGATGAGTCCAGACAAGGACATGTGACGTCTCGTGTCGGAAAACGAGACGAGACAGACGCTTTGTCTCGGATTCAACAAAGCCTATATTGTTTCTTCCATGCCGAATTGGAATCCTCTCACCAGGATTGAAGTGGATCTTGTGTCAAGTGAGACATGTGGGTCAAGATGTGTGAGTCGGTTAGTGGGTCTTGGGTCAACAGGATGTGATCCACTGCAATCCACAACACACCGTGACCCACTATAAACCAGCGATCCACCATAGCCTACGACCCCCGACACACTCTGCTTAGTGCATTGTATATAGCATCCTCTGAACAGTTGTGAATATGTCTATATTTTACTTTAAGGTCTCTATTTTCTTTTTTTTTAATTTTTTGCATTTGTTTCTATTTACTTACCTGAGATGACTGTATATTACAAGGAGAAAGCAGACATTGTTAAATGAACTTTCGCGAGGTAGTAGTGCATATTTAAAGTGTTAATATTACAAACTGGGAGAGCGAAATAACCAGAAATAGCCTTAAAAATGCGTCTTAAAGTTTCGACTCGCCGTATATATGATACGATGCCTAAGATTCCCAAGTGACCGTGTCGCAGTGTGTGGAGCATTCACGATTCACGCGCAAATGTTCGCGAGGTCGATTCCCGCTTGAGTCAACTTGTTTTTGCTTTTACTAATAAAGTAGTCATTTATAACTACAAGTAAAATATTAATTCACCATATGTTTATAATACATGAAACAATAGGGATTTTTTAATCAGTTGTAAAACTTTTCAATGTTTCTTGTGAACAAGATACAAATATAACCTATTTCGTAAAGTCGTTAAATGAAAAATTTTCTTGACGATTCGTGTCTACATCTGTGGACAGAGTGCGAATTGCAAGGGGGATTATTCGAAAATCCCCTTTGGCTATAGCATACATCCAGTATTCCCTAGCGGATTTCCCCCTCACCCCCTTGCAATTCGCACACTGTCCACAGATATAGAAACGAAACTTCCGACACGACTTTGGTAACCGTAATACAGGTAGTGATATCAATATATATAGGAAATAGATTATATTTTGTATCTAGTTCACATAAAACATTGAAAAGTTTTACAACTGACTTGAAAACCTCTATCGTTTAGAATATATGAAAATATAGTAAATTAATGTTTTACTTGTAGTTATAAATGACTACTTTATTGGTAAAAAGCAAAAACAAGTTGACTCGAGCGGGATCGAACGCTGGACCCTTTACACGAGAGTCGTCATTGCTTCACACTCTGCCACACCGCAACTTGATGATCTTAGGCGTCGTACCATATATACGGGGAGTTGAAACTTTAAGACGCTTTTTCTAAGCTATTTCTGGCTATTGCACTCTTCCAATTTATATGTTCACTACTATCTCGAGAAAGATGGTCCCTAAGTTCATTTAACAAAGTCTTCCTTGTCCTTGTTAGATATACTCATCTCAGGTAACTAAATAGAAACAAATGCAAAAAAAGAAGAAGAAAATGGAGATCCTAAAAGTAAAATTTAGACAAATTCACCACTGTTCAGAGGTTGCTATATACAATGCACTAAGCAGAGTGTGTCGGTGGGTCGTAGTGGGTATGTAGGTTATGGTGGGTCACGGCGGATGGTGGGTTGCAGTGGGTCATGTCCTTTTGACCCACGGCCCACGATCTACTTCATCTCTGGTGAGAGGCTAACAATCCAGCATGGGCGAGATAATATAGGTTTCGTTAAATCCGAGACGAGAAGAGACAAAGGGACTGTCTCGTCTCGTTTTCCTAGACGAGACGTGACAGGTCCTTGTCTGGACTCGGCGCGTTATAAATGTCTTGAAAGCATGCCATAGCCGTCTCTTGTCCGATTATCAATTCTAACTTGTAAACTTCGAAGCCGCATGGCTTCCAATATTACTTCTTTTATTATGAGGTTTACGAAAAAAAATTAGACGAAAGGAGACTAAATAACAATTTATCTCGTTTCGGAAACACGAGATGACACCGGGATAGCCAGGAAACCAGTGGCGGATCTAGAAGGTAAAAACTCGGAGGGAGGTGCCTGAATTTAGACTATGATAAGTATATCATGACCTTACTATAAATTTTCAAAACTATATAAATAATAGCTTAAATTATTTTCCTCAATCTAAAAGTGGCGGTCTAGGCCCCCGCCCTCGAGCTAGATCCGCCACTGCACAAGACGAAACACAGGCTTTTTCTCGCCTCTCTAAAACGATACATTTTCACATGAGGAGACGAAACAGGCAACCATGTTGTGTCTAGCGCATCATAACCATTCCTTTTATTAAATTCTGTTTTCACCTCATTATCAAGTTATTTCTCGAAATCCGACCTCGGATCATCTTCCTTTCATTGACTGTCCTTTCATTTCCTTCACTAACTTGTATTCATAATTGTAATTTTAAAAAAAAATCGTTCTATTTTCTTCAGTTTTCATTCCACGGTCAGTCTACGGTTTTCATTCTACCACTTGTGAAGTGGAATTAACATATGATAGGTTATAATGGTGTTGTGAATGTTTGTTATGTTTCTAATTGTTTGAAACTAGTGTATATTTAGACAATCGATATTATGTGGGGTTAATTGCATTCATCTATTGCTACTTAACTGTCTATGTATGGTATATCTATAAGTGTAGTGTTCTACATTTTCTTCGTAGAATAAATTTGTTTGAAGGCCCTGGATTGAGTGTAATGGAAATGTATAATAGTCTAGGCATGTAACTTTGATGAGGAAATAGAAGTTAAAACTACAGCATGAACTGTGGAAAGAGGGGTCTTTCTTTTTCTATCTTAAATGTCAGTAATGCATTGCTTGTTCAGTTCACTATCTGTCCTCGCTGCTTCCTTCAGGCGTTATTCAGCGTGCTTCGGCGGCTACCCTCGGCATAGCAAAACTCACGAGTGTAATATGCATGACTCACTGTGTAACGCAGTGTTGCAATAACTTCGCTTTGCCGTTAACAAATATAGTGCTTTTACTGTCTTGAATATCAATAAAACTGGTTGTGGAAAAAAATAACTGAATACGAAACTGCTAAAAGTCTACTTATATAGTTTAATATTGTAGTCTCAATAAGGTCCCTCATCCCAAAACTTGTGATTGTTTTCACAGAACACATTTGAGGAGAGGGGGAGCTGTGTAAGTCACAATATTTTGGCATTCGGGATATTAGTGATATGTTGTTCGGATGTTGGAACCTTAGGTGATAACGCTTGCAATTATTACTTTGCTGTTTTATGTCTGTTTGTATTCGGCATTCTTATTATGTAAGCGTCTATTTGTCATCTCGTTGATTTGAATGGAAGCAGAACACTCTCAGTTCCGGGAGCATCTCTCTCTCTCACACAGACACACTCACTAACTCTCTTTCTCTCTCTCTCTCTCTCTCTCTCTGCAATAGGCATATTTCTGAATAATGTTGCCTATCGTAGAGACTCACATGTCGAAATTCGGGAAAATTTCCAGTTTTCCCGGTCACCACCCTCTGATACAATCCCTGATTAAATATACTTGCTTCCTCATTTTCATTGTCTCACTTCTCTAATAAATTTCACCGAAATTTTTAACTCGTTTTCACTTAACATATTAAACGGGCAATACGCTCTTTTTTACCACCTTTCATGTGCTGTGTGCATTATTTAAAAAAACTACTTGGAGCAGATTCGAACCGCCGTTCTTTGGATTTGTAATCTAGCGTCTTAACCACTACACCAAGATCGTTGCTTGTTAAACGCTTAGTTGTTGGCACATTTGTTGTATCTATATTTTATGTTCCCACTTCGACAGTTTTTACTCTATTTGGCCCGTTTATCAGCTGTTTCTGGCTTTCTCTTTCGGTGTCGCCCCTTATTTACACTATGCACTATTCGTATTCACAGCTTGTGTCCCTCTGCAATGTCTTATTCAGATTAGACTTTTCTTCTTGTCCCTCAGTAAACATTTGATTGATTTAATTCTCATACTCTCCATGGATGGAGCGCAGGAATGCCAGACTCAAAAAACAGGTGTACATTTACTTTCCTGACAGATAATACAATATCTGTGTACAATTTGATTCACTTTGGTCCACTTCATACTGCGTTCGGGCGTCAAGTTTCGAAATATTGGGTAGGAGCTTTTATCCCCAATAATTGTTTCTCCGCAGAAAATTAAAAAAACACGTATTAGTGTATTTTATGTGTAGTATCTAACTGCCAAATTTTATCAAAATCGGAGTGTTACAGTTAGAAACTGTTACATAAGAGTAAAAACTTGTTGCTACTGTGAGTGAAATGCTTGTGTTGATAGTCGAGCGAGCAAGAAAATTTTTAACAACTCTATTGCTTTGGAAACCGACAACAACATTGATGTAATACGGCGTCAATACTTTTTTAATCATGTCTAGAACTTTTTCTTTCTTTCTGCTCGTTTGACGCTTTCTAGACGGGACACCCGCCCCGCGCGTCCTATTCTAGCTACGGCTCTGCGGGCAACGGATCCGAGATTTAAGGAAACTAGTATAAAATCGATTGACAATTTTCTTATAAATGGATATAAAACGTTTTTAAACTTCTGCCAGTAACTTTCGGCTTTTATTATGTGAAAGTTGCCCAAAGATGCCCAACCCTGCTTGTAAAAGTACTTGACATCCCACACGATTAATATGTATGATAATAGTTGAAACAACGTATTATAATAATTATTTGTAGATAGTCACATGTATTCTGTGTACTAGCTAAAAAACATTGTTACTTTTATTTATCGTCTTATATTACTATATAGAATATTGTGTCAGTTTTTTCAGTTATTTTTTAATCATTGTTTGATTCTTTCATTCATGTTGTTTCTTCTAGCTTCCGAAACAGTGAGAAATCTCTTTATCTGCAAACAGAACAAAGTGCATGCACGAGCCAATGGTGAGCGCAGCTGCGAACTGCGAAATCAGAACTTCCGGTGGTCCAACACGCCTTGCTGTATATAGAACTATACGCTCGACAAGCTATACGCTCGCGACTGTGGCGCACCTGCCGATGAAAGCCTGAACTGCAGTTATACAAAAAAAGTTATCTCAGCACCGTTGGGACCACCAACGTCAATTTTCAAAGTTGATTTCTACGCACTAGTGTGGTGAGAGGAGACCATCTAACACGCTTTTCCACTGGACGACCATATAGTGTCGCCTGATGGAATGCAAATCGCCAATGTATGGTCGCTCCATCGGTATCAGGATATATAAATCTATGTGTGTTAACTTGATTATGAACTAAACCACGCCATTTGAATTCCCTCTGTTACTAGACTAGATGAGTTATTTTATAACTTGTCTGAAACATTGATGAATGGAGAGTTACAAAATGATTCATTGTTTCAGGAATTTCGGTTTTATGTAGTATAACTCTTGTTTAATTGTTTTCTTAATGAAAAAGAAAGTAACAAGGTCTACGATGGAGTGCTGAAATATAAAATTTCATGTAATATTTAATCGTATTATCTGCATACCTGATCTTGTTATAGATCTGCCGTCCAATCTTGAAATCTCCAATTCCTATTAATGCTTCCTTCGTTAAATATTCACTGTAAATGCTGAATAATTTCTGTGACAAACTGCAACCTTGTGTGACTCATCTTCCAATCTCCACACTATTGGTTTCTACTTCATTCAAGCGCAACTTCATTCGTTGTCCTATGTACAGGTTTTGAATGAGTCGTCGATATCTCCAGTTGACTCCGAATTCTTTAAGTATTTTCAGAAGTTTCGTCCAATTGACTGGGTCGAAAACTTTTCGCTAGTCTATCAAACACAAACACAACTCTTTGTTTACTTCAAGAATTCTTTCTGATATAATTCCAATCATTCCAATGGCATATCTGGTGCCTTTTCCTTTCCGGAATCCAAATTGATATTCTTCTAACCTCTCATCTGTCACACTTTCCAGCCGCCTCTTTAGAATGCGTGCAATGATCTTTCCAGTGTGGGAAATCAGGCTAATGGGTCTGTGATCGCTGCACTTATTTGCTTGCCTTTTTTTGGCAATGCAATCATTGGAACATCAAGAATTTTTTTGCCATTCTCAACTCAGGTAGATCTTGTTAATAAGTGAGGTCAGTACTTCCTAATGAGTGCGTTGCCTCCTAATCCATTAAGCAAATATACTGGTCCCCTGATAAATAGCTAAAACAGAAGGAGGACTACAGGAGATGATTGGCAGGCTCAATATTGGACTTAAGATGAAGTTGGTGAAGTGCTATATATGGAGCATTGGATTGTATGGTTCAGAGACCTGGACATTACGGAAGTTAGAGAAGAAATATTTAAAGAGCTTTAAATGTGGTGTTGGAGGAAGATGGAGAAGATAAAATGGACAGATAGAGGAACAAGGAAAGATATTTTAAAACGGATAGGAGAGACGATGGCATTTCTAGCCACCATCCTTGGTAGAAAAGCCAATTGGATTGGACATGTCTTGAGAAGAAATTTTCTTCTTAACACCACCATAGAAGGACAGATGAAAGTGAACCGAGGAATAGGAAGAAGAAGAACACAGCTGATCGATGATTTGAAAGATAGGAGAAAATATTTGGAGTTAAAAGAGGAAAATAGGAAGGAACATTTCCGGACCAAAATCTTAAAATGGAAAAAAAGAAAAAAATAAAAAAAGTCTTACTAGTCCCAGGACCTGCCAAAAAGCAAAATACTTAATAACGATGATAATAATAATAATAAATCTCGTAAATGATACTACTAGAGCAATCTGATGCTCGATTATTGCGAACCCTTTCTAAACCGCGTACGTGTTTGGCTGATTACGTTATACCTCTGCCTTGCCATTTTCTATGTGGTGCAAGAGTGCACAAAAAAGTGTGGACACAGTGCATCTCATATTTCATTTTAATATTGACGTTTTGTTAAGTGAATCAGGACACTCCAAAACACAAATGTATATTTAATTTACGTCTTCAGAAAGAGTACCCATTAATTAAGAAGACTATTACAGATTCGGACATTTGCTGCAAATAATGTTCAGCCTCTTTTAACATAAGTCATGATGGCTGGCCCGGCATTAAGCACCATATAAACAATGATTAGCATAAACGCGCTGTTTGCGTTACTGCGTCCTCCCGTTCTGTTTCAAAGTTTTTGGAACGTGAAACGTTTGATAACAAAGAATTGCAATTAACATCAGGTGAAGGTGCATTTGCATACCATACATTGCAACATAACATATCTTTTAGATTTTTAGATTGTAGTACGAAACTTGTGCAGTGTGTTTTACGTGCGGTCGTACGAAAAGATAAGCTATTGTGCAAAATGTTTTCACTCGATTTGTATTGTCTGAAGTTCACCTTCATTCACAGAAATCTAGTTGTGTTTATATTATGACTGATGCTTCAAATCACACGAACATTCAAATATTTCCTGTAGTGTTAAGATATTTTCTCCCGTCTGAAGATATTCAGGTTAAATTGCAATCACATCATCAAATTAGAAAAATATATTCTTGCTATAGCGGTCTGCAATGCAAATGACAAATTTATAGATAGTGTAATGAAACCTTTACGATAAGATGCAACGATGTTAACAGAACACACATTTCTGGTTATGTGACCTCAAAATCATCAAAATTGTCGGCAATTTTTTTTTTTTTTTTTTTTTTTTTTTGGTTTGCAAAACGGTTTTGGATAATAGCTTTCCTTCAGCAGCGAATTGCTCGAAAGCTAAAAAGTAATATTGTTTATGAGCACTAAATTTGCTTCTTAGTTTCGTTTAGTTTTATACAGTATATGCTTTGTTAGTAGGAATCATAACGTTAATGGCTAGTAATTGCAGTTGTAAGTGATAGAGGTAATGGTGGCGTTTACACCCTAATAGCACTTATTTTCAAATGTGTGTGACAAATTACACATCTTCCTGCTCTCCGGAATACTGTCATGTACTGATTTTGGGCCTCGCTTTCAATTCAATCTGGCTATCTAATTGCTAACAATGAAACAACTCCTTTCAAATGAGACATAATACTGTTTTGACACATGATTGCAACTTCATCATAAAATTCGTTTACGTAGCTTAAAGTGTTATGTTCTCTCTAGAACAAAATTTTTAATATATTCTTATACATATATAAGTTACAAAGTTCTCTGTCTGCCTTTTCCAAGTTATTTCCTAAAAAGTAAACAAGAAATGTGGGAATTTTCAAATTGTGTCCTTATCACAACTTCTAATATTGAATGAGATATGAATAATGTTATCTATGATAAAATCAACTCCTTATCACTTTCACACAATGTCTATTTCGTTTAAAAGCATCCATTGTTTTCGCCCTTTCTTCTACAGACACTACATTATACTTGACAATGCAGCAGTCATATATAAAACATAGCAATGATTAGTTAAAATAAATATATCCAGTTTTTGGGGTAGTATGAATGTACATAAAAGCAATTTGATCTTTAATTTTGTGGAGATTATCTTTGTAATTTACATCAATTAAACATTTAACGTATTCCAGAATGGTAATTAAATGAAGCTTGATGTACTTTCTTTAGTTCGGGAATTTGGTTTTGATTGCTTTATTAGAAAACTATATAATATGTTTCTCATTGTGTGCAATGTGTAATCCTCTTTTTCAAAACAAATGGTGCATATTCATTATATTTGGATCAAATAAGAGAATTCACTAGTACTTCAAACAAAAATTTTCTTCTTATATATGCAAATTTTGAAATTAGTTTCGTAGCTATAAACTAAAGAAGAAAATACTTGGGGTACATAGCTGATCTTCCAACTGTTGCGGTGCTATGAAATGTTACAGTGACACTCACGCCTGATTTGCTATAGCTTATACCGAATTATATTTCATAATTTGAGTTTGCTTTCTTTCATCTACAGTTCTTCGTATCTACATCACGGTTAGCTCTTCATGGTGAAAGAGATTGGCATAATGAGTTTATTAAAGAAACAAAAGTATAATATATACTTTTGCACAAATAATCCGTGAAAATGTACGAGAAAACACCTGGGCTCGAGGAAGCAATAAAAACCTCATATATCTTACAAAGTATAAACTAGGAATGAAATCAAATATTCAGCTCACACTAGAGTCATAATTGACTTCAATGAACAATTAGTATTAATACCAACAATACACGAAGCATATCTTCCAGATAAGATAAATTGTGGAAACATTCCAGGACATAACCAGTAGTAAAAAGTGTCGGAGACACTGTCAATTTGGCATTTTTAATTTGGTTCTTCATTCTAACCATGAACAAGTGTTTGTGAAAAAAGATTTAAATATAGAAGTATTCTGAAATTCAAAAATTGATCTAACATAGTAAATTGTCGCAAACCAATGATTAAGAAACTTAGAATTTGAAACGTTTTGTATACGACTGTGTTCCGATTCATGATATCATTTTTCAGAGTGTCACATGCACAGAACACGAGGGAGTTTTTATATTTTTTCAATCTCAACAGAATACGAATATGGGAGTCGATCCCTATCACTGGATTTTAGAAAAAGGAGTTTAGGTGCAATATATTGTTTTGAAGATCATTCGACTGTAATTAACGGCTACTTATAATTTACTTATTGCCTTCCTCCTTTACAGTGGTCCACATTAAACAAAGTAATGGTTCATTCTATGTGTTCAATTTTGACTTAATGTGTTTTCTTTTATGTTTCGTGCTATGCTTTATGATTGTACTTAAGCCTTATGGAGACACCAATCATAGTTTTATTTCTGTATTGTTAAAGATTAATCTACGAAAATAATCAATGGTATTAGTTGATACGACGATATGCAACCATGCGACTGCTAGATTTAACTATTAAATCCTTTCCCCTCTATTATATGATCATATTGCCTTGCCATCATCATTCTTTTTCTCTTAATCCATAGTGTTAGGAATATAATAAAAATCTATTCTTCGAGGATCACTCCATAAGTAAGTTACCCATGTTCCGAGCATGCCTCGCTCACTTCTTGGTAATTTTCACAGTCGAAAATTATGAAGCAGTGAGAATGTGGCGATGAACTCGAAATATGGTTATCTTTGCCGTTACTTGAGTGCAGTTGAAAATTTGGATTAATAGACATTTTTCTCCTCTTGGTTGCTCTTGGGTTAGCAACAAAAGAAGGGAAATACGTAATACGATGAAGATAACTGATATTGCTATTACTGCGCAATTTTTATAGAAAGTTTACTCAGTGAAGATTATTGATGGTAATCAAACAGGATTCCCAATACTCAATCATCAAGAACGCAATAATGAGAGGAACATTAGTCAGTATTTACGGATGTTTGGAAAATTGTATGATACATGACATTGAATCATTTGTACACGTGTATATGTATCATGCATCGTATCCTGGGTGCGGCACTTGCTAAGAACCAGTGAGAAGGCAAAAGGGCATATGTTTCGATATTTAGGGAACTGACGCAAAGTATGGTTTGATTATCACAAGATTTGGGTGGTTCTCTCGAGAATACTTAAAAAGGGCCATAGGGCCTCTTCTAGGGGATTCTGTTAGCGGATTCGATAGAGAGATCAGTCATCGGGTGTTCGAAGCTGTCGAGTTCTCAGAGCGAAGTTCATCGGAGAGCAACTTGTTACACAGTTGTGCAACACTCCAATCAAGGTATGTAACAGAGATAACTATAAAACCATCTTCATTAATAAGGATGTCATATCACACTTCACAATGATTTATCTACCTACAGTAAAGCTCTCGCGATTAAGAACAGAAGTCGTATAATTGCATTCCGTCTCCTATTCTCAGAGAATTAGAAATTGATGATACTTATCGAAAAATATGATGTTGCTTACTAATTATAAAGCAGGATGTAAATATTGCAAGTTGCTTCATTTATCATGTAATAAAATTCAACTAGTATTAACAGAAGCCTTTGTTCCTCCCTTAGATTAAGTTTCCATTATTACCAAGTATTTCTTGGTGTAAATTTTAGTTTAATTTCCTTTTGTGACAACCGCTAAAAATTTAGCGTGAGCAGTTCTCCAAATATATGAGAAATAAATGAGCAGGATGAAAATAGAGACCTGCTCACATTTCTAGCCCATCGTCACATTTCTACAGCATCTGATTTAAATATTACTTCCATCAGCAAACTAGATTTCTTATTTCTGGACCTCTACATGCTGGACGAAATTGCTGTGTTTCATTAAGTAGTTGTTAAGATATGTTTTCCCGGACGGATGAGACACACTAAGAAACTCCCTTCTGTGGGCACGAAACGTGGACGGGATAAAAATATAGGAACTTTAGAAAATCGTAATGTGGAACATCCATAAAAAATAAATTATTCTCAAATACTTACAAGGCATGCACCTTGTCGTATTTCACTCTCAGCACATATCGCATTTTCGGATAGATTGTCGAACTTTTTTTGACATTCTTCAAAGTCTACCACTGTTACCATAACCCATTCCAGATTTATGCTATACGAACCTTCATGTAAAAAATACAAATAAATTAAATGTTATTAATATGATACAACTGCTTACAACGCTAACACTACATTATTTTAGATTGTATTATTGAGGTGAAATGCTCGTTTAGAGCAATGTTTTGCATTTTTAAGTGTAATAATTTCGTTTGGTTGAATACGTTTAAAAACAAATAAAAATGCTTATTTAGCTTACAAGGATCTTTAAAATGAATCCAAATTATGATTATGAATATTTCATTCTTCCTCACTTGTATGTACTTCCGAAAATGAACAAAAAAGAAATTCCACTTAAACCGATTGTCACTTTTCCAAATTCGCCTACATCTACGCTAGGAAAGTGTTTGACTACATTCTAAAGTCTACATTAAAAATAAGTGTGAGGAAAATACAAGATATACAGTTAAATAAAAACAATGTTGTCATCAGTGTAACGTGCATCACAAAAAACAACATATTAGCAGTTTAAAAGAATATATAAGAATATAAGAAAATAACATGGAAACTACCAAAAGGTTAGTATGAGAAAAGAGGGAAATGAAATTACATAAAAGCACTTGAAGTAGAAGTAAAAATTCGAAATACGAAAAATTCGAAACAGAACAATAATACTAAGAACAGCAGAAATAATAGGAAAAAGAAAAAAAGGATATAAATTTCAATTATATTTAAGTTGGCGCAATATTTGATTATTTATCTTCAAATGCAAAATTACAATCTGCAATAACCAAAATAATACTACAATAATTGCACATTATTCAGAATGATTGAAAGTCTGCTAAATGCAGTCAGTGTGTCAGAAATGTATTTAAAACAAAATAAGTAAAAGATAAGGATAATACCAAAAATATTTTTCAATAAGAGTCAAAGTTAAAAATCGGGGAAAGGTTATTATTATTATTGCCCTATCTTGATTTTTTACTAATATAATAAGTTTATAAGTCAACACTAAGTTAGTATTGTTACGTTTAGCTACTTCTGAAACTTAATAAATAGTAATCAGCATGCCTCTAGAGTTAATCTCTTTCGTATCAAAACTATTACGAAGTAACAGTAGAGAACCGTTCCAAAATTTCTATAATATATTTTGTAATGTCTATGTGGGAATATTAAAACTTTTATAGACGAAATGTTTTTTTAAGATAATATTTGCGTTTGAAAGGAAAACTGCCCAAAGTTAAGTATACAGACGTCGATATAAATGTGGCATAATCTCTTGTAGCTCGATAATGGTAAACACTTGAGAAATAAAATTTTATATCTAGAAGCATTGGTCACGTGGAAATGTAATGCAATATATGATCTATTTGATTCATAACATTAGAGCAGTCTTTGTTTTCATGATATAAGTGACGTTCGGCAAAAAGAGGTTGGCTTTAGTCATTAAACAACTTTTTCACATACGTCCACGATCCTAAATGTTTCCAATTCATTGTCTGCTCTTTAAGGTCACAGGTGAAATAAAATACCTGCCTTATATCACACGTGATGACTTCACAATAACATTTTGGTCAATTCTCTGAGAAAATTTGTAGAAGGCAATCATAAGAATCCTTCTTCATTTTCCACTTCGCTAAGCGAGTACAATTTTCACTGTATCCTAAACTTGAATTAACTTTTATACACAACATTTTCATTAAAGACCGAAGACGAAGTATATAGCTACTTATGAAGTACTAAATTAAAAGTAACCCAAACTTTTCTATTTTGATTCATGTTCCTGATTATAATACACAATATTCCACTTTGTTAGAAAATATAATATACAACGTAAAATCGAAACAATGTTCTTAAATTTCAACTTACATTTAAGCAACATTGCTTTTCTACTTATGAAATTTCCATATCTATTTCTAAGTACATTATTTTTGGATTTCAATGAATGGTATATCTAAATTCAGACTCTCTTGATATTACGAAAATTTTAAATTATATCATTGAAATCAGCCCATAAGAAAATAGATGCAATGCTAAGTTTGATGATACATGTGCATTTACAGATACAGTTCTTTAATAAGCCGATCCAATTTTAAGTTTACCTTAGTTTCAATTACTTCTACTTATCATATAATTTTAATACCATCCTCAAACGAAAATAAACTATTATAAAATCATTCATTTACTTTCAATAGTACTATAGTACTTTCCTTTTGTTTATTCTTGATGGCACTGAATAACTTGAAGCAAAGACCCATATATTATCCTCTACTTAATCATTAATTTATCTCCAAACAAAATATCAATATTAACGTCTTGATAATCACTCTGTTGTTTTACATATTGTCCTTCCGTTAATTATATTGCAAATATATGAACAACTTGTTGTCATCTTTTGGTCATTAGCCATTTTTGTAATAATCTTGAACCAAGTAAATATATCGAAAATAAATACCAAGACATACTCACCATTGAAATAACCACCCCAGCCAAGAGCAATGGCAGGTCGTTCATGAAACCAGTCTGAACTTGATGAAGGCAATGCAATGGGGTCAATCGTATCTGAGAAATTAAAATATTATTTACTTATACAGTGGGTAAAAATAAGTAGATATTGTTCATTTGCTGTAATTTATTTCTTTGGTTCCTTTTAATACGTGTTTCGAAGCAATCTCAATGAAGATTTCTGTATATGTAAATTACAACTTAGAAATACAAATTCACATACCAACTTTAGCATACTCTTATAATGATGATCATATGATCACGTGCAATGAAAAATAGAAATGTAATAATCCAGTAGAGGACAATGATTAAACGTAAAAATATTATAATCATTAATATGAATTTCTGCTACTAACGAAATGAGGGAATTTCTAAAGACGGTCTTTGATTTTATTCTCGTTCATGAGAGCAAGATAGTGCATGCCATAAATCGTACATTAAATTCAGATCATGTAGAGTTATCAGCAGAAGTATCTAAGTTGTGTGTTCTAATTCCATTCCTTGGTAGAGATTACTAGATAACCAAACTTTAAAGAAACTCTCCTGGATACTGACAGCAGGTAGTAGAACGGAGCCAGATGTTTACACAGGTAAAATGGTAGAGTACCCGGAGAAATGAACAGCTCTCCATTCTAAGGTGAGTTTCTATGGTTCAGAGTGTGCTATCCATTGAACGCCATATTTTAATCATTTCATTATGTAGTGTATGTTCTAAGAAACAAAAACACTAACCACGCACAAATCAGAAAACGCGTGAAAGTAGATGAAAATACCAAATCTAGAACAATTGTATTAAATACCTTTGCAAATCCTTGTTTCCATTAGCAGACTTCCTTCAATTCTACTCATTCAATATGTTTTTCTTTCGGAAGAAAAGATCTTGCTTGTCCCACTGATTATGCATTGAAATTAAAATTTAAACATTTTAAAAAGTTTCAACCTGATGGATAACAGATCCTGAGTCTTCCAAATAGAAGTTTAATGAGTTAACCACTAGCCTAAAGCGTCACTTTACCTTCCACAAGACACTAATGTTCGTATAAAGAGACGTTCCTTATGGGACTGTAACAATGACTTACTCGTGGCTTCCTTCTTTAACTAGAACCAAGTTGTATAGGCCTTCCTCAATAAGAAACATATAACGAAACATGACCATGTTGAGGCTACTTGAACATTTTTGATGATGGTCCATTCATACGCCATTTGCTTCAGAATAAACAAAGCTTGAAAATGGTACTACGCGTATGTGTACATGATGGCCAAGAAAGGTAAATTTGGGATACAATTTTGAATTTTGTGTCCACAAAATCCCTTTTTCAATTATAGCGCCCCCTGGGAAGGCCTAGGCTACACGTACCCAAGTATAATTTACCATCAGAGCTACTGTAGATCATACGTAATTAGTGTGCCAAGTTTCACTGTAATATCTACAATAGCTATGACGGAAAACATTTCTCACTCCTGCTTGACAATACCAAATTTCATAAATGATAATTGAGATATAAAATAAAAAGGATCCAAACAGTACTATTCATCTGAGTATCATTAGTTTATACGTCATTCGTTTCAAAATAAGACAGGCTTGAAAGATTTACGGATTGGTTAGTGTTTTTTATGTAGTGGAAAGCCTTATCACGGTTATCCCATTACATAAAAAACAGCAAAATTTTGTGTAGCCGAGCTGCTGGCCAAGAAGTATGGCTATAACTTTGAATTCCACACACATATTTAAATTATATTCGTTATAATTTACGGCTTTCAGCAGTTTTTAAATGTTAGCTTGTGTCTCCTTCCAGTGGACTCATAACCGATTGGAATTGATGGCAACACATTTGCATTGTTCACTAACGCACTTGTAGATTTAATTTTCATGCGTCTACGAACACCCGACATTCATCATGATTATGTTCCATGTTATAATCGTTTGAACAAACACTATGTCACTTTTCATTGAAAAATACTCTTCCAGGATCTTCTGATGTGTCCGAAAAACGGATACCTTATCATCTTCAGGAAGAGCTCTCCACAGCTTGAGTCTGGATGCCAGTAATTGTGGGCTACTTTTTGACAACACCAGATCCGTTACAAGGTCATTTAATTCATGTTGAGTGATCATATGGCGAATAGATGATATGTTGGTTGTAAAGCCAGGATCAGTTAATGATGGGGTCGAGTATCCATCTCTTGGTCTTCATCGGATGAAATAGTGGAGTAAGATACGGGAAGTTGTGAGACCCTTAGTTCTTCAGAATGTGACACAGGACGAATAACTGAAGAGATAATTTGATAAATAATAATCTACTTTTTCTATTTTGTTAGACCTTTAATTGGAGGAACCATGCGAAAAGGAGTTAGAAGTATGATTTGGTGGCTCTCTTCGTATCACTGGAACTTCAAGTAGCACAAATGACCTTTTTCCATATAGCTGGTCCCGCAAAGTATGTAGAACAAGTATTGCAACAAATATGTGGTGCCCACTACTTGTCCGTATCTCCCACTTTACAGCCAAAGTACAAGTGATAGACCTTCTTTATGATATTTGTAAAATTTCGTTTTTAATTGGCAAATGTTACTTAGCCGTAAACGTTTAAAAAATTTCCGCACTGTTAACACATTTACGCGTCCGGGATGGCAAATTGTAACTAGGAAAGAACCTTACAAAATACGTTTTCTCTGGCCAAACTCTGTAATACAAATTGAGCTGTGATGTGGTTGATGTTGCTTTCTCAGAGATGAGGTGTGAGCGAGAGGATAGTAATAAAGATAATCGTCAAACAATGGAAAGTTATTGAAATAAACACAGAGCTTCTGTGGCCACGAACCCTTAATTTGCGCGTCAGAGCACATCTGGTGATAACGTATTTCTTTGAAATTCGAACCAATCTTTAGAAACTAATTTCATATTCTTTATCAGCTCCATAAAATTAGTAAGAATTGGTTACTTTTATCTTCGAAGCGTTTTCACTGTTGACCAGTGTTATCAATACTTCTATAGCTATTGAACTATTTTAAATATTATGAATATTATTGAGGGACTCGTATGGATAGTTGCAACATTCGTTACTAATAGTCCAGTCAGTAAAGGCAAACAATGGGCTTTTGTCGGGACTAATTAGTAACAAGCTGAAACTATGCCAGTTACTACAATATCAGTTAATACAATATTGCTCAAAATTCCCCAACCCTCTCCCTCTTGCTTCCCCTCCCCCTTCGGTTTCTAAATATGCAAATTTGGATATCTATATTAAAATGTCAATAACTTAATTACGTCAACTCGTATCAATATTATTTTTAAAGTTAGTTTCCTCACATTACGTTCTTTAAATTATGCCCTTATCTGTTTTAGCTTAATTAAGTATATATGTTGCTATTGATATAAATTGCTGAAAAAGTAGATTTTTCAGTATAATTTTCAACAATTGTCTTATTCTTACTAAAAACCTGATATCACTAGAACAAAATGTTTCAAATAAAACTTTTAGCTTGTTTTATTAGCTTTAAAATGATATTCCTATAAATATGTTTATTGGAATGGGAACGATGTCCAGAGAGTTCTTACCAAATGACTGGAGGTGCGAGAAAATCATTTTGCCGGGCCGGCTAGGCGCGCACCATAATCTGATTTTGACACTGTCTACCTTCATGCGTCAGTTTCAGTGGGAGATTTGTGAGGCTTGTACGTGCTAAGTGATTTTGTGCAGTAAAAGTGAGAAGTACTTACTGAGTATCCAGGACTTTTCTCTGTATGTTTTTTTTTGTTTTATAATTTGAAATATAGCATGTATTACTATGCCTTTAGCATTCTGATTTGTCATCTTTAACTAGAACCCAACATTTTGTTTACATGCCCATAATTAATTTAGATTTTTATGTTTTAAAAAATCTACACTCAAATTTACGTTAGGTTTAATTGCAAAATAGCAGTTTCAAGTGCAAGGCAAGCATTGGAAGATTTAATCACAACATGATTATTCAAAGTCAATTTTAAAAAAATAGTATACAATAAATAATATGCCCAGATAAAAACCCAAATTTGTTTCATTTTAAACACTAAACTTCAATTTAAATTGCATAACTCTTTATAACATTTTGTGCTTATGCAATATTTAATTATTTTCGAGCTGCCAAAATTACAATTTTTTTTGTCAGTATCACTTACCGTAATTAATAACAGAAAGTAGAAAGAAATGTTCCTAATTTTGACCTTAAATTCCCATATCATTGTGATTAATGAAACTTAACTCAGTATAATATATTACATTGACAAGCGTGTAGCCATTTCGTATTGTTCCAGGCTACCTCAGCAACGTTAATAATATAAAAAAATAATAATTTTGATTTCATTTCTGCAATTTGTGGAAATGATCTTAACGTAGAGACTGTAGATGTAAAAATGTTGTAGTTACCGTGTGCTTTCTATTCGTGAAGCTAGTGGAAAAAGAAACGGCGATGTACACGAAAAGTTACAGAGAAAGTGTATTAAGAAATTGCTAATTTTAAGAATACGATTATTTGAGGGGGCAGAATTTTTATTTTACACCACAAGTTACAAAATAGCAACTTCAAGTGAATCCCAGAAAGCTGAAAGTAAGTGGCTTGTTGTAAATCGCGCCCTCGTATTTGCTGTAAGACCTAGATCATTTCTGTTATTCATGTAAACAAGCCTTGCTCTAAATCTACATCGATTATACGGTTCAAAACACTTCACAGACATATTTCGTCAATAGAAGTGTGAACATCTTATCCTGAAGCCACAATCTACCTAACATCGATTATTAACGCTGGATCCCTAGGTATTCATTCAGCTGGATTTCTCCAACATGTTTCTGATAATGTTTACGTAAGTATATGAAGTCTTGATAACAAAGGCACTTTTCGTTTTATGGGAGGGATTCATTGTCTCACACCAGGTGCCTATGTTGGATAACAATTAAGATAATTCCAATTGAGTCTTTTATTGACACCATGACTATCCGAAAGTCCTTTCATCCAATCAAAAAGAGAAATACAGGTCTTTCATCTATGGTGATTGAAGACTTATGGGAACTTCAACAAGTAAGATCTCTTACGGCCCAATCTTCCTAACATCTATTTCCCCTTAACCCTATGTTCATGATAGTATTACAGTCGCAGCAAGGATGGAGTGGATTTTTAATTACCATAATGAGAAATTCGAAAAGGTGTCACACCTTATTTATTATAGCTGTATTGCAATGTATCAAAGCAGAAAATGACACCAATTGTAGTGATTGATGGATTTCTTATTTATTATGTTCCATGTACATAGGAAAATGTTATTCAAAACTGTAGGAACTACACTGTTCACTGGATTACTACCATCTACCTAAT
Source organism: Thermobia domestica (assembly GCF_964235325.1). NCBI lineage: Eukaryota > Metazoa > Arthropoda > Insecta > Zygentoma > Lepismatidae > Thermobia > Thermobia domestica. Next base: position 316,464,318 of record NC_137455.1, read on the forward strand.
ACTTTGTTGGTACACTGTTACGACCTGAATACGGCCTGGCATGGATTCAGGTAGTTGCTGACATATTTCCACGGGAATCTGACATCATATATTCCTGATGGCATCCCACAATGAATCCACAGATGTTGGTGCAAGAGTCAGAATTGCGAGGAGCTCGTTCCGCAATATCACACAAAGGTTCTATAGGATGAAGATACGGTGGGTTAGGGAGCCAATTCATATGCTATAGCTCCGTGAAATGTTCCTTAAGCCAAGAAAGTGCAGTCCTGGCTTGTTGGTACCGTGCATTGCCGTTCTGGAAAATGCCGTCTTCGTGTAGGTAGAAGTGTTATATTATAGGATTATGTGATTCTCTAACACATGCAGGTACACAAGGAATGTCTCTTTGTGGTCCATACACACACTCTGTCCCAATACATGCCAACAGAAGTATCCTCAAACTATACAGCCGCCCGTACAGTACGCACCATGTACGAGGAATCCATAGTTTCGTGCTGTTGGCGCCACACATGCATACGTCCCTCCGAGAGATATAGTACAAACACTGATTTATCAGACCAACACACCAATCATCTATGACCTAATTAGCGTGTTTCTGTGCCCAAGCGCGACGAAGTCTGTGGTAACGAGTCGTGAAGAGTGGATGACGAGTATGCAATATGTTGTCCAACTGCATGCGTGTCAGTGTACGCCGTATAGTTGCGTGGGATATGGTTGTTGTCACAGCTTGTGCATCCACCATTGTATTTGTCACGTTATTCCTAGACACTGGTGGTTCGTTTGCCTGTCACGAGCTGTTTGACGCGAAGCTCCCCGTGTTTTAAGCTTAGGTGCGTTCCCGTAGTTCCATCTCTTGGAGACCGTTACCCAATTTTCTTCCAACTCCTAGCACACTTCCATTATACAGGAACGGGCGCATCAGACAAGTATTGCTGTCTGGCTATTGAAGTACCTCTTGCTCATGTACCCACAATCATGCCCTAATAAAATGCGGATAAATCCTGCTCACCTCTCATTATAACAGTGTGCTATCTGCCAATATGAATCCTCGAGTGTGTTCTTTCTGTTCAATACTACCAGTCAATCTGATCATAATTGTAATCTCGGCTGCTGACCACACTTTCTTGCGTGGAGGTCGCAATTCAGTGAGTACTCAGTGTACATTGCAAACATATACAGAAGAAATGCTACGGTCGTTTTTGACGGTTATCTTGAAGATGGAACATGTTAAAAGAAAGCTTTGATTATAGCACGTGCTTGGGGTCCCTGGTTCGATCCCAGCTCGCGCCGTGTGGACTTTGTGGCGGACAAACACCGTGCTCGTGCGTTTTCTCGGGGTTCTCCCGTTTACTCCGACTTTCTTCATTCCAACCATTTCACTCATCTCTCATCATCACAGTCTCCTTTAGCCTCACATGCGTATTCGTGGGACGTAAACCTTGAAGATTTCATCTCATTTTTTTCATTTTTTTTATTATAGCACCAAGCTCGATACATTTTGAATTTGGTGATCTTCGTCTCGTTCTCGCCGCCGTGAATAAACTTGCTCCAACTAAAATACAAATGTAGGATTAGATTGTTCCACCAAGCGTAAACTCTGTAATGGACGTTCCTGCAATAATTCTGCTGCCTATGACGATGTTATTGACTTCAATTATGACGAGTGTGAACCGTGTACCATTTTGTTTTAACCAAATTGGCTGAGAGCTGAATTGAATTTTATCAGTAACAAGAAAACACCGATTGTGTAAGATGTGTAGTAAAATCGTAGAAAGTAGAATATTTGGTTCCACCTTCTACATTGCATGTGCTTTGGGTGGGTGGTCCGTGATGTTATTACAGTACAAAGTACATTATTTGCACTGTTAAGAAGTTACCGATGGTTGCCAGTCGAAGACACGACGGGTCCAGAGGTGATACATAATGGAACGGCCCTAATCAAAGTTAGGAACAATTCCCCAAGATTAATTAATAATTAATTACCAATACCGTAATACAAGTAAAAAACAAATTAATGAAATATAGTATCCATAGATTTGTATATAACAGTAATAAATAAAATATTAACTTATGTGCATAAACTATTAATAATGTAGTATGTGTGTATATTTTAAAGCTAAGAGTTATATTTCGTTCCGTTTGTCATATTTTTGTAATACGTTAGAGGAGTAAGAGTGCTGTTACTGGATTCGATACTCTCAAAATATTTCATTTGTATTGTCAAACAGGATTATGAAATATTTTTTCTACCCGTAATTCTTGCAGATATTTCAACGAAACTTGACACATACATTATGTATGGAAATTTGTATTGTTCAAGGTAGATTATCTCGAGCCATCTGTACACAGTACCGCTTCAGGTGTTACCAAATTTCAAAAAAGGGATTTTTGGAGGAAAATTTTCATATTTATCCCAAAACACTTTTCTTGTGTACATTATAAACACATGTGCATGCTATCATTTAAAATTTGTTTCATTCTGAAAAGAATAACGTATTAACCATGACACTTGGATATATAATACTGATTTTGGTTAACTTATTATATATATATATATATATATATATATATATATATATATATATATATATATATATATACCTTCTCCTTATTTATATATGAAATTCGGTATTGTCAAGTACGGTTGAGAAAGTTTTCTGTCGTAACTGTTCTACATATTGTAATAAAAGTTGGAACACACATTGCATATAGAACATAGTATTTTGCAAAGTAGGTTATATTCAGAAATCTGTAGCCAGGGTTGCTCCTAAGAGCACTAAATTTCAAAAAAAGGAATTTTACGGAGGGTAAGTTCTCTATTTTACCTCAAATTTCCTTTCCCTTGTACATAATGCAAACATATTTGTGATCTCATTTGAAAGCATGCTTTATTCTGAAGAGAATGGCGTATAATCCATGATACTCTGACGAATAGTAGTAAAGTAGTAGCTACTTAACTGAAGTTAACATTTTTTTCAAAAATGGAAGGGTCTAAAAGGGTTAAGGGTGCAGAGTGGAACTAAAGAAAGAGAGGGGTTGGGACTTTTTGGAAAATACCCCTTATATTGTGGTCTAATGTTCCTAAAAAAATCAGCCTGTTACTGATTAGTCCCGACACAAAACCTTTATTGACTGGACTATTACTCAGATTCGTGTGTACTGTTGTCACACGAAATGTGTAAAGTGGCTATGGAACAACCCTCGATAACAATTGTTCCGTACTTATGAAGGGAGTATGGACACTGGCAACAAAATACGTTGTGAATAATGAGACGAAAAATGGAACAAATTTGACGAAAGTGTGAATAGAAGCGCAGTTAAACATATACTATAATGTGATATTACATTCGGCAGTACTATGACAAGTGAGGACAGATTCGTAACACGTAACGACAGAGGAGGCAGGTAAGCACAAATAAAATTGGTATATAATTGAGGAAAAGATAGAAGCAAGACGTCAAGGAATGATACAGTTATAATACATGATCTAGTAAGCAATCACAAACTATAGACAGCCTGTGGTTGACACTGTCGGGACCCTCCACTCGTAATGTCCGATGTGTATAGACTTTTGTGGAAACGTAGGCTTTAATTTCTATATGTCTTTGGCAGGTGGTACTGTCCTTATTCCCCCCAACATTCCCAGGATCTTCCCTCCCTCTAAAGTCCTGTCTTGCAGCGTACCTTGTTGAAAGTATACTTTGAAAATGGATAGAAATCATCGAGAAGTATGACTAAAAATTTAGGGTAGAAAGAAATTTAGTGCAATATAATGGACTGTCCACGATAGATGTTGTGAAGAAGTATTGGAGAGACTTTATCCAAGAGTGGATGGAGAATGGTTGATTATAATGATGATGATGAAGACATAAAAGTAATACAACAGTATACGCCCCTGTGTAAATGAACTTTAAAGCACACGAGAAGCAAAATATGCTGCTTAAAAATACAACAACTGTTCACATGTATATAGCTGTGATAACCTCTAATAAAAAAGGAAAACTGTGTCCTGTGTGAGCGCACAGCATGACGACGGCATTTACCGGCATACTTCAAAGAGCAACATTAAGACCTACCTTCCATAAGCTAACCATTGTACGTTTGTAACATTTGACACCAAAGTCACTCTCCGGGACACCACGGCTACGTTTTACAAAGACAGTTATTACACAGTAAAGAAAAACTCGAATGTTTGAGGACCCATTTGCGGAAAAGTTGTACTTGCATATAAGTATTACCCCTGTTAAATTTTCGAACCTTACAATAATTTGTTCTGGCAAGGTCTCTGAAGTTCCGAAAATTTAGTAAAAACTTGTTAAAAATATAAAATTTTGTAAATTTTCAACAGAGTCGTAGACCCTTTCGGGGTAGTGTGGAAAAGTTGTTCCCACATGTAGGTATTACGTGCACAAAATTTCAAAACCCTAGAACGATATCATATGTTGTGGCAAGGGGTGCAAACTTTTGGAAATTAGTTGATAAATTCACATTTAAGTTTATTTTTAAATATTATACATTTATCACAGCATCTCTCATGGCAGTAACGAAAAGTTGTTTTACATATATGTAACTACTATAAAACGTTTCAGAACCCTGGGATAATATTTTCTTTTCTGGCAGTTGGCCTGAACTTACATATTTTTTCTTATTAGTATATGAACCATTTTCTTTCAATCACAATAACTCATTTGCTTCAAGTAAGGCAGTAACATTTTATAGCTATACAGTTATTAACCTTAAAAGGTTTCATTTATACAAATACCTGACAGATTAGAATGTTAATGTTCATGTTTTAACAAACAGGAAAATAAACGAATACATACTAGGAATTATGAACTTTCAATTTCGAGTGTGTTAAAATATTTCGCAAAGATTTTTATACTGACGTTGGAACCTGAATTATGGCATTCTCTTTTTGAATTTCAAGGTAGCCGCCATGAAGCCATCACGGTTTTCATGATCGCAAACTTTCCTGGAGGCTTCCCTAACTGGTTCTACATTTCTCTCCCTTGTTCTTTGGCTGTGGAATGAGAAGCTAGCCAATGGCCATTCACTTGGAACCTGTTCTTGCTGCATGGTTTGCAGATCCTTTTGTCTGCAAGTCGATCATGTCGATGTAGCCCTTAGCATCAAAATTAATTTTAGGAATGTTGAATTTGCGAACACTCAAGCTTCATCTGTTGTTTGAACTTCTCTGGCTCTGGCTTTTATAACTCTTCGAACTGCAAGTGTTCGAATGAGTGATCTTTCGTTGGTTGTATCGCAGTCACAATGTTTCTGGAGATGTGAAGAAAGCATTTCGAGAAATCACATTGTCGATCGCGTTGAGGTGAATTTTGTACAAATATCTAGAGGTTATAATGAATTGTTGAACGTGTCGAGGTTCACTCTTAATTGAATATTGGATTTGATAGGAACCCAAATGGAACATACACTCTCACAATGAACTCCACTATGGCGTATAGGTTGTGCGAAAGTTTCTTTGTCGAAACATACAGTAGTAATATCTTGTTCGCTGTTGTTAACCACTGAAACATGTTGAGTCGCCCTGGATTTCGTTTGGCTAAGTCTGCTGGACAGATACCCGAGGAAATGGTAAAAGCAATACCCATCAGATATTTTTGAACCTTACTACGAATGGAAGGATCAATCGAAGGCAAAGCACAATTAATTGGCTCATGTGTTACTAACGTAAGATGCTCGCAGCCGTCCAAAGACTTTCCAATGCTGCCAGAGGAGGACGAAGGGCCAGAAATGTGGTCATCAAGGAACTGGAACCAGTGACGTAGGGGTAAATCATTAAAATTAAGGAGGCAAACAGCCCATTGTACAGATTTGGCTGACTTCAATTCAAAGCTGCTCAGTATTCCTTTATGTACTTATGTGTTCACTGGTATTCCATCACAACCAAGCACAATAACGCTGTTGAGATATCCGAGCACCTCTGTTGTAACATAGTCAATAACATTTTGAGATATGTAAAGACTGGACCCAGAGGCAGGTCAACGTGTCCAGCGTAGACAGAAAGAGGTTCCTTCACAAGTGAATTATTAAATTCCATTTATGTTCTCTGAGAGTACTTTTCTACAAGCGTTTCTCTTGATAACGTGTTATCAAGTCGACCATCAAAGTAAAGACCTAAAATGGGACCGCATGCATTTTCCAAAATCACGCTTATAAGTTGTGTCACAATTCGAGATCTTTTTCTTGATATTTTGTTCTTGTAAACCACTAACGTTTTATCCAACACAATGATCAGGCCTACGTTGTGCAAAACACTTGTGGCTGTTGCAGATGTGGCTTGAAACAATACCACTAACCTTTGACTTAATATGACGGCATTTGTAAACTTCATTCGCATTTAGGACGAAGCTGTTCGATGGATTTGCACCGAAGTCCTCCTCCATTTTGTTTGCCCTTTCTTCCTTGGAGGATGTTGAATTTGTTGTTGTGAACTGCATATCCTGCTACGATAACGTTAAGCCATGAAACGAGCTGGTTGAGGCAATACCTTCAGAAGTACGAAGAAGAGCATTTTACTTTCCCTTGAAACGCTTTACAATTTTCCTTGTTTCTTGCATGTTGACCGGGCCGACACACATAAGTCGCTTTGTTCTTTGATGGGCCAGAAATGACTATTCCTTTCATGATATAAGTAACACTTTTTAAGTCTGCTGTTTCCTTTTATTTTTCTGGTTTGCAATCGATTTTCTTCCCATAATCACCAAAATCATTCCCGTCCCCACCAATGACAAGACTTTCTGTTGTAGTAGTATAGACAACTCCAAAAAATATTACCACCGGAAACTCTCCTTTCCTCAATAGTAGACAACCACAAAATCTGGATCGCTGGAATGGTTGAGAATTAGAAAGGCGTTGGACAAAACCTGAATTTCGTTACAAATGTATCAGTGGAGCAACTACAAATAAGATAGTAAAATAATTGATAATGACGATTTTATTATTGTGATAGTAATGGATGGCATAAGAAGTTACAAAATAATCTTTCTTAAGCAGTTCAAACAAGATGAATGGTAAGAAATAGATATCAGAGAAAAGAAGTTTCTCTCCATTATCTCTGCAAAAAAATCTCCAACAAAAAAATGAAAAAGGTTACATAGTGTAAAGGTTTAATATAAAAGCCTAACAATACAATAACAAGCATCAACACGACACAGAAACGGACACAAACACAAATTTTGGACCCAGTAGCGTATCATACTTACGGGCCCTCGATGGAAGATAAAAAGATGGGACCGTAGTTGGAAACCAAATTGTCATTATTATTATTATTATTATTATTATTATTATTATTATTATTATTATTATTATTATTATTATTATTATTATTATTATTATTATTATTAAAAGCTCGAATCCTTTCCAAAACCTCTGACTCTGCGTAAGAGTATGTCTGCATATAGCGGTCATGTGTGCACTTTTTGTCAATTAGTGTTTCCAAAACCTAAAAGGGATTGAAATCTCCGAGAGAGAGGAAAAAAAAGTTTTGTATAGTAAATTCTAGGTCGAAGTTCGAAGGACTTGTTTTGACATGTGCTTTTATGTTTCTTTTTTTGGTAATAGAATAATTGCTTTGGCTAAGAAAATAATTTACAATATATAATAGTGTAAATTTGCAACTGGACTTATTTACATTGCAATTTCTGCTAATAAAGAAATTCCCAAGATATTAATGTATTTGTTTCTGTTTTTCATCCATCGCAATTCCTAGGGGCCCTCATACCTCTCCTCGTTCCCCTTGAATATCAATATCAAAACTTTTTATATTGATATATCAATGTCAATATATTTGCGATATCGAATGTTGATATATGTCAATATGCACATATATTGACGTACGTAGAGGCCGAGATTCGAGAAATGATGCTTGAAATATACAAGAATTAACAATCAAAGTCCAAATAGGTTCTTCCATTTTCGTACCCAAGGTTGAGGGGGGATTGAGTGAACCCCAAAAAAAAACTGTATGCCAAAAGTTTCTTACAATAAAAGTAGTTATACTGCCCCTTAATAGAAAACTATTAGTAGAAAACAAGAAATGTTCTATAGAAATAATTAATAATTTTATGTATGTAACATTTACTGTATGTACAAAACACTAAAATTCGGCACTAAGCCTGTAGTGTTGCATATTAAATAAATAAATCTAAAAAAAATATTACTGTAATTGACCTTTTACATACATTTCTGATTGTAATCACACATCAGCGATAGGACACATATTAACAATTAGGGGACAATTATAGCAATATACTCTAGAATTGTTCACAACTAAACAAACCGGAAGGTGAAATTCCTGTGATACTAAAGTGGAACGTTCTACAAAATAATCATAATTCATTGTCCTTATTTCTGTTAGTACTTTTGTCACATACCCAAAGCTACTAGACTAGTAGAACTAGAAATTAGAGATGTTATTCCTTTTGCCTTTCAGTGTAAAAGACTTTTACATTTTGCTGTGATTGTCACTTTTTTAAAATATAAATACCCAATCCTGGGCTAATTCTGGCTACCGGGGTTTAGATGTGATCCGAAAGTTTAAAGTTTGTCCATTCTCAAATCTCGACAGTTTGTGGTAAAGAAATTTGACATATCATGTTATTTTTTTACAAAAACACTTCTGGTTGACTTAATTCATGGTGAATTACTGAACGTGTACATTTACAATGATTGAAAAATGAATATTTTTTTTTAAAACATAAATGATCATTACAGTTCAGTAGAATTCAGTAGTAATTTCATAAAAATAGGAAAAATGAAAATATTTTTATTTGTTGAGACGTGCAAACTGAGTGAATAATATTAATAGATTGATACCGATACTTTTGGGAGGCAGAGTTTTAAAGATATGAGACTCTTGTAATTACTGATCCTGCTTTCTACGGATGGGCATAGGCAAGTTGGAGCGAGTTTTATTTGAAAATTGACTGGACTAGCAAAATGTTCTCCAAGTGAAGTGGAGTCCATTCAAAACGAAGCATATTGTGTGCAGTTTTGAATTTTCAGCAAAGAATACATAAAGACATGAGGGACAAGAATACGAAGGATCATACAGGATTTTAATGCCCACTGTACTGCAACTATAACAACAGTAACATAAAATCATAATCATAATATGTATTTGAAACATTCACTATGTCACTTTGAAAATGAAAGTCAACTTTGATGGTGAAATAAAATACTCAATCTCCGGTAGAACCTGTAGATTTCCGAAACACGTCTAGAATAATGTCAAAATTTTTACACATGCTTTGTTTCCGCGTGGTTCAGTTATAAATTCGGTAGTGTTCATTGAACGTACTGGTCCGAAATACATTCTAATAAACTCAGTAGGTAATGTAGGTCGCACCATTCTCTCCAGATTACTAATGGAAAATAAAAAAAGAAAACAAAAGAAAAAGAAAATGAATGAGTGCTTTTTTTCCTGCTAAATTTATCAAAAATATCCTATATTGCAAGTCGAAATTGTATCATAAAGAAAAGTTACAAATATACGAAAGAAAAATAGGATCACTCTCTGTTTGCAGCCATTATGTTATGCTAAAAGTGATACTAAATTTCGGGGAATCCAACCAAGATTTACCACTTGAAAGTCTGGGACGATACCACTATTCCATCGATTGCTATACCCAAACTTTCTTTAACAAATGGTGAAGTGTTTCTTTCCGAGAGAGATAACTTGAAAAGTGTATAGTGCACATTAATAAAGTGTTTCGTATGTTCTGGTAATTTTTCCTCCTTTCGCAACCAACATTTATAAATCGTCTTTATCATGATACATGTGTTTTTTCCAATTCTTAAAGATTCCTGGTCAAGTATGAAAAACGTAAAAAGACTACTTCGTCATTAACAGGATTTGAAACTATGTTGTTTAGCTGTAATAATCGTAGGTCCATTACGTCACCCCCACGCCATCAGTTCATATAAAACAATAACCCAAGTATTATTAACTTCAACCCTGATCTTTGAAAACAACAAGCCTCTTCCTCTAAAGTTATTTAGACCAAAGTGCACAACGAAATTCATTTATTTGACGACCTAGAGACAAATTACTGCAGACTAATAAACGAAATAACATACAATTCAAAAAAAAAAATACAGAAATAATAACATTATGTCGTAAGTTCACCCTGCAAGTTCAAAAGTACGCGATTATTATTATTATTATTATTATTAATAATAATAATAGTAATAATAATAATAACTATTATAGATTTAGAAAAAGATGAACAAGTATTGTTCACCTTAACAGTATAGTTGTCATTAAAAATAATAACAATAATAATAATAATAATTATTATTATTATTACAATTATTATTAATTGTCCTCTTTGCTAGGTTAAATTAAAAAACATTAATATATTCCTTTAATCAGTCAATTTTTACTATTACGAAAGCGCTTTCTGATAACGGTCAATTTTGATGATTTTTATATTTCTCTCCCTTCCTCTCCACTATGTGTTGTGCCAGAATTTAGATTTAAACGGCATTGAAAATGTCACTGTTCTTCACAGCGACCATTCAAGCTGTTTATTCGACACTGATATTGGTAAATTCGATCATATATATATAACTCTCCCTTCCCACCACCAAGTTGTAGGTGGAAATTTGGATTTTGATGGTCTCAGAACTTTCACTGTTCATCTCACGATCCCAAAAGCTAGGGATTTGGCAATAATATAGGCCATTTAGATTATTATATGTATATATATATATATATATAGACACATCACCTACTCCTCCTCCATGTTGCACGGCGTTGAAGTGTCACTGTTCACCTCAGCGATCCCCAAAACTATCGATTAGACATTAGCATTATTCATTTTCGATCATTTTATATATCTTCACCCTTTCCCTCCTCCAAGTTGTGATGCTCAATTTGGATTTATTTACTATCAAAAGTTTTACTGTGCATTCTTGCAAACCCAAAAACTATAGAGTCGAAACTAATATCGTTCATTTCCGACCATTTATGAATGCCCTTCCCTGCTCTAAGTTGCACCGCCAAGTTGATATGATAAAACCATCTTTTGTCTGAATCTCATTCATGAAGAAAATTTCATTGAGATTTTTCTAGTGGTTGAAAAGTGATGAAGTCAGAAAGTTGCTTTCATTTATGTATACCTCCTGTCAACTTCTGTAAAATGCATCGTGAACGTAAAATAATAAAAAAAAACTTATCCCAGGCGCGAACCTCATCTATGCTGAAATTTTGATTGAGATAGGTCTGGTAGTTCGAGAGTGATGAAGTCATAAAAAGAGCTACTTTTTTTATTTTTTACGTATATATCCCACTCCCTTCTCTCCTACGTTGTACTGTCAAAGTAAAATTGCAAAGTCGTCCAATGTTCCAACCTCGTCGATGTAGAAAATTTAATCAAGATCAGTTTTGTAATTCAAGAGATAAGATTTATTTTCTTTTACATATAACTCCATTCCCCCTTCTCCGCTTTATATTCTAACGTCAAGGTGATATTATATGTTTAAAACCCTCCAGTTATAAACATCATCTACATTAAAAATTTGATTGAGATCGGCCGGGTGGTTCAAGAGTTATAAAGTCACAAACTTTTGCCATTTTTAATTTTATAATATAGATTATAATATTATTGTAGCCATTATTATTCGCGTACTTTTGAACTCGTGAAGTGAAATTACTGCATAATGTTATTATCTCTGCATTTTTCCTGGATTGTGTGTTATTTCCTTTAGTAGTGGACACTAATTTGTCTCTAGAACGTCTAATAAATGAATTTCGTTGTGCACAATGGTCTCAATAACATTAGAGGAAGAAGCTCATTTGTTCCAAAGATTAGGGCTGAATTTAGTGTTATTTGGTTTGCTGCTTTAGATGGACTGATAGTGTAGGGGTAGCGTAATGGACTTATTAGTAGTACAGCTATTCAACATAGGTTCAAATCCTTTTCACGCCGAAGTTGTCTTTTAACAAATTAATCGTGAAGAATAGACTTTTCATAGTAGATTAGCAAATTCATAAGAACGTGAAAGTAAACACCCGTATCATGAGAGAGTCGATTTACGAATGCTGGTTGCGAAAGGACAAGGAAACTACGGGACATTCAAAACACTTCATTAATCTGCAGTATACAATTTTCATGTTATCGTTCTCAGAAAAAAAACATTACGCCATTTGTTAAACAAAGTATGGGTAGAGGAATTGATGGAATTGTTCCTCCTCGAGACACGGGGCGCATAAAATCGCGTGTTTGTTCGTACCTGTGCTATCGTTTCTCCCGTGTTTGTGGAACAGTGCTGTTCATTTTACTTTTTCCTGAATTAGTTAGTTTGTGCAGTGTGCACTACTAGTAATTAGCTGACTTGTGTGCAACAAACAATTTTTTACACACACACACACACATACACGCATATTTATATATATATATATATATATATATATATATATATATATATACATATATATATATATATATATATATATATATATATATATATATATATATATATATATATATATATATTCTGTAGTTGACGTGTAATGTCGGGTTTTAGCAATATGTTGAATGAGTAGAATGAGGTTTTATGCACTCCGAGTTAACTTCGTAACAGTGCGTCCATAGCCTACAGCTATTCATGTTCATGAATGGATTCGAAGTGTTTTCAAGTTAATTGTTGACCAAGTGTTAAGGATAGAATTAGAGTTTATTCGTAAACTTTTATACAGCAAACTAGTTAGTAAAGTGCTATATGAACGTATTCTTGTCGGTTGGAACAGCACCGTGACTTATACCAATACTGATAGCGACCATGTGTTACCCATTGACTTGGCAGAGAACTCTCTTGTTGTAAGATTATCTTTATGCCAAATGAAACTTACTGATATCCAGTTAAGTTTTGTACTCCTCCAGTATGGAGATATTCAGAATATCGCTGATGAACAGTACCCTAATGATCCTATTTATCTTACAAACAAGAGTTACAAACTAGTCGAAATGCCTGTTAAACGTAATATCCCATTTTTTCTTACTGTTTGTGATTTACGTCTTTTTGTCGGTTACGCCGGTCAAAATCAGACCTGCGCGGTCTGCAACTCTCCGGAACATTTTGTAGATGATTGTCCTAAGAAGAGAACACAACCTTTACCGAGGTCTACTACTGTGTCTCCAGGTGTCCACATACCGTGCGACCTTCCAATTGAAACATCAGCTCCCGATAACGGTATTTACAGTGTATTTCCTGTTCTACGAAAGAATACCCATATACTACCTTCGTCCCAGTTTCTGCGATTGAAAGTGCTACATGTAGTGCTCTCGCCATTCGTCCTGTTCACCCATCTATTCATGAAAGCTCAAATAGTATAGAAGTCGCACCTACTCCCGATGCTGACGAGACAAGTATTCCTTTTCCAGTTCATGTGAATGATGAGCTACTTTCGCTCAACTCTGAGGTAGGTGATTTTAATATAATACAGGGGCATGGTTCTACCTCTTCAAACGTCCCTCTCGGAGTTGATTCCGTTGACATCACTGGTTTTTGAAGATAGTAATACCATAAGTTATTCTGACCTTAGCATAGCATCCTCTGAAAAATGCAAGTTAATTCAATTTCAGTTTAACAGTAGTGCATTGTCTAAAAATTCTAAAGGTAACCGAAGTCCTGAAACAACAAGTAGTAACAATACCAGAAAAATTGATACTATTTTATACTACAGTGATATAGACTTTCAAAAGGTTCCCCAAATGCCTACTGAAAGTATCACCTCAGTAACATTGCGAAATATAGTCTGTTTACAGCCTATGCTCCGAGCGGCTCGAATCATGCACAAGAATGCAATACTTTCTTTAATACTGAGCTTGCTCGAGCGTTTTCTCCTTGTATATTAGCAGGGAACTCTAATGTTGTTTAGCCACCAATAGATATGCCACCTTCAATGTTGTTATGCCACATTTTCAGCCAGGCTGTCTAATATAATTGCGACTTATGATCTAGTAGACGTATGGCGACACTTATTTCCAAGTACGCCTGGCCATGCTTTCATTACAGGGACGAGTTCCTGAAGATTGGATAAATCCTATATTAGTCGCACTGTTCTACATCTCGTTCAACACATTTCTATGGTCTCAGTCTCTTTTAGTGATCAATATGCTGTACTCATGACCATCGAACTTCCAGCCCAAAAAATTCTCAAATGTAGCTCATTGTGGTACTTCAATACGTCAATTTAAGTAAAAACGAATATGATACTCTGATACATGCTGAATGTGAAGGTCTTCATACGAAACAACGCTACAAAGATTCTCTCATGCAGTTTTATGAAAAGCATGCTAAACGAAGTATTTGCTCTGTGACCAAAAACAACTACCGAACTCGAAACTCCGATCATCATCTGCATTATCAGTACTATTCAAGTCTATTGAGGGATTATATGATATAACAACGCGGTGGTTAAGTACGACTTCAAATTCAGCAGATCAGAGCCATTTATTAACGATGCATATACGAGGTAAGCAAAGTTTTATGAACCGTAGTAAAAACATGTCAGTGTGACAACACTGCACATGCCAGTATCCTCCAAATAAGAAAAGAGTGCAAACGGGGCAGAAAAACATTGATCTCTAAAATTAAGGGTGAAGATGGCTGTCTGCATGAAGGTGTAAACGTCATTACTTGTTTTAATTATTATTATAAACAATTATATGCTGAACCTCCTACTTGTACTTATTTTTCTATACAAGAGTATATTCCATCTGCGTTAACTGATGATGATCGAGAGTGTCTGTCGGATCCATTCACAATAGACGAGGTCAAGTCAATGCGATTAGGTAATATCAGAAAATCAACAGACATTGATTCCCTACCACTAGAACTTTATGATACATTTATGGATATTTTAGCTAACTTACTCACCAACCTTCTTAATGAATACCGCACACATCTTGTTCTAGGTCACAGTCTCTTTGAACGCGCATTACTATTTTAGTTCAAATAAACTCATTCGCAGCTAGTTTTACGAATTCCAGGCCAATTAGATAGAAATGAAAACGATTAGAATGAAAACATAACTTGAGAAGTTGTTAAGTCCTGGCCAATACGGTCTTAGATACATTAACCCTATTTATAAGGCCGTATCAAATCTCAGGGACTTTATTTCTTTTCATGAATCTGCTGATCCTTCTTTGGTAGCAATTCAATCCACGGATTATTCCAAGCCCTTTGACGGAATTAATCAAAACTATCACTTCTAAGTTTAGCTCAATATGGATTTGATGATATTTTTATTTCTCTTATCGACGAATTACAAGGTTAAATCTAAATGGAAGTTTAAATGTTGCTATCTCTGCTTGTAATGGTATTCTACAAGGGGACATAATGTCTAGTGTTTTCAGGTTATCTCTAGCACCTCTTGTATATGCGGCACATTGCCTAATCTCTGGTGCTTCTGTGTATAACGACAGTCTAGCGGTAGACGTTGATGCTAGTGGTCTACTAATCCACGCTTAATTGCATGCATGGAGAACATGCCCGCGACCGTTCGGTCTATTTGATGGACGGGTACCGCCAAACAAGGCACCCCGCCCGTGGTTGCTCGTGCTTTGGACATAAGTCCTCGTGCACAAGTGCACCATCAAAATTTGTCCCTTAATCTTGACACCTAAGTGTGTAACCCCCATTCACTGGGGGTGTGGGATACGCCTACTGCGCGGCCAGGCCGAAGTCCTGAGTGCTTACCAGTTGACCTACTGTTGGAGGCGGTCCTGCTAGCGAGTCAGACCCTACCATACTCTGCAGGCATGGTGCCCGAGCGTTATACGGTAAGCTCACCTCGCGCACATGTTCACCGTTACTCAGGTCCCTGGGATTAGTTCCCATGTGCTACCGAATCCCACGGTATGACCACAACCCGGCAGAGTCCAACCCAATCCGGAAACCCCAGGCAATGCCCGAGGGGCTTGAGTCCCGGCCCTGCCTACCTCTATCGTTCAACTGCCAACCGCTGTGTGTAGAGTTACCACACACACGTTGAGATGCTGTGCATCTCATCCCGGATCCAATGGTACGTGTAAGTCACCATTTGAGTTTGGAACCGGCCCATATCCTGCAGGGTTACCTCCCTTCCGCTGAATTAGTACCGTTGTCCAGATATCTGGGATTGGACCTTTTCCGTTTCCGTTTGGTCCTCCTGCAGGCAGGAATCCGACTCTCCCCTCCCGGTAGGATCGTCCAAGCAATACGGGACTACCTCTCTTTTACGTGTTGAGGTACCACTTACACACTGAGATACTCGGTATCTCTTCCCGGACCCAACAGCACGTGTAGGTCGCCATTTGGGAGAAGGGCCATGCCCACTTCTCTCCCCCGGTAGGGTCGCTCAAAGGACTACCTCACTTTTACCGTGTTGAGGTACCACGTACGCTACCAGATTCAATGGGACGCGTTAGTTTCCCATTTGGGAGTCAGCGGGAGACCCTTAGGAATCCCTCATCCCCTGGCAGGGTTGGAGGAGGAAAAAGACCCCGGGAGTTCTTTCTTCAGCGGAATGCATGCATTCCTTGTCGGTTGCCTGCTGTGCGTAGGAGCTCGTCATCCGGATCCCTCCGAGTTGGAGTCCGTTGGTACACGATATTTACACTATTTACAAGGTTGCACTCCTGCTGCAGACGTTAATCAATTCCATTGTGTTCCTGTGGGAGAATTTTACTCCTCTGTAGTAGAAGCTCGCGGTATCTATCTTTATAAAAGGTGAACACTGCGGTGGTGAGCCTTCCCAGGTCGCCGCATAACGCTTCAGAACGCATGGCTTCTCTCAGAGGTATATGCAGCAACCTTACTCGCTCAGCCGGTTGAACTTGCTGAGAAAACGCGCATTCCATGACAGTATGGTCTGGGGCGCCAAGGGCACGCCCACAATCTCACTGTGGCGCTCTTGATAAGCCCAATAAATGAAGCTTGGCATTGTATGGACCATGTCCTGTTACAAAGTGTACAAGGCCTTTCCCTGGGCGCATGTATCCTATTTTCAGCCACATCCGGGAGCACGTCATCGGTTCTCCTTCCCTTTTCGGATTCATCCCATTCCGCCTGTTAGTCACAGACGGCCGAGTATATCCACTGTCTTCTCAGGAAGATTTTTCCTAATCCATTAGTTAGCAGCTAGTTCGAGTATCCTCAGATGCACAGGGACTATTCCCAGAATTGCACAGAGTGCGTTACCAGGGGTCGACCTGTATGCTCCACTATACCGCATGAGAATTGAGCGTTGGGCCCTCTGCTCACCTTTTGGATATTGTCATCGCGTACGACAAGCAGATGTGCCCAAGTGCTAGCACAAAGGCCAACACCAATGTCCACAAGCTGTCATTGTACACTTTGACGTGGCCGGGTTGGAGTTGTAACTTCATTCCTCCTACAGAGATGATCCTCTGTGCTAAGTTACTTGCTCGGTTGCAGGAATATTCCATATGCTTCTGCATATTGAGCGATTCGTCTACATTTACTCCTAGGTACTTTGTATGCCTAACCCTCTTAATGGTCTGCCTGCCGAGTTTTAGGATCGGGTTCCGGAGGAGCCTTTCCCCAAAAAGCATATAGACCATCTAGTTGACTGAAACCGTCAGCTTATTCCTGCTACACCAGGAATCGAGTCTTGCTAAAATAGCATTCCCCTTTGCCTCTATTTCTCTGCGGGAGTCTGACCACGTGAGTAAGAGAAAGTCGTCCGCGAATGCCACGAGATCATGTGTCTCCGGTATTCCCAGTAGCTCCGTTAGGAGTGGTTCAGTCGCTACGTCCCAGAATGTTGGTCCGCACACAGATCCCTGGGGACAGCCCTTGGTGCAGGTTTTGGAGATGCGTACATCTCCGATCTGGAACCATATGTTCCTGTCGCTGCAGTAATCTCGGAACATCTCATACAAGTTCCTAGGGCATCTCATCTCCCTGAACTGAGATTATCGAAAGCCCCAGAAATGTAAAGGAAAATACCGATTGTATATTTCATTGGAAACTCCTAGATCACCCAGAGCGCATGGTTTATTGCGTCCTCAGTTGACTTCCGCGGACGGAAACGTACTGATTGGCAACCATCCCAGTTCTCTGGCGCTGTAGAATCAACCTCCGGATTAGCAACTTTTCTTGCACTTTGCCCAATACATTCAATAGGGAAATTGGCCTGTACGATTTCGGATCTTGTGGATCCTTATCCTCGCCCTTGCTGAAGACGACCGTTTCTGCGTTCTTCCAGGCACTCTCCTCTGTTCCAAGCACTCATTATACAGGGTTGTCAGCGGACCAGCAAGTTCGTTAGAACATTGCTTTACAACTTCGGGCCTTATCCCTTCTGGACCTGTAGCCCGACCGGACCGCAGCCCTGAGATTGCCCCCTTTACTTCTGCCTCTGAGAACATGGGAATGTCCTCTTGAGAATCATAGTCGTTGTTGGCTTCATCGCGCATCTTTCTTTGGTTTGCATCGTCCTCCTCCGGATTGTCATCCGGCAGGAGAACCTTGAGCAGTTCACCAGTCTCGTGCTCTCCCTCCGTGAGCGCGTTAGCACTTTTTCGAAGGGTTTGCATGACCTCCAGTGCTCGAATCTTTTTACTGACAATTTTATAAGGTACACCCCAGGGATCGGTTTCCAGATTGCTCTGGACGTAACTCTCCCATGAGGCGGCCCTTGCAACGTTGAGAGCCTTTTCGAAGGTCCTATTCGGCGCCCTATACCTTGCTAGCCTGTCCCGTCAGACGTCCGGGTCTGGTGCACACTGGTACAGCCTCCTTTCCCTTCTGCTGGCCGCTTCTAGCCTCGAAAGACGTCGCATCCAGTAAGCCTTGGAAGCTACACCCAGCGGGCGAGGTGGCTGCTGGCTGCGTTCAATAGCATTCACAATGGCTTCTTGTAGTCTGCGAGCTGACTCGTCTACCGTTGGTACCATGACGTGAGTCAGATCCAGTACATCCCTAAGCAGTTCCCAGTTCAGGAGCCTAGGGTTGTATTTTGGTCTCTCAGGAACTTCTGCCCCTTGTACTCCATACCTTTCAAATGTAAGTGCGAAAGTAACCACATTGTGGTCGCTATGCATGATAGCGTCATGCACCTTCCAATCCTGTACCACGCTGATGGCTGGTTCGTTGACTAGAGTAATGTCAATGTTCCCAGTAGCTCCCACTCTATTCGAGTAGGTGGGGACATGACTAGGCCTCTTTGCCACAGTCAGCCGAAACTCGTGAATGAGCTCTTCTACCAATTCACCCCTGTTGTCCAGCACTCGGGAGTACCAGAGGGGAGACTTGGCATTGGCATCAGACATGATGACTACCTGCCTTCTGGGAAATACAGCTAGTATCTCTCGCACCCTGTCTAAGAACGGTTCAATGGGATGGCTGAACTGAAAGTATATGTCACTAGAATAATTGTCCCTTGTGGGCCCTGCACTTCTACGCAGATAGTGTGCTCATACGACAATTGTGAGACCACCGTCATCCGAAGATTCCGGTTTAGCAGTACGAGTGCAGCTTTTGGCTGCTGTCCTTTTATCGCTACTTGTGCCATGAGAGGCAAGGCCGATAATTTCCCATACGCTGTATAGGGTTCTTGCAGAGCGACAATGTCTAGCGACATGTCTTCCGCAAGTTTGCGGACCTCATACATAACTGATCTGGAGCGCATTGCGTTCAATTGTAATACCTTGTAGGTATTACGTGCTCCGACCACTCGATTTACCAGTTGTGTTGCCGTATTAGCCAAATTACAGCCCATAGTCGGTGTGATCGACTATCCTTTGTAACAACACTTTGTAAGTGGCGCAATCCCTGTCTTTTCCGGAGCAATTTTTGTTACGCTTTTACACGGGATGCAAGTAGCTTCACTGTCCTTGCGACGACATGCTTCCTTTTTGTGGTCTTTGACACCACAATGGGAGTATACCTTCTCCGACCTGCAGTGTTTAATGACGTGACCTAGGTCCTGGCACTTGTAGCACTGAGGCACGACAAGGAAATACTTGACTGCCATGGACTGAAAACCCATAAAGATACGTTTTCGGACCAGCAGGTGATTCCGTATTTTGGCCGCGACCTCGACCACGTGATGGACTGTTGGTTTTCCCTTCGGTCCAGCTTTGAACCTCGGCCTGAAGTTCTTTTTAAACTCAGAGAGGGGCAAGTCATCACACTAGTTTTGGCTGTGCACCTCTTCAATGAGTTCCTCGGAACTTTTGCCCTCCGGTACATCATAAATAATGACCAGCGGATCCCGTATTTTTCGGAAGCTCAACCCTAATCTTCGCCGAGAGTTCCTCATTGTCCTGGATTTTCCTCAATTCTGACGCCGACTCAGTCTCAATAACCACGCTGTTACCTGCATTCCAGACCGCTCTGATCATAATTGCTTCTTTCGCAGGGTTAAGTACCTGCGCCAGGGTCTTCCTGATGTCCTGGGAGTTTCATCAGCTTTTGGTTTGATGAATACCTCATGTCGCGGCTGCGCCACTGGTTTTGTCCTACTGGTCTGTCCCTGGCAGCTACCTGTGCGAAAGACACAGGTTGAGATGGCTCTCCTTTGGTTGAGTAACCAATTTGAGCGTTAGCTCCAGGTTCATGACCTGCAGTTGCTCGATCTTTTCCAGGAGCCTACCCCGTTCGATGGCCCATTGAATCAGCCTGTCCTTTAGGCGACGCATGGCCTTTTCAGTTACTCTTTCTCCCACTTTGAGAGTGGAATCCAGAAATTCCGCGCTCTCCATGAGCAGACGCTAGGTGTTTGGTACACTTTCCACTTCCTCCGTTCAGCACCCGACGAGGAAGTGCTTACCTCCGAGCCACTCTCGCTGACATTGCTGTCATTGATAGGTTGCTCGGGTTGCCTCCTCAGTGGCTGTTTTGTAGCCATTGCCTTGCTCTCCAAGTTTTCTTCTCTTGGAGCACTGGTTCTGCCACTTTCGTCGGCAGCTGGGTTCGCCTTCGGATTTGGTTTGGGGGACTCCTTGCCAGTGGCTCGGGTCTTCCTCCTCTTATCTTCCGGCTTCCTCTTTGAGGGTGCCTTTCTTGATTTCCTAGGCCTTCCCTCTCGTGGATAGATTCACGCCTATCTACGATCAAATATCCCAATTGGAACGCTAATCACTCTGCCAGCTCTGGCCTTACAGCTGTTGCCCAGAGGAACCGACGTGGACGTGGATGAGCGTACTGTAGTCTCGCCTCCCTTCAAAGGATTCACCAGATTGGGCAGTGCGAAACAAACACCCAATCAAGCACTACTCCTTCTAAAGATCGGTTTAAGCTAAATCGCTCAGTGCACCCACGCACAAGAACTTTGGGTAGGGCAGTGCGAAACCTAAAAAAGATTGATGATACCCACTACTTATTACACAATAACGCTCATCTGGAATGTATACAAGAGCTACCAAGCCTATATTAACACGTCTCTGGCGGGCAACTTAATAAAGCAGAAAGAAAACTACTGTGTACACATGTAAAAAATCAATCTCTATAACGTAATGCGTTTGAAACTGTTCCATCTATCAAAATACCTTCTATTTTTGGTATCCTACTTTACAACAGACTATCACAAAAACATATGATGTCATAGCTTCTAAAATCCGGAGTCTTTTAATAACACCTAAATCAGGAAATCTTAGTTTTCCAGTTCAAATTTCTTTCTTAAAACTACTGGGTTCAGCTTACTATGGTATTATGCCCAGATTTTCCTATTGCCAAAGACTATCTCTAAATTATTAAACAGTCAGGCGTTATTTTTTCTATGGCATAATAAAACATTACGAGTTCCTCACACAAAACTACGTTTTCGTGCAGCAAAAGTGTTGATATTGTATATGGATATTGCAAAGCAGTCAATAATCTGCTTGTGCATAGAAGTTGCCGTATGGTATGTTCCTATCCTGATTCGATCACTGCCACCGTTTTCAATGTCTGTTTCCAATGATTTGATCTTGTGTTTCAGATTCCTATATTTCCTTGAAAAATAAATTCCCTCACTGTTTAGGTGTAATGCTTGATATGCTGTATGCAATAGTACCTCGAAAGCAGATCGATACTAGCTAAGTCATAGTACTATACTGGGAGTATCAGAGCACGTGTTTACGTGTTACGCCATACACATTGATTAATGTGCCATACAGAAAAAGAATTAATATTTGGAAAAACATACCTGTCGAGTTTCGAACTAACAAAGAGAAAGAAATATGCTATTTTTCATTAATAATGTATATGAAACGTCCTACAGGGTATCTAATCTAGGAATCACATCTACGAGGACGTCACAAATTATTTACACTTTTGTTATAACTTTTCCTTCATTGCGCACTTTGTCTTCTGTCCTCGCATATTTAATTGTTATACTCTTTTGGTAATGCTGTGAAAGTGTGATCTCAATTCCTCCATTTCTCTTCCTTCCTTATGTAGATATATCATCGCTGCTCCATTAGAAGTTTGCACGAAAGAGGAACAATGAACAGTGATCCGATTCCTCTGGTCGGAGGGTGTCAAAGGGTTAGACATTCAACGCAGATTATCATCGCATTATGGGAGAAGTGGACTATCACGTAAACCTTTGATTTTGTGTCTCGAGAAGTTTAAAAGTATTCGAACAAGTGTAACGCGTGAAGAGGAAGCAGTACAGCCATCAACCTCCACTACAAATTAATAACATTCTACAAGCTCGAAGGATGGTTGTTTCGAATAGGCGAATCACTATCGATGAGGTAGCAGCTGTTTTGAACATTAGTCATGGCTCTGCTTATCAAATCATCCACAACGAGCTCAGTTTTCATAAAGTCTGTGCATAGTGGGTACCAGGAAAGCTTACTGCAAAACACAAGCTCACAAGTGTTAGGGTGTATCAAGGATTACTCACTCGCTTCAATAACGAAGGTAATGGATTTTTAAATAGCATCGGTGATGTTTGGTCCAATCAAGGATGCTTTGCGTGGTCGCCGATTTGTCTCAGATTTAGAGCGCACAATGAGGTGCAAAAGTGGCTTCACGATCAACCGAAAACCTTTTGTTTGGAAGGAATACTTAAGCCCATTGTTCGTTGGGCCAAGTGTATTGAATAAGGAGGGAAATTGCGTAGAAAAATAATGTAGATATACTATAACCCTAGCTTCATGTAAATAAACTGTAGAATGAAAAGTGTAGATAATTTTTGACTTGCCCTCGTACAAATGTATGTCATTCTAACAATCAGACGGACACTCTTGAACATAGTTTCCGTAGCTGTCTAGACATACCAACTGTTTGGAAGAATTTTGCAGTATACTTAGTAGAATATGTCGCCTTCCAGATTTTCATAACTTCCCAAGCTACAAACATAATACTGTAATGTGGTTTAATGTACAAACTCTCATGTTTATTCTTCTAACAGCACTACCGTTCTGTATTCAAATGTATGAAATGTATTTAACGTATCAGACTAAGAAGCTCTCTCCTGCATGTCTTAAAAAGTATTTTCCCAACTACTTATCTGTAATAGTCCCCACATCTTAGGACGTGACAAACAAACAAGAATGAACTCAACATGTGAGCTCTTCTTGAACACTAACATTTCAGTGAGGCTGTGAATTTAAATATTCTTGCAACTTCTCCGTATTTCAATGTGAATAAACTTCTTTAAAATCTATGGATAGTCGTATCGTCCAAGACTCCCGAATGGAAAATATCCGTTCGATTACCCGCCAGGTAGTATCACTTTTTCGCATAAAATAATGGCTACAGACAAAGATTCATACTATTTTCCTTTCAAACATTCGTAACGTTTCATTATGATACACTTTAGACTTTTAACATAGGGCGTTTCTGATAGAAATTTAGCAGCAAAATTGCATTCATTTCTACTCTTCTTTCTTTTTAGTTTCTTTTCCTTCTTTTTTTAGTTCGCTTTAGTATTCTGGAATGGAAAATATGACCTACGCTACCTACTGGGTTTATTAGAAAGTATTTCGAATTTGCAACTGAACCACACGGAAAAAAGCATGAGTTATACATTTCACTTTTCCTAGATATGTCTCGGAGATCTACAGTTATACTGGAAGGTGAGTATTTTATTTGGCCACCAAGTGTGATATTCGTTTCGAAAGTGACACAATGAATGTTTAACTGTCGTCTATATACTATTATTATTATTATTATTATTATTATTATTATTATTATTATTATTATTATTATTATTATTGTTATTATTATTATTATTATTGGTATAGTTGCAATACAGTGGACATTAAAATCCTGTATGATCCTTAGTATCGTTGTTCCGCACGTCCTTGTTTTCTTTCCACAAAATTTAAAACTACACACAGAATTTGCTTCATTATGAATTGACTCGGCTTCAGTTGGGGAAAATTTTGCAAGTCGAGTCAAGTTTCAAATAAAACTCGCTCCATCTAGCCTATGTCCATCCCTAGAAAGGAGGATCAGTAATCACGCGCGTCTCATGTCATCACTGCACGCAAGAGTGGGAATGTATAAACACTTATTATTCACATTCAGTTTGCACGTCTCAACAAATGAATACAATTTTCGTTCCCTTCCTGTTTTAAATATATATTACTGCGTTCTACTGAACGGTAATGATTTTTTTATGTTTAAAATAAGTACTCGTTTTTCAATAATTGTAATTGTATAAGTTCTCTAATTCACCATGAATACAGTCAACCAGAAGTTTCTTTGTAATGAAGAAGTAACTGGTAAGAAAAATAAATAAATGCGAAATTTCTTTTAACAAACGGTCGAGATTTGGGAGTCGACAAACTTTACACATTGGGGTATCAATTACCTCGATATCACGGTGTTTGTCCACCAGAAAGTTCAAATCGCGCGTGCTGAGATCGAATCAAGGACCACATGCACCAGAGGTAACGCTCTACCAGTAAGCCAACGCGGCCTCCTCTATACTATGTAAAGTATGTGTCCCGACGCTGGTTTATGACGACTCAGAAACAGAAGTTAAAGGTAAGTTACAGTAATAGTTTTGTATTAATAATTTTGTATTATGGGAAAGTATAACTAGTTTTATTTTAGAATGTTTTGCCTTGCAATTTTTGTTCAGGTTTATCGCCTTTCACCTCAAGCTTGGTTATGAAAATTAAAAAAAAAACATATGTAGATTTTCATTGTTTATTCCAGTATATTTCAAGCATCATTTCTCGGATCTATGCCTGTAAGATAGTTGGATACATCCAAATCGTCGTTATTGATATTGAGATGTATCAACATACGATATCGGAAATATATCGATATTGATATATCAACATCCTAAATTTTCGATATCGGTATTCAAGGGGTTAGAGACGAGGTACATTTTGACCCTAAGTCTTGCGATGGATGAAGAAATGAATCTTAACTTTACAATAATGTTTTCTAACGAGATTTTTTATTACGACAAACTGCAGTAAATTTATTTGCAATTTTCCTAAATTATATGTTTTAAATTCTTAATCGCCAGAATTATTCTGTTCCCAAAAGAGAGTAATAAAAAATAACTGTCAACTGTCCCTTATTCTGTTTGTGTGTTTTTCCGTTTGTTTTTGTGCTGTGTGGAAAAGGAGAGAAACTACTTTCCTCTGATAGATATTTCTTACCATTCATCTTGTTTGAACTGCTTAAGTATGATCATTTTGTAACATTTTTCGTCATTAATTGCTCTAACGATAATAAAATCGTCATTCTTAACAATTTATTTTATTCTTTTATTGGCAGTTTGCTACACAAATATATTTGTAACGTAATTCAGATTTGGTCCACCGCCTTTCTAATTCTCAACCATCCCAACGACCCTGTTTTTTGAGCTTTCTACTATTCTTGGAAAGGGAGAATTGCAGGTGGTAATGAATGCACTCGTGTATACAATCACCAAAATCATTGCTATCACGGAGACCAGTAACAACACTCTCCGTTGTAGTCATACAATTAAAAGAATCTTTCTCATCAATACCAGTAACAACACTTTCTGCTTTAGTTGAACAATCATTAGCTGTACCACTCCCACACGCAATGTCACTTTCACTTACATTCGCCAATCTGCTAGCCGAGCGAAAGACAGTATCAATTTTCACTGGATATGTTTAAAGAAATGGCGCTATGATTTCTTTAAACATATCCACAAAACGCACAAACGACGCATAATCTCATTCAAGTCTCATTAACTGAAAGAGCAAGAGTTTAAAAATCATGTCAGTACGAGTCAAGACGATGTTATCAACCCTCTAATTCTAACTGCTATTTATTGAAGTCCTTGTCAGCTACGCTCCCGCCTGAGCGTTATCACATAATAAGGCGAGCTTCTTCAAACCTAAACAACAACAATCTTAAGATTGTTTTTTGAGTCGTGTTCATTGTTAACAATGGTAAAATGCATATAACTAATAGTAGACAAATGTGAAATTATTTAATTTTATGTAATTCAGACTGTTATGAAACCTAAATAAACTGCTTACCTTTATCGATTAAGGAACAGAGTCACATAAGCTACCGATGCGGAAAAAAGCGTTCTTCTGGAATGAATCTTTTATTATATCAACTATTACACAACATCAGAGAAAGTACCAAATAACTAATATTTTTTACAATCCCCCCAAAAAAAACAGCTTAGAAATACTACAATAGCGTAGCACTGGGTCGGCGTAGAAGGGCCCACAGACCTTGGATTTCCCATTAAATAGTACTTAGTTATGAAATGAAGTGTTACAATGATAGGAATCACGATATGAATAAGATGAATTATGAGACTTTATTAAATGTAATTTTTTCGTGTGGGTTATTCCACTTTGGCACATTGCAAAAAAATTATTTGTTCAACCGACACCAACAGACATTATTAGCTGACAAAGCGATAATAATTGTAAATCAAGAAAAACGTGCTTACTGCATGGAGTGAATGTAGTTTCTGGTAACCAAGCAAAAACAGTATGTATTACTCCGAAATTTAAGTCGAGTGGGCCTCGGGAAGATCAATATGATGATGATCTGCTTTTTTCTTACACATCCACACATGGCAATATGTTGTCATTTATACATAGATTCTAGAGGCATATAACGCGAAGAGCCGATTACAGAAAAATATTTTCTGTCTGTAATGGAACAGCATCAAAAGTGATTTCCTTATTCGTTCTCTTCTTTCTGACATTATTGTTAATAATTATCTTAATTGATATGATAAATGATAATTAAATGTTCATTCATGCTTATTTTTACAAATACTGACGATAAGTTTGAATTGAGGCATATTATCAAATTTAATGTTCTCCAAGTAATTGACTTGCTCGGGGTCCCGCATAACTTCGCTTATTAACAACAATTTAGGGACGTGATTCTGTCTAAAATACTTAAAAGATCGAATTTGAGATTTTTTGTAATTTTCGGTTGTAGCGATACCTTGCAACGGATATACATTCTAGAGGTCAGAAGCTGTCCATATACTAAAAATGAAGTCAATGCGGTAATTCCATCGATATAATGGAACCTTCCGCATAATAAGTGGCAGCATACAATTCTTTCTGGAAATCTTCCAGAAGAAGAAGTAGAAGGATTTGTAAAAATCACACCGACGTTGAAAGGGCAATGTCGTTAACTAAATTCTTTGTCATCATATGGGAGATTCCCCTAACACTACAAAACATGACTACGGATCAATGGAGCTTTTGTTTGTATCTTTTCCATGCAATAATTCTCCTTAAATTAGAAATTAATATTGCACTAAATAACATACATCTAGAAAATCGGAAGCGAACTCTTTTTTACGTCGGCCTACCCGCATTACGGGCCGTGCGGGCCCGAAATTAACGTCACCGACACGAGGTTAACATTAAGGCCACTCGGACTCAATTCCTGTCATAATAATTGCTTTTTTCAGTTATATTTTGTAGTTTTTTGTATTATTATTTTTATTATTGCAAATTCGATACTAGACTACATATTTTAAATGAAGTTTCTAATGGGTTTTCAAGTTGTTTTGGTGACGAATCAACGCACTTGATTGTAAGGACTTTTGGAATAAAACACCATTATGTTTCTTTTTAAATTTGGCGCTAATACAAGCATGTATACTAAATGTCACTTTCCTATATCTACGGGAAGTACTATAGAGGTTCTAATGATCATAGAAAGGTAACTGCATACGTGACGACATCAATTAGTTACACGTAATAACATCTAAGGTAACATAAGTATCGGAATATAATTTAATATTCCTTCTAAGCATAGTAGATATCTTATTCTGAAAATGGAAATATTATCCAGAGCAAACCACTCAAAAACATACCGAATCGCTTACAGAAAAAATGTTAACGGTAGGGTCTTACCAACTCAACTTGGTATGATGCTGCGAACCTAGATATTGTGATATATTTTGTATTCGAGTGCAATATATTGCAATGTATGTGAAATATCCCTATTCATTCATTAACTATTGTCTGCGCATATAAGAAGTGGAAATGAATGCAAGTAGGAGATTATATCTATTGGTATAATGGACAAAAATTATCATTTGATCGTAAGATTTAATAACTTCACTGTACTGTAACACAAAAGTCATGATTTCTTTACCATAAGCTGTAGAGACTGGTACTGTTCTTAGAATGAAAATATTAGTGTTCGTATAGGTGGAGTAAACGTGCCTATAAATGAGATAACTTTCAAAGAGTGAAGAAGCGCGAAACTGAGCAACATTTTTAAACGATATATTTTGGATCGGATGATTTACTTTTTAATATCACAAAGTATAAATTATTGTCAGTAATAACAATAATGAAGGAATAACAATTACATTACCAATTACTTAAAAAAATAGATTCCAATATAGTGATAGCCACAACTCGATTCAAACCCTTGTCTCTGCAAAAAAGTCTTCTACTTTCTCACTACGCCACCAACTCCTCAAAAAACCTACGAAAATTAATAGACTAGTCAAAACTTCTAACAAAAGGACACCTTACGGCATTTAGGCGGAATTTGAAGCAACTTATGTAGTTTGAAGGAATTGAGCGTTCCTAAGAAAATAATGATGCTTGCCAAATTTTGTGATGCTTGGTTTTGTAAATATCAGTTTTGCCAGCTACTCCTATATTACCAGCTCTTAAACATGAAAATTGATATTATGAAATGATATAAACGTTACTGTTAATTATATTAAAACATAATATTTTATTCTGTTAAATAATTATGCACTAGTGTTACAATAGCTTTGCTTTGCAGGGTTGCAAACTCAAAACAAGAATCATTTTTCTATATATGTCTTCAGTATTTTACAATAAAGTGAGTACTATCCATTGATTTAGCACCTAAAATGTAGAACGATTTCTTCTTATAGAACACGAAATTTAAGTAATGACATAATAATGGGTTGTACAACACAAATATATACATGCACTAAACGTTGTTGATTTTTTCAACTTTAAAAAAGACTACTTATGATTTATGTGAATTTTTTCAATAGTGGTTGCACAAGGGAATTATATTTAAAAAAGTGTTTTAAAACATGGACCATAAAGTGGGTACTCAGTTAGATAAGCTTACAATTCCTATACCTCTACTAATAATTTCTGTCATATTTTGAAAATTGTAAAAATGTAAAAGATGAGAGATTTTGATATATGGAATAATGAAACCGAAAATATAAACGAATAAAAGAACTCAAACCATCCAACACAAACTTAAATATCAAGTTTATTGTTACAGTTAATAGTAGCGCGTCCACATTTACAGTAACTAGTACACACATTGTTGTTACTTTTACAGTTACATCTGTTTGTTAAGCATCCTTTCTTACATATGCAATAAATAAGTTCAAAACAACTTTCTCAGATTGGATACGTCATTACGATCGGTTTAAGAATACCATCACTGTCCTACCAACCAATACTTTGAGGCTCTGGAAGTTGGTGGAAGGTAACCCAACCCTGCTTCCACACTAAACTCTGGCATTGTGTTGTCTCAATGTGTTGAAGTAGCGTCCTTTGTTGGTGTTAACGTCTCTAACTTCCAACGTGTGAATAGAGAAGATAACCGATATCATTGTTGAATGTAACGTCACCATAACCAAACATGCAGCATAAAAAATTCACTGCTGTTGCGATCTTCGCCGATGTGAGTGCACTTTGTCCAATGTCTTCCAGTAAGGACTAAAGGGTATCAAAAACTTTCCGAGGTGATAATTTCTTGTGACCACTAATAAATTACGTCCTATCACTCTGTGAGGGCGTGAAATGGATCAGAGATCTCTCGCAACCATCTGGAATTGCCATGTGGATTTTATTTAAGTTGATAAACTTTCGGTTCACACTTGTATCAGTCTTCATCCACATCTTTGAAGAGAATTTTTGAAAGTAGGCTAGTAAAAACACTATATCACTATCACAGCAAGCGACTACAACTGTCTTATGTGGGATGTTTATGAGATGAATCAGGGTACGTGTATTGTCTTTTTCATGTAATCATTGTAAGAGTATAATGTCTAAGTTCGGATGGGATGATCGCACATCCACAGGATCGTCCAATGCTCCGGCTACAACAATTTCTTTATCACAAGGAGACGTATCTAGAAGTTTTGTGCCTAAGAATGCTGCCAAATATTTATTTTTGTTATCTGAAAGTGCAAGGAATTTGTTCCAATTGACTCGAAGAGGTAAGTTTTCACTGTCTATAACACGATGAATCTGTGTTGACTCTTTCGCTTTTTTAAATCTGATTTTATCTTCTAGCATTGTCATATCTATCAAAAACGACATCAATCCTACTATACGTCTGGGCACTGTGAAGCACTGAGAACGGAAAGAAATTAGCAAAATCACCAAATGTATTTGCACCTTTAGGCCTGCCTAAGGAGGAAATTAGAGTATGTCCATCAATGGTAATAGCTGATTCATCTGAAAAATTAATACTTTGAATGTTCTCTTCCTCAGATACATCAACATTGACTTTTGGCCATTTTTTAAAGATGCGTCTAGGATATTTATGTTATCGACAGTAAAGGGAACAAATTTGTTTGCCTGAATTGGAAGGTATGACGGCTCCTGTAATAACATCCACAGTTTGCAGTACCCAGCTTCTATACCTGAAAATAGCTGATTATATGGCCTGCTTTGTAGAAAAGCTCCACGGGAAACTTATTTCTGGTAGCTTGATGAAGAGTTGACGCAAGACAAGTATGTTTCGGTGTCAGTTGCTTTCCTTTGCTTACACAATAAACAATGTTTTGGGCGATGCTTAGGATGTGATCAATATTATCGATAATCATGCCACAGTCATCGTTGCCATTTTCACAATCCAGTACATCCATTTTTCCAAGTTTAATTTGTAGAATCGTTGTAAGACTTTTAGGGACTAATTCGGACGCATTTTTTGGGATAATATGAACACACCGTGAATTTGAACGCGTGTGGAAGTTGAAGAGGATTCTGCCAATTCAATGTAGCGCCGACGTTTAGTTCCAGACATCATTTAGTTACAGGATATATCATCTCTTTATGTGCCGTTGTATTTCCTGAAGAAGCCGCGCCATTCGTATATCGCATGACTTAAATTTTTCATAAATTTTCTGAGCTCCCCTTTAGTATGACTTAAGGCAAGTGGAATGATGTTTTCCATCGCTCCTAACTAAACACAATGCTTTATGAGTTTTTGTTTTTTGTAGGATTTTGTCACTAACTGAAAATGTGGTAAAATTAAGTATCTTGTCCTTCATTTCTTTCCGGCAAAATAAACATTTTTAAAATCTAAAGGCTGTACATCACATCTTAACGTTCGTGAAGATGATAGTGCATTATAATTGTTACTCACACATTCACTATTCTTTCTTCTGAGTGATCTCCCCCTGTAACGTGTGGATGACCTGCTTTGAGTTAAATCAAATCTGGGTTGCTTACGATCAATTTTCTGCTCATGAGTAAGATCAGAATTACAAGATTGATGCCATAGAAAACTAGCATAAGCATTTTCTGCAATTACTTTCTGAATGCATTCAACACTTTCATTTGATACATCCCGAGTCTTCAATCTATGCACGGCACACTCCTTCTCTTTCAATATTCCATCGTCGCTGGAAAGCCCCTTCATGGCTCAGTGGTTAGCGTACGCACTTTGAGAATGAGAGAACCAGATTTTATCCTGGTGGAAGTTCACGTGGTTCAGATTCCACGTTGACCAGTAGGTGCAGGTTTCATATATCCTCGCTGCTAAAGTTGACGTTAAACTCAAAATCAATCAAGGGGGCGCGGTGGCTCAGTGGTAGAGCGTTCACCTCTGGTGCTTGGAGTCCGGGGTTCGATCCCAGCCCCCGCCAAATGAACTTTGTGGTGGACAAACACCGTGCTCGTGGGTTTTCTCACGGTTCTCCCGGTTCCTCCCACTTTCTTCATTCCACCATTTCACTCATCTCTCATCATCACCGTCTCCTTTAGCCTAACCGGCATAACCGTGGGACGTAAAACTCAAAGATTTCTTTTCATTTCATTTTTTCAAAATCAATCAACTCCAAGGTCACTGGCCACTCTTAGATGTTAATTATTATTTACTTGACACAATATACAATTATCCGTATCACGGACCATCTACGTAGCTGGAAATTTACGTTATATGCAACAGGCTCCATTACGTTAATTTATAACGGCAAGATAACTACTCTGATGTCCTTCACGATTACTTGAAAAACATATTGAAAATCAAGTTGTTATAATTTAATGTTAACAATTTATGTTTGACAATTTAAAAATGACTCATACATTAATGAAAGAAACAACAAACTACGATTTCAAAACGATTTTGTTATAATAATTGAATATCCGCTTCATAATAAACCTCTAATAGTTGGCTACACTGTAAAGGCGTTCCTATATGTCAGAAAATTTGGTAACCCTTGTTTTTCACAAGCGAATGTGTCAATAGGCTTTCAAAAATAGTTGCACAAAATTCCCCAAACATACCGCTACCATCTTTATTTTGCCTCTTTTCTGAAAATTAGACTAGTAATTACGGAAGATAAACATAGAACTTTCTATTTCTGCATCTGTCATTAAAAAATGGAAAATAATTTGTGCTATCTTTTCGTCTCTCGAAATTAGAAGTTAAAGTAAGGAAGAATTATGATTCTGGACCATTGGTATAAACGATGAGGTAGCTTGAACTTGAGGAACGTTTCATGATATTTTCCTGCATTAAAGAATGTAGGTTTTCGTGTTAAAGAAGGTAATCCTTTGTGTAAGTTATTCTGACACTCATGCAAGAAACGTCTCTTTGTACGAGTATTAGTATTTTAAGTATAGTCTTCATGAAACGATTTCAATAGCTACACAGGAATATTGAAATTAATATATGATGTTCATTGGACAACGAGCTCCATGGAAATCCATTTTAGAACGGAGAACTGTTTTGAGGGTCGTCTAGACATAATTTTACTGGTATAAAGACCCGACTCAGTGTTTGCAAGTGTTGTTCTTGTGAAGATATGCTTATTGTAAGTTGGGTTGCATTTGTGCAGGCGTTTTAGAAACTGCAAATTATCTGGACACCAAGTAATGGAGTAAGAGCACTCAAGGGGAGATAATTCTGCTGGTGACTGTATATATGCAATTCCATTTACATTACACAAAGTTCTTTGAGATTAATAATGTAAAAAGAAAAGCAACTATAGCAATTTTTAACGCCCAGTTATTTCTCATCCATCCTGTACATATAATAATTGTACAGGTCTTTTGAAACAAAGATATAATCTTTCTTTCTTACAATTCGTATTACTACTTTAGTATTATTTACTTTCCCAGCAATTGCAGTATATTGTTTTTACAGAGGACTCAATATTTCATTCGAGGATGAAAATATCATTTATTCCCGTATAAAGTAAAAGTTTATGTTTCGTTCAGTAATGTATTTGGTAAGTTATAAACTATTTTTGATTAAAATTTCCTTGTGTACAGTAGTATATGCTTAAACCAGAACTAGTTCCGTATGATAGTTCTGAAAGTGTGATATTTAAGATAAAAACACTATATTCTTAAAGCACTTGCTGTAAAATTTATAAACTTCAAAAACCGAGAAATATACTTGTTAAGCTAATGTAATACAATAAGTAAGGATCTTAGGAAATTATCTGTTTTTCATTTTAATCGTCGGTAAGAATCTTACTTAAAAGAAAAATACATACCCCTAAGAAAGACTCAAACTTCCCTCGTCAACCACACCCCGAAACTTGAAATCCACTGATATTATTAAATCGCATGAAAAACCTATCAAGTACTAGCTTAAGACAAAGTTATTTCCATACGTATCTAAATTTAACTTCAGTTACCAATCTTCTTCACAATTTGTTAAATAGCATGTACTATTGCAGATATAAATAACTTCCGAAAGCTAGTTTGCATCCCTCATAACACTCTCTTGGAGCTTATATTCACCTTCCTAAACACATGAAAAATCATGAACTTGCATTTAATTTTTCCACCAAAGTATACCTTCTGTATATTCATGTTGAATATAAATAAAATATCTTAATTGTGAATCATTTTATGGCTATAATCGTCGTAGTTATGACTCAGATTATAGTGTGATGATAAAAGCATCACTTAATTTCATCAATTATATATGCTGTTACGAGAGGATATATATACAGTTATTTAAAAGACTGAAAGTGAATTACACTTCAACACGCAGGCCATAGTCCTATTAATATAATAGTGAAATATAACAAAAACTCCCTTTGACACGATAAAGGAGGATTCTATTGAAATATACATCTTAAGCTGAGATAAAGTAGGGTTAAAATTACTTGTTAATAGAAGAATATATAAGGAAATTAAAATGTAGCACAACTTTTGAAAGAAAAAACAATAGCAATAATAATATTTATAATATGTTACTTTGTTTGGTAGCTCAAAGTATGATAAAACACGGTACCGGCAGAAATCAACTATTTTTGCATGATTATTTTATTTTTTAATAAAATAGCCATACGCGAAAATAAATTAGAATTTCCAAATCGCTTGGAGAAAGATATAACTAACTAGAAGGTAAAACGAATATTAGTTCAATAATTTAGTTTTAAAACAATACGAAAAATAATTAATCCCAACTAAGATGTATGTAACTAATATCCCTATAACATTAAAACAAAAGTACTGAAAATATAACATCAACTCATCAAAGCCTCTACTAGAAACATACTTTAAAGGAATTTATTAGTGTTATATTATCTTATTTTATGCACATTGGTTGTTCTTTTTATCAAGAAATACACCACAGTTAAATAATAGTAATCTACAAAACAGTACATAATCATATCAAACAACATACATAAAACTTCACATGATATGGAAAAACCTGTTAATATGCAAAGATAAGTACTATCACAGTGAAGTTTATACTACCTGACAACCCAACCTGCTCTGATAGCTTAACAAGGGCAATATCCTCATGACCCTCTTTAATTATTTGATCTAGTCCCACGACGATTCCTCCCTGCGAAACCGGGTCATATAGACTGAGTGCACCCATTATTGCTTTGTACCCAGACTGATTACTATATTGGAAAAGAAGAGAAAGTGCTAAAATTAGTATTCATCAATCATGTTATTTTATCATACCTTAGATTACAATGTAGGTTAAGCGATGCCAAACTTGTATTATTTTCTTTCCATGAAGAATATTGCTTAATCTTTATTATGATAACCCCTATGTGCAGAATTTTAGAATGATTTTTGAACATAATCTTTTACCCCGTATATGACTTGATTTTTTTTCCTTCCTCTAATATCTCTCGCAATTAGTTCAGTAGTGCAAACAATACGATTAAGAAAATGTGCATATATTTATAATTACTAAATACGTTACACAAAGACGATCTTACTTACATTAGTTACACAAACTTTGGTGCAGGGGTTGAGTTTTGATTTCCGCTTAAAGCCTATATTCCACGTTTAGTTTAAAGTGTAGTGTATACATGTCTCAATTCAGTAAAAGACACAACATATAAGAAATTACACACTCACTCACAGCTTCACAAGATAAAATATCAGATCAACTGGATAAAATATTTTAGCTTCTTGATTATCAGTTGCGTTTCTAACATAAAAGTTACACTTTTAAAAATATTTTTAAATATTAGAAACCGTTCCTAAACTGTACACCGAGAACATATTTTCGAAAAAACAATGTTTAAAATTATCATTCATGAGTAAGGAAGGAAAATTGATCAAGTTTATTAAGCAGGACAAGACACTGTACTGCTGTTTTCTTTCCTATTTATGAATGAGAGTTTCCCAATTCCATTTATAAGAAGCGATTGTCCTGTTTGTCGGAAAATAAAGGTTTCTGAAATTAAAGAAAGAAGTTTTAACTACTTGTATATTGAATGGTGCACAATTGGTAAGCCATAAGCTGCTACGGTCCGCTATTTTAGAGCTATAAGACCAAACTACGCAATGGTTTATTTAATAACATTTGGCAGATACTACTTCGCTGACTTTCTAAATTTTTTTGTTGATTATCATAATCCAGCAAACGTTTAACATATTATGGGTGATAATTGAAAAAATATTAGATATCAGTCGAGTGTCTCAAATATTTCTGTAAACATATACATCTATTGACTTATTGTTATATTTTTGACAGTGGAACTTACAAGAACAAATTGATGTACAAAGGTAGTATATTAAGATAAAATGTGACATTATTAGAATGTAGTATCAGCTGTAACATATTTCGCATATTCACTTTAAGCTGAATATTATTTCTTGCAAATATTTAAGGACTAGAAGATTTCTCTAATTCAGTAATTTTAATTTTTTCGGTTTTAATACATGCATAATGTAATGTAGCTACTATATTCCAAATAAATCTTAAGAAGTCACAGTATTCTTAATATATTCCTGATTAACATCGATCACGAAGATGGAGGTAGAGCACACTTCTCCAACTCTTGCTTAAGTTACTCTACATTAATTAATAAATAAAATATCATGAATTATTTCAACTGCATATTGCGATTCAATATCTGATCTTTTCCTTCAAGACCTTACAAAATGGTTGGCCTTAGAATGAGGAACTTAAGTCAATTTTAATAAATGTTCACTGCAACGTGATATTAATAACGATATTATACAAGATGTTTGATTTATATCCGACTAATTTGGCTGCCCCCTATATAATTGAACCGGAATCATATAGTCCGCGTCATTGCCATTGAGGTATCTAAGATCGCAGGTGTCGGAATACATGCTTCACAAGTTACTCACTACTAATAAGAGTATCTCATATATATTTTCCACTAAGCTGTTGGTTCAACTGAATAGAAAAACTAACTTGAAAATAGTTTAACGTTAGAAAAAGGTTTAACCTTTAACCACAGTAAAATATATCTTTTACTGCCAAAACAAAATGCAACCAAAACAGATCATTTGCAAAGAAAAGATGAATCTTCATGGCTATCGTTTAAGGTATAACCTTAGATGCTTCGTGGCATTCTTCTAATGGAAGACAAAGAGAATCCAACATCTCAAAGTCACATAGTCCAGTGACTCAATCTGCCGTAATCCAATGTGAACCATAGTCGTTACTGACGATTTTTCCATGGAAGACAAATAATTTTATTGACACATATTCTTATCACGCAAGTGCTCTTTAAGCATAGTCGAATAGAACCTGAGCAACTTTCTGTATGTTAAGAAAAAACTAGTCTCAAGACTTACCGTTACATCTCTTATTACATCTTATTATGTGTTAGGCTATTCCTAGATTATATAGTCAAACCTGTTCTTACACAATATTCACTTTACAACGATAGCGTATATTTTATATGGACTTCTAAATATTGTTTCTATTTAGGGCAAAAGTGCTATTTAAAGGGCACAAGCTATTAAGAAGAATAAGAAAGTATATGAAGAAATAATTTAAATATTTGTACTATATCGAGATAATTCTTGTTTCCGTTGCTATGACAACTTGTTTATCTGGTTGATATGGTAATGTAGAAATATATAGAACGAAGAACCATATTATTAGAATTAGAAGTATATTGTTTTAGTGAGACAAATAAGGTATATGTTGAAAAATATACATATTCAAAAGTACACAACTGTGGTGTAATTCAATGTAATCTCGTAGACTTGATAAAAATTCAAGGTATATTTGAATCAGGGAATGTAACGAAGGTAAATAACGATCAACTTCCCTTTTACCTTCTACTTTGGTTACCCTCTGGTCTCCTTCGTACATTCTTCAAAAACATATTGAATTACTCTGCTTTCACATTCTCTCCCATTCTCTCGTTTTCCAGCATCCAGCAGCATTTTAGGTTCCCTTATGTTTTTGTATGTATTTTTACTATGCTCATTTTACTTTATCCTTCTTATTGGATTCCATTGTATCTAGTGTGCCAACAACTTGCTCTCCTGCAAGTTTCAATTGCTTTATATTGCCTACCCTCGGGTCAGTGGCCCAATATTTTTACGAACGATAATATTAATGGTAAGAGTTCCTATTGAACTACTGATTAAAAGGGAGTCAAGTTTTATAGAATTAAAAATATTGAATTATTGGGTTATTTTTTGTGATTAGCCCATTCAATATTTTTGCATGTGGAAATTATGGGGCACATGCAGAATATGACAGTTTTTGTTTTCAAGCTTTTCCTCATTTGTCCTGAGCTACAGAATTTTTCTTTAGCTTCCATAAAGCATGTGAAATCAGGGTAATAGTATAATTTCAAAAAGTGCTTCTTATTTAGAAGCCAAACACTATTTCTCACTAATAGCTCCTTATAGATACTATTACTTTTTAATAACTATAATACGAACATAATACCTGTGCAGAGACATAAAAAATTTTCTCGACAGATTCTATATATCTTTTGTTTTCTCTTAAAGATCCGTGAAACAAAGTTGATTTTATATTCAATAACCATAAAGCTCTAGCCTAGTTTCCGAAACGTTTTCACGA
The DNA here is from genome assembly GCF_964235325.1 of Thermobia domestica. NCBI lineage: Eukaryota > Metazoa > Arthropoda > Insecta > Zygentoma > Lepismatidae > Thermobia > Thermobia domestica. The sequence continues at coordinate 316,503,249 of NC_137455.1, forward strand.
GTATTTTATTTTCTTTTTCATAAAAAGTTTTTATTTCCTTTGATATAAGAGTATATTTTCATTTTTTCAGGATATCCAAAAAATAACTTATTTTCTATCTTTTTTTACACTAAGTTCATGCTCTTTTAATTCACATGCAAGATATTCCAGAACGTTAATTAAATAGTGCCCTGGAATTGTTTTTATATCACATTTCGCCAATAGGGCAGGGGTGGCTTAGTGGTGAAGCTGTTATCTCTAACCCATGGTCGTAGGGTCAGTGATTTGATCCAAACTTGGGGTAAGTGAGATTCGTTGTGGAGAAACTTCATGTGCAAATGTTATCTGCTTATTTTGTAGTCTTCTGTCATTTTTTCATCCCATTATTTCTTCCATTTCATCACCAACGTTTTCGTTAGCACAGAAACATACAAATTAACCTACTAACAATAGTTGACAATCTGGTGTGGCAATATCACAATATTACTTCATCAAGCTTAGTCAATTTGGTCTAACGAAACTGTCAATAACAATCAGTACTGTTTATGTTTGTCAATATCGAATATCTTTTAAGTCAAGTTTCACTACTGTCAAATCCAGTCAATAACATATCATCTATTTCGGTCAGTCCCCTTAGCACCAATCTAATATGTTCAGACATGTAAACAATTTCAATAAAAATGTTGATACCCATCCAACCAACTTGTCGAAATCCATCAATTTCATCTAAAAATACTGCTTCCTATAAGTCGAATTAGTTAATATTGCTGATCTTGTTCCAGTGTAAGGATATCTACGTACAATAAGCTGTAACCAATATTTTGCATCTATTCAATTTACTTGGATGTCATATTTATTGTAATTTATTTAAAACTTAATACGATTTCGGAATTAATTTCTTGTTCACAAACCCCCCTACATTATATATGTTTTAGTAAATTAAGTACTAAATATTAATTTACCCTTTTACACAATTTGCTGTAGTCAATATCCACTCGTCACTGATAAGACTTGCTGCACAAACTGGATCTCCGAAATAGTCGAGGCTAACCATAAAGGGAAATTGTCCCCGCACGGCCTCTAATCCTTCAGCAATCCTGGGGCCAATATATTGTTGCGCATTTTTATTTCCATCTGAAATAATAGTGAGCAAAAGAAAGTATAGGTCAATTTCAATCCTTATAATAAACATAATAGTATGTTAAAATGATATATCATAGAGTAAAAGTAGAGTGAACCAATCTCAAGAGAAATACGTACTATATTCATATTGCTACTAATATTTTTGTTATTATTTGCATATTAATTGAATTGTTTAAAATATCTGCATTGCAAGCGTATATGAGGTATAATTACAAAACAGCAATGCAACAAAAAAAACTTTTTGTGTAGTTTGTTTTTACCTAATTATAGATATATATATATTCAGCTCTTCTCTGCAAAAGGCTACATAACTTCAAATTTTGTATTGAGTTACTTTATTAATGTGGTGTTGTGTTTATATGTAGATAATTCGTTAGTCATTGAGTCTGTTTTGCCCAATCAACCATTTAAATAAGTCTTCATCCTTTCATTATTCTAAAAAGAACCTCCTATTCTGCTGAATTTACAGCTGTTGTTAATAGTTTACATCGAATCTGACACCTCAGAAAATGTGTCTATTAAATGTTTTTAATTCAGAAACAGAAAAAAATTACTGGTGTTACTACTTAGGTGCGAAATGTCGTTCCGTACGCCGCCGACAGTTTAGATTTATTTATCATCTTACAGGAACTACTTGAAATTGTTAAGCCACTTGTCGGAAAGACTGTCTGAAAGTTGGAAGTTTCTGAAAATTCACTTTTGAAAACGGACCAAGTATTGAAATAAAAAAGAAAGCGTAATATAAGAACACTTACGGGGAGAAGACTCTGCATCGTTGGTGGTAGATACATATTCAGTGTCCCTGATCCTAGGTTCGAGCACGGACATTAAGCGAGAAAATGTAGAGAGAGGCTTAAAGAAGTAAGTGCAAATAAATTTAGAAACGAAAAAGATATTTACGATCCTGGAAAAGTATTTCCTTCGTAGTATATAATCGGTGAGAAACATTTACAGACTAAAAATGCACGATCTGGAACATAAGCCCGGTCCGGTAAAGAAGAAAATAATGGAAAACACTGATCGTGTGAAAATAAAATCTGAACATGAAACAAACATTCAAATCTACTGAGTGTTCACACGAATCCCAGGAGATATGCTACATGTTATTATATTGTTATCGACAACTTTTCTGCCAACAAATTCATCGACATTTCTATGCCAAGATCTCGAAGCGAACATTACGAATAGAGATAATTAACTACTGTAAATATCTTCCAATAATAACATGTAAGTACTATAAAACAACGTTTTTTCACATTTCCGTTCTCTTTACATAAGACGTTGAAATTAAAAATACAGCAGTTTCCTATAAATATTATTGTAGTAAAATTAATTTTATCAGCGCCGAGATAAAAAAGACGAATAATTCACATTTAATATGTCTGTACAATTATACAAAAGAAAAGCCGTTTATATTGCAAATTACTTCATTTACAATAACTTCAATTCTGAACCGAAATTAAGGTGACAATATGTTCCATTTTGGATGGGATAGTAGCTTTCTTCCAACTGTTGTCTCGTTTCCCTGATTCTGAAGCGGAGCGTTTAATTGTCCCGTTTTCTAATAAATATCAAGAAATGTTCCGTAATTGTTACTCAAACTATCGGTGACCAAATCAAATTCTACACTCTTTCGTTAAATTGACTCTGCACAAAATTCATTTTGGTACCATAGCTTATTACGAACTTTTGGGTCGTTCCGTTAACTGACAATTATTATGATTCACTTAAGAAACGCTGCAGCATCGCCATTATTTGGGTATTATGTAATTTAAAACCGTGCTGGCGCTGAAAATGCAATCACGAAGTTTTACGATTCTCCTTTCTCAGATTTTATACGTCCCATTTTTGCAAGTTAAATTTCCGGTCACTACAAACAAAACACTAAACTTCATAAGAACGTTTCCGGTTGAGTCACATGAAATAAATTATCTCTAATACTATAGATATTCATGGAAAATCATTTATAAATATGTGTTCAATAACATAATTTGTAGTAAGATTTGAAGCTTTCCTGGCGGCGTATATGATAAAGTTCTTCTCGGGCGATCAGCCAGGTGAAAACTGGTGGATAGGCCAACGTTCCGAGAGCTGTCATCGTTCTCATCATCAGGGCAGTTCTCATCATCAGTTTAAGAACATAATTTGACTCGAAGAAAGTAGCATTTCCGGTTTTCTTTACCAAATGACCTAATCTCAATGCCGCGCAGTTTTCTAATATATATATATATATATATATATATATATATATATATATATATATGTGTGTGTGTGTGTGTGTGTGTGTGCGTGTGTCTGTGTATGTGAGAGACAGAGAGGACGTTTCAACTTAATTCTGGTACCTATGCAGTGATTGCAACCTAACTTCCTAAACACATTACTTAGAAATCTCGAAAGCATTTATGTCGATGTAAGGGGCGTGGGAGGAGCAATTCGTATAAAAATAAAAATATTACTATCAAATACTAAGTGTTCAGTGTCACAAAGCTAATTGATATTGGTTGTGACGCCAGTAAGTCCAAATTCAGCCCGTGTTGTGACAGTACTCCATTATTTCTGCTAGAAGAAATGGAAGATGCAGATAAAAACAATTAGAAAAGACAGATATACGAAAAAAGACAACAAAATAAAATATACTTAGTACGTACTATTATTTAATTATTCATTTATTTATTTCTTTACTGCAATATAAACACGTGGTAGCATTCCTGACAGTTACATTCTGCAGAAAGTTTCTGTGTCTTACTCAGAGCAAGACAATCAAGTACAAGCCACGAAATCGGAGCTCTGTAGAACGGATCGTTGCTCAACGAGCTGCTATTATCGATCACGCAGCAAAAGCTAACACAGATCAAAAATATATTGATTGGGTATTCGCAGAATGCGAATTCAAAATCAGTCCTTGCTCAATCGATATATTTTGATGGGTAAAGCAGTAGAATATGGACATACGTACGAAGGAATTAGGCAACGAATCAAATCTGTTGGTATCGACTATAGACGTCCCACAAAGACAACTACTCTAGCAGAACAGCAGAAGATATGGCCTGTAATGAGTGTAGTTGCATTTAAATATTTTCCAAACATATCAATACGTAGTCATCCACTTCGACGAGTAACTATACATTCCGACCAACAGAAAGAGTAACACTTTACTAACAACGTGAAAAACGATATCAGAACGAAGATGTACCAAACTTCTGACTCTTCCCGAGTCTCAGCTCAATTTTGGAGGTGTATGACAGCTGCGACCCCTGAGGTGCTCGTGCTGCTTCCCGAGAAGATGACCAGTACAACCTATATTCAATTACTAGAAAGACATTTTCTGGAAAACGACTAATTCATTTTTATGGAAGGAAAATGGTAATGTACTGTTCATTCACAACGAAATACAACGGAATAGTACGATGATCATTCTGAAATAATTTGCCTTCGTTGATATCGAAAATCTCCATATAATAACCCCATACAAAATCTTTCGGCGACCATGGTTCATAAATGGGAAATATGTTTACAGGCTCAGGTAATCCAACTCTGAGATCATTTCCGAATCCATCTGGCAATATATTCTCATATGTAGCCAACATGAGGGAATTTTATTTGAATAGATTGCAACAAAAGTAAATAAAAAAATATGTTTCCATGTGTAACAAGACGTGACTTCTATATTTCACTTTCCTTCTTTGGATAGTTGTTGGGGGTACGGTTTGTCTGTTTCAAAGCACTCACCTGTGGTTCGAAAGGTAATATGATGTGAGTATGTGGTAGAGAGCATCGTGCTCGTGGGTTCTCTCGGGGTACCGTGTTTCCTCCCGTATTTTATTCTCCACCAATTCTTTCACAACTGAGTTTCATCCTCCTGCATCACCTCTTTAATTCTAGGCAGTACAACGGTAGAGATCTTAAACTAAAGCTTCATTTCATTGATTTGCTATTGCAGTCGAAACTGAAAGCTTTATTTCGTTCAATTTTTCTCGTTTATTCAAACATCTTGTTTCTTTCACAGCTATCAGGCAAATTATACTATTTGTCATGTTTATTAATGTGCATTTCAGTCGAAAATTCTGGTAAAACTAAAGCCTTATCTTTTTCAAATCTGTTGGTATCGACTATAGACGTCCCACGAAGACAACTACTCTAGCAGAACAGCAGAAGATATGGCCTGAAATGAGTGTAGTTGCATTTAAATATTCTCCAAACATATCAATACCTAGTCATCCACTTCGACGAGTAACTATACATTCCGACCAACAGAATGAGTAACACTTTACTAACAACGTGAAAAACGATATCAGCACGAAGATGTACCAAACTTCTGACTCTTCCCGAGTCTCAGCTCAATTTTGGAGATGTATGACAGCTGCGACCCCTGAGGTGCTCGTGCTGCTTATCGAGAAGATGACCAGTACAACCTATATTCAATTACTAGAAAGACATTTTCTGGAAAACGACTAATTCATTTTTATGGAAGGAAAATGGTAATGTACTGTTCATTCACAACGAAATACAACGGAATAGTACGATGATCATTCTGAAATAATTTGCCTTCATTGATATCGAAAATCTCCATATAATAACCCCATACAAAATCTTTCGGCGACCATGGTTCATAAATGGGAAATATGTTTACAGGCTCAGGTAATCCAACTCTGAGATCATTTCCGAATCCATCTGGCAATATATTCTCATATGTAGCCAACATGAGGGAATTTTATTTGAATAGATTGCAACAAAAGTAAATAAAAAAATATGTTTCCATGTGTAACAAGACGTGACTTCTATATTTCACTTTCCTTCTTTGGATAGTTGTTGGGGGTACGGTTTGTCTGTTTCAAAGCACTCACCTGTGGTTCGAAAGGTAATATGATGTGAGTATGTGGTAGAGAGCATCGTGCTCGTGGGTTCTCTCGGGGTACCGTGTTTCCTCCCGTATTTTATTCTCCACCAATTCTTTCACAACTGAGTTTCATCCTCCTGCATCACCTCTTTAATTCTAGGCAGTACAACGGTAGAGATCTTAAACTAAAGCTTCATTTCATTGATTTGCTATTGCAGTCGAAACTGAAAGCTTTATTTCGTTCAATTTTTCTCGTTTATTCAAACATCTTGTTTCTTTCACAGCTATCAGGCAAATTATACTATTTGTCATGTTTATTAATGTGCATTTCAGTCGAAAATTCTGGTAAAACTAAAGCCTTATCTTTTTCAAATCTGTTGGTATCGACTATAGACGTCCCACGAAGACAACTACTCTAGCAGAACAGCAGAAGATATGGCCTGAAATGAGTGTAGTTGCATTTAAATATTCTCCAAACATATCAATACCTAGTCATCCACTTCGACGAGTAACTATACATTCCGACCAACAGAATGAGTAACACTTTACTAACAACGTGAAAAACGATATCAGCACGAAGATGTACCAAACTTCTGACTCTTCCCGAGTCTCAGCTCAATTTTGGAGATGTATGACAGCTGCGACCCCTGAGGTGCTCGTGCTGCTTATCGAGAAGATGACCAGTACAACCTATATTCAATTACTAGAAAGACATTTTCTGGAAAACGACTAATTCATTTTTATGGAAGGAAAATGGTAATGTACTGTTCATTCACAACGAAATACAACGGAATAGTACGATGATCATTCTGAAATAATTTGCCTTCATTGATATCGAAAATCTCCATATAATAACCCCATACAAAATCTTTCGGCGACCATGGTTCATAAATGGGAAATATGTTTACAGGCTCAGGTAATCCAACTCTGAGATCATTTCCGAATCCATCTGGCAATATATTCTCATATGTAGTCATCATGAGGGAATTTTATTTGAATAGATTGCAACAAAAGTAAATAAAAAATATGTTTCCATGTGTAACAAGACGTGACTTCTATATTTCACTTTCCTTCTTTGGATAGTTGTTGGGGGTACGGTTTGTCTGTTTCAAAGCGCTCACCGTGGTTCGAAAGGTAATATGATGTGAGTATGAGGTAGAGAGCATCGTGCTCGTGGGTTCTCTCGGGGTACCGTGTTTCCTCCCGTATTTTATTCTCCACCAATTCTTTCACAACTGAGTTTCATCCTCCTGCATCACCTCTTTAATTCTAGGCAGTACAACGGTAGAGATCTTAAACTAAAGCTTCATTCCATTGATTTGCTATTGCAGTCGAAACTGAAAATTTTATTTCGTTCAATTTTTCTCGTTTATTCAAACATCTTGTTTCTTTCACAGCTATCAGGCAAATTAAACTATTTGTCATGTTTATTACTGTGCATTTCAGTCGAAAATTCTGGTAAAACTAAAGCCTTATCTTTTTCATAAATGGAAAATAATTTATGCACCACTTATTCATTTTTTAGGATATTTTAGTACTTAAATAACTAATGCCTCACTGTCTCAAAGGAAAAAGTTTTAGTTTGCTGCATTATTTCCAGTTGATGTTTTTAACCCTTTACTGTTTTTTGTTACCATATGGTTACAATATAATCGAACTTGTCTAACGTGAACGCTAATTCAATATTCCGTTGTTGGTCATTGTTACCATATGGCTGCACCTTTCCGCTTCGTACGCTGACTCGTTCTGACACCTTGTAGTGGGTTCGGGTAACTTTATGTGGGAAAGATGTGTTGTGTTTGTTAGTAGAAGCCAGAATTCACAGAGGGTGAAGAGGAAATATTCCTGGTTGTTAGGTAAGTAACAGCAATTTTGTTTTGTTGACTTCTAGTTGTTTATAAAGCCTAATTGAAAGATTTTAAATTTAATTTTATCATTTATATCAATTTATGAGTACGTTTAGGGTTGTTAAACCTCGTGTAACCATATGGTTACATTGTTCAATAAGGGAATAAAATTATATTATTTATTGAACTTTATTCTTCGCGATTTTATGTACAAGTGTATTTACTGAATTGTTTATATTCATACATGAAAGAAATGCTTTATGTGTCTTTACTCTGTGAAATTTTCCATATTACAGTTTGGTTCATCAATTTGTTTCATTAAGGCGTGTCCATTTTCATTTTCCGCTTTCGTAAATCTAGTGAACTGTAATCAGGGGCGTTGTCAGTAAATGTTTTGTTGGTATTACACCATTTCTAATAATACTTTTATATAGGATATCGTTAAATGTAAATGTGTTTTAGGTACAATTTGTGTACCCCTTTTTCTTTTACCCAGATCTATCCTGAACGCTGATCTATGAGAAATAAATTTATAGCTTACTGACTTATTATATTTCTTAGTTTGTTCATTTCAGAGTTCAGTTCGTCGTCGCTCAAAATGGATGGGGATGGTATCTCGGTCAATGTGTTTTACGAAAAAGTCTTAAGGAGCAACAGCTGTCATATCCGATTCATCGCAGTTGCCTGACATTGATTCGTCCGAATCCGATGAAGACCTAAGTTCCTCAAGATCAAGATTATGTACCTGACAAGAGGTATGTTGAATCATTTAGCATCTATATATGTTTATGCATCTCGTAGAAGTATTCTGCTGTTGCAAATTTTCTTTGTTTTGCTGCTAAATTTTAGCATATTATATGCTTGATATTGAATATACATTTCAAAACTACTAGTAGAAAGAAAGTGGATAAAAATCCTTCCCTTTTTGTTTCCTACATTTTCACTATTCTCGTCCTTTGGCATAATATCTTTAACTTGCTACTGGTATTTTCAGTAACTTCTATGTAACATAATACAATTTTAAATCACGTTCTTTGAATCCAGATATTCACCAAAATCTATTTCATGTTTGAAGGTTTTACTTCATAAAAAAACATCGAAAAATATCTGATTTAGAATAATTTTACCTTTGTTTCTTTTTTCAGAATAATAGCATTCCAAAAGGTCTTACATCTCTACCGGATGACATAACCGATTCTGATGCTGACTCTGAAGTTTCAAAGAAAAAATGCATGTTTAGTGCCTAGCCATTATCAAACGATAAAACAAACATATAGGGGCAGTGGATAAATCAAATATGCTAACTATAATTTATCGTACAATGAAGCCAAACATTGGTACCTCAAAATCTTCGGCTACATCCTAGACTTGGCTGTAGTAAACAGCTGACTGATATGCAGGAGAGACCGTAAAATGGTTAGAGAATTACATATACGGTTGAAGGTATATCGTTCTGATATTACCTACGCACTTGCTACGTGTGGGAAACCAAAGAGAGGATGGTCCTCTGTAGAATCGACAATAGAACCGCAAGGAAAGACAGGTCAACCACTGAAAACTTCGCCCGAGTGATGATACTACAACAGATAATATACCCCACTGGCCTATCCATACGTCTAAAGGAAGGTGCCGGTTTAGAAATATGGTACTAGTCGAATTACGTGCATGAAATGTGATGCAAGGTTGTCTTTTACTGAAACAAAAACAAAAACTGCTTTCTGGTATTCCATTCGTAGAAACTAACTATACTGGTCTAAAAATGTTATTATATGGTAAAGAAATATGTCCATAAGCACTACATTGCAGTGCAAGAAAACATCCAATACCACAACCATTATTTGTAATTTATTTAGTCAAAATAAATACACTGTCATTTTTATACTAACTTGCACGCAAAAAAGTCACCATCATTTCTTGACAAGTGGCTGTAAGTTGTAATTATATGCCCCAGATATTTGATAACATGACTATTTAGGAGCTGTAACACAAAAGTATTGTTTGTAATTGAACACGGTTTAAAATATATTCAGTATTTTGCAACTGGACTCTTATATCAATTTACTATCGTACTGCTCTAGTAGAAATGGTTTTTACATAACAAGCACACCATATTGGCCAATGTTACCATATGGTTACAACTATGAATACAGGCATATTGTACAATGTAACCATATGGTAACCATTCATAACTCAAAGAGTTTTGGCGGGAAAATTTTCAAAATCAGTAGAGATGATATAGAGTGCCTATATATCATCCTGTACAAGTTTGAGATTTTTTGGTCAACTGTAAGTCATAGTGAACAGTAAAGGGCTAAACATAAAACGAAATACCTCTCGTACCCATACAAATTCAAGTTACTTTTATTTACTTGACTGATTCGATTCTCTCTTTATTAAAAGTTAGTCCAATCTTTCAGAACAGACCATTTCAGCAAAGCATGGCTATTTTGTTTATTATTTTCATTTAAACTAGTAATCCTAAACTGAGATAACATATCCTTCCACTATTTTATTGTTTCTTAAACAAATCACGTAAAGACCCTTAATAATTCTTCAGGCGAGCTCCAGATGTCACGTAGCATTTAAGATTTTTTTAGCCTTTCCAACTTGTACTCTAGAAGCCAGAAGGATGCGACGTGAGTAGGAATACATCCTGAGACCTCAAGATTTCCAGACTACCTTGCTATCTTAATGCAAGAGAAAAGACACATAGGAGATGAAACCTGATTGATTTCTTATCAGAGATACACACACAATCCTTCGGCCTCGTTGGTTCTAACTCTGTAAGTGCTATTTTAGAATACAAACAACTGATTCGATCCTAGAATTTTACTCGTAATTTCGTCAATAAATTCTTATTAGTTCAACGCTTCATCCACAATTCATTAATCATTAAAAGATCAATACAAATTACAAATAGTGGTAGAACTTACAACTCTTGTTCCATGAGCTATTCTAATCAAAATATCACCTCATTTTCCAACTCAGGAGAAAGGCGAAATCAAATTCAATTCTGCTACCAGTTAAGAAATATTTGTACTCCATATCTTGTTGTCCTAATATTAGAGTACTATTTGTAAATTCATATACATAATAATATTATTACGTTCATATGTAAACCTAAGAACTGTCTGCCATATATCTATTCTATTTGTTTCAATAGTTTTTGCCATGTGAGTTTTTCTTCCCTTCTTTTGTAAGTAGTAGAAAATAGATCGATCTGGGCCAACCTAGGCCATATGAGAACAACATAGAACAACTCACGAGCCCCTGGGAAATTGAACACCTTACACCGTGAACCCACGGTCTTTTACGACCTCCATTTTAAGGGTGAATTTGTTCCCTTTTATGAGCACTTTTTAGGGGGTGTACTCGTTCTCTTTTATGACCACTTTTTAAGGGGTGAACTCGTTCCCTTTTATGAGCATATTTTCCAACCCCTACGAACATCAGACTACGAAACATAACAGAAGATCACATAACAGATAAGAATATGGGGTATATTTATTTTTCCAACCCTTACGAACACATAACATAACAAGGGTCAACTCGTTTTCAACCCCTACGTAACATACAGCAGAGCAGATAACACATAAGAGTACGTAACACACAGCAGAACAGATAACACATAAGAATACGTGACATAACAATGGTGTATTCTTTCTCTTTTATGAGCACATTTTAAGGGTGAACTCATTCCCTTTTATGAGCACTTTTTCAACCCCTATTTTAACATAGCAGATAACACATAAGATTACGAACAGATAGAAGAGCAGATAACACATAAGAGTACGTAACACACAGCAGAGCAGATAACACATAAGAGTACGTAACATAACAAGGGTGTACTCGTTCTCTTTTATGAGCATATTTTTCAACCCCTATTTAACATAACAGAAATTACACTGAGACTACGAACACATAGAAGAGCACATAAGACTACGAACACATAGAAGAGCAGAAGACTACGTAAGATAGCAAGGGTGTATTCATTCTCTTTTATGATCTCTTTTTCAACCCCTATTTGAACATAGGAGATAGTACATAAGACTATTTAACATAGCAGGGTTGTACTCAGTTCAACCCCTATTTTAACATAGCAGAAATTACGAACACATAGCAGAGCAAATAATACATAAGATTCATTCCCTTTTATGAACATTTTTAGGGGTGTATTCGTTCTCTTTTATGATCACTTTTTTCACCCTATTTTAACATAGCAGTGAATACATAAGACTACGTAACATAGCAGGGGTGTATACTCGTTCCAACCCCTATTTTAACATAGACAATGAGCACATTATAGCAAAGATTACTGAACCGTCCACCCACGGTCTACAGATAGTCATTTTAAGGGGTGTATTCATTTTTCCACCCTTATTTGAACATAGCAAATTCATTCCACCCCTAATTGAACATAGTCCTTTTTTAAGGGTGTATTTATTCTCTTTTATGAGTATCGTTCCTAATCCCTATTCGAACACAGCAACAAACTAGAGAATAATGGGGATGTACTTGTTCCCTTTTTTAACCCCTATTTCCCACAGAGGCTACGAACATAGCAGATTACATAGCTAAGAATTCTTTTTACCTGGGTCTTATAGTTCATGTGGGATACGTCCTTTCTATGACAATTTTAACGGATTTGGATGAAACTCGGCATATGGAGCTTTTCGGATATGCTGATTACGAACATCATACTTATTTTTACCTGGGTCTTATATTTTATGTGGGATACGCCCCTTGTATGACACTTAAAACCTAATAACTCGAAAACTGAGCAAAATATTGAGGTGCTGTTTCCAAATCTAGTAACTGGTCATCAACTACTACAAGTTTCAAAAATAGTGGCCATTTAGGTCAAAGGTCAAAATACTTAAAACCAAATAACACTTAAATGGATCGACATATTAAGGTGCTGTTTCCACATTTAGTAATTGGTCATCAAATCCTACAAGTTCCAAAATAATGATCATCGAGGTCAAAGGTCAAAGTACTTAAATCCTAATAACTCGGAATCGGAGCCAAATATCGAAGTGGTGTTCAGTTCGAAGTAGTACATGTTAAAAAAGTACTGATCATCGAGGTCAAAAGGTTAAATAACTCGTAACAGAGCAACAGATTAATTTGTGTGATCTATTCAATTTTGTATCAAGCAGAAAAAGTGAGTGGCTTATTTACTTTTGTATTGATGAAAAAGAAATCAAAGAAACACAATTTTAACTAGCTCAACATTTTTGTGCTACTCAAGTAAACGAAAGAATAAATTTGAATGACCTATTCAATTTTGTACCAACGAGAAATGCCATTTTATCTAGCTTAAAATTTTATATCATTTTGTACTACTCAAATAAACAAAAAACCGAAGAAGGTTCATTTTAACTAACTCAGATTTTATACCATTTTCTAGTACTTCAATAAACGAAGGAATACCAGAGAAAAAGAAATAAAGAATGAATAAAATTTAGGTGGATTATTTCCTTTTGTACCAACTGGAAAAGAGAAGAAGAGCTACTTTAACTAACTGAGAATTTCTGTAACTTTTGAACTACTGAAATGTTCTATTTTTGTATCAATCATAAAAACCCGAAGAAGGATCATTTTAACAAGCTCATAATTCCTGTAACGAAAGAATAATTTCGACGTTCTACTTTTATACCAACGAGAAAAAAAATGAACTAGCTGAATATACGAAAGAATACATTTAAGTGACCTATTCAATTTTGTACCAATGAGAAATGGCATTTTAACTGGCTCAGAAAAAGGCGAAGAAGGACTATTTTATATAATTTTACTACTCAAATAAACAATGGAATATTTAGTTTTGTATCACCGAGAAAAAAAAATTGCACCATTTTGGTGTATTCAAATAAACAAAGGAATTATAATTTGTGTCAACTCTAAAATCAATTAAACGAAGGAATGCATTTGAGTGAGCTATTTAAATTGAAAAACCGAAGTTGAGTATTTTATACCATTTTGTATTATTTCAACAAACAAAGGAATAAGCAATAAAAGGATCATTTTATATCATTTTAAACTAGTCTAATAAACGAAGGCATAAATATGAGTGAGCTATTTAATTTTGTAGCAACCAAAGGATCGTTTTAACTAGCTGAGTATTTTCACGAAAGAATAAAATTGTACTAATCAGAAAGAGCGAAGAAGACCCATTTTAACTAACTGAGGATTTCTGTAACTTTTTTGTACTATTTAAACAAACGATGGGATAAATTTGAGTGAACTGTTTTTTGTACTAACCAGAAAATTCGAAGAAGGTACTAGCCCAATGAACGAAAGAACAAATTTGGGTGTTCTACTTTTTTATACCAAACAAAGAAGAACCATTTTAACCTGCTGAGTATTTTATACCATTTTGTACTACTCAAATAAACGAAAGAATAAAATTGTACTAACCAGAAAAAAGCGAAAAAAATACATTTTTAACTAGCGCAGAATTTCTGTAACGCAAAAATTTATTTGGATGGAGTAACAAGAAAGGAAGCAAAGATATGCCATATTAACTATTTAAATAAACGAAGGGATAAATTTAAGTGATCTATTCCATTTTGTACCAAGGAGAAATGCCATTTTTATCTAGCTTAGAATTTCTAGTGCATGTTGTATTATTTAAACCAAACGAAGGGCTAAATTTGAGAAAGCGAACATGAACCATTTTACTCAAATTTGGATGGAGTATTTAGCTTTGTATGAACCAGAAAAAAGTGAAGAAGGACCATTTTAACTAACTCAGATCTTTATACCATGTTGTACTACTTTTTGTACCAATCAGAAGAAAATCAAAGAAGGGTCATTTTAACTAGTCAAGCAGAAAAAAAGGAAAGAAATAACACTTTGTACTAATCAAGTAAACGTAGGTATAAATTTGTACTAACCAGAAAAGGAGAAGAAGGATCAGCATTCTATACTTTTTGTGCCATTTACTGGGGTGTCCTATTTCCTTTTGTACCAACGAGAACCATTTTTAACTGGCTTAGAATTTTATACCTTTTTGTAAAATTTGTACCAAACCGAAAAAAAGCAAGGAAATACCATTTTAAATAGCTCAGCATGTTATAACTTTTTGTGTTTTTTGGTCTACCCAATTTCTTAACCATGTTGTAAAATTTAAACAGTGACCTATTCACTTTTGTAACAATCAGAAAAATGAAAGAATAAATTTGAGTGGCTTAAGCAAAGAAGGTCAATTTATACCTTTGTGTGCTATTAAATTTGACTGATCTATTGAAGAATGTATAAATTTTGTTTGCAATTAAAAAAGCGGAGAAGGTCTACTTTCTTTACAAACCAGAGAAAACCAAGAAAGACCATATTCTGCTACTCAAACAAACGAAGGAATAAATTTGTGTGACCTATTCACTTTTATACCAACCACGAAGATCCATCGTTACAAGCTGGGTATTTTTATACCATTTTGTATTACTTTTTGTACCAATCAAAAGAAAAAACTCAGAATTTTATACGTTTGTGGTGCTACATTTTGTATATTTTTGTGTCATCCAGAGAACAATTTAAATTTACTCTCAGCGACAATTCAGCATTTTAGCTCTAATTATTATTTACGTGTGCTAGTCCAATCTTTTTAATCTATTAAATTCTTAATATTATAACACTACAAATTGATCCATTTAACAGTTCAATTCTCTGTAACCCTTTGTAATTTTATCCCTAATATTTTCTTCTATTCATACACAATCAGATGCATATGCTACAATGTCTCAGTGTTCATTTACAGAATTAAATAATTGTTTATCTTTCTCTAAAAACATTTCTACTATTTTGTTGATATACTAATCACACTCTGTAATGTATTCATATACCAGATTAAATTTTTTCTCCAAAGTATAAGTGTTCTTAATATTACAACCTTTAAAATGCTTCTTTATATAAAGTTTATAAATTTTCTCTCTCATTTCACATTTAATTAAGATCGTCCACACCTTTTGCAATAATTCGTAATCATACTGCAGCAAACAGTTGTGATCTTTTTCATTCTCATTATGTTTAGAACATGCTTCACATAATAATACTGAATTTTGGTGTATACTAATTAATTAATTGTATAACACATGTATGACTAATACTTTCACTAGTACACTCGCACTCATTAGCTTCCAGTTCAAAACAGGTAATATTTGAAACTCTGTCATCATCACTTTCCGGGAGTATTTCATCATTATATCTATTATAGCGTCTAGAATAATACACTTCTTCTATTTCTTGTGTTGGATATATGATTCTCACTTTATCACGTAATTCATCTGGCAAATCGGGGTCAGACGGCTGGATTAACAGTATAGGTTTCTCGTTTTCACGCTGAATTTCTTTTTCTCTAGGTGAAACAAAAGCAATTTCCATGCTAGTCATTTTTCTAGTCTTCAGCATAAACAAATGAAATAAATAGTTTTATATACCAACAATAAAAGCATTCGATGCATTCTCCGTCTTAAATAATATGTTTCAAGGCAATAGAACATCATGATGTATGTTCTATTATTTTCCAAATATACTCCATAAACTTATATTCCATTATAACAAAATACATAAATGCAAAAATATATATTTGTCTTTTTGACTTAGACGAGGAAGGAAAGTCTAAAAATAATTGAATCGTTGAACAATAGGCAGTACCTTACAACACTGGCAATACTAGTACAATACTAGCAATACAAATGATAATTATCTGCAGCAACATGAAACTTTGAAAACTTTTCTTTTCCTTGATGAGCTGATTCTTCTGCTGTGATCAAAAATGGCCATGGATGCTGTTTCTTCTTTGTTTCTTTAGTACGCAAATTGCTATGGAGTCTGTTCTACACAATTATGACTCAACTCTGGTTTGTTAAATCTCACGTTGAAATATTTTATGAGCCTTACTTAGTGACGGGAGAGGCAATTTAATTTGTTCTCTGGATGACACAAAAATATACAAAATGTAGCACCACAAACGTATAAAATTCTGAGCTTTTTCTTTTGATTGGTACAAAAATTAATACAAAATGGTATAAAAATACCCAGTTTGTAATAATGGACCTTCGTGGTTGGTATAAAAGTGAATAGGTCACACAAATTTATTCCTTCGTTTGTTGGAGTAGCAGAATATGGTATTTCTTTGTTTTTCTCTGGTTTGTAAAGAAAGTAGACCTTCTCCGCTTTTTTAATTGCAAACAAAATTTATTCATTCTTCAACAGGTCACTCAAATTTAATAGCACACAAAGGTATAAATTGACCTTCTTTGCTTAAGCCACTCAAATTTATTCTTTCCTTTTTCTGATTGTTACAAAAGTGAATAGGTCACTGTTTAAATTTTACAACATGGTTAAGAAATTGGGTAGACCAAAAAACACAAAAAGTTATAACATGCTGAGCTATTTAAAATGGTATTTCCTTGCTTTTTTTCGGTTTGGTACAAATTTTACAAAAAGGTATAAAATTCTAAGCCAGTTAAAAATGGTTCTCGTTGGTACAAAAGGAAATAGGACACCCCAGTAAATGGCACAAAAAGTATAGAATGCTGATCCTTCTTCTCCTTTTCTGGTTAGTACAAATTTATACCTACGTTTACTTGATTAGTACAAAGTGTTAATTCTTTCCTTTTTTCTGCTTGACTAGTTAAAATGACCCTTCTTTGATTTTCTTCTGATTGGTACAAAAAGTAGTACAACATGGTATAAAGATCTGAGTTATTTAAAATGGTCCTTCTTCACTTTTTTCTGGTTCATACAAAGCGAAATACTCCATCCAAATTTGAGTAAAATGGTTCAAGTTCGGTTTCTCAAATTTAGCCCTTCGTTTTGTTTAAATAATACAACATGCACTAGAAATTCTAAGCTAGATAAAAATGGCATTTCTCCTTGGTACAAAATGGAATAGATCACTTAAATTTATCCCTTCGTTTATTTAAATAGTTAATATGGCATATCTTTGCTTCCTTTCTTGTTACTCCATCCAAATAAATTTTTGCGTTACAGAAATTCTGCGCTAGTTAAAAATGTATTTTTTTCGCTTTTTTCTGGTTAGTACAATTTTATTCTTTCGTATATTTGAGTAGTACAAAATGGTATAAAATACTCAGCAAGTTAAAATGGTTCTTCTTTGTTTGGTATAAAAAAGTAGAACACCCAAATTTGTTCTTTCGTTCATTGGGCTAGTACCTTCTTCGAATTTTCTGGTTAGTACAAAAAACAGTTCACTCAAATTTATTTCATCGTTTGTTTAAATAGTACAAAAAGGTACAGAAATTCTCAGTTAGTTAAAACATGCACTAGAAATTCTAAGCTAGCTAAAAATGGCATTTCTCCTTGGTACAAAACTGAATAGGTCACTTAAATTTATTCTTTCGTATAATCAGCTAGTTCATTTTTTTCTCGTTGGTATAAAAGTAGAACGTCGAAATTATTCTTTCGTTACAGGAATTATGAGCTTGTTAAAATGATCCTTCTTCGGGTTTTTCTGATTGATACAAAAATAGAACATTTCAGTAGTTCAAAAGTTACAGAAATTCTCAGTTAGTTTAAGTAGCTCTTCTTCTCTTTTCCAGTTGGTACAAAAGGAAATAATCCACCTAAATTTTATTCATTCTTTATTTCTTTTTTCTGGTATTCCTTCGTTTATTGGAGTACTAGAAAATGGTATGAAAGTCTGAGTTAGTTAAATGAACCTTCTTCAGTTTTTTTGTTTATTTGAGTAGTACAAAATGATATAAAATTTTAAGCTAGATAAAATGGCATTTCTCGTTGGTACAAAATTGAATAGGTCATTCAAATTTATTCTTTCGTTTACTTGAGTATTACAAAAATATTGACCTAGTTAAAATTGTGTGTTTTTGATTTCTTTTTCATCAATACAAAAGTAAATAAGCCACTCACTTTTTCTGCTTGATACAAAATTGAATAGATCACACAAATTTATCCGTTGCTCTGTTACGAGTTATTTAGCCTTTTGACGTCGATGGTCATTGTTTTTGGAACTTGTAGTAGTTGGTGAACTATTACTAAATGTGGAAACACCATCTCAATATTTGGCTCCGTTTTCGAGTTATTAGGTTTTAAGTATTTTGACCTTTGACCTCGATGATCAGTACTTTTTTAACATGTACTAGTTGATGACCAATTACTATATTTGGAAACACCACTTCGATATTTGGCTCCGTTTTCGAGTTATTAGGTTTTAAGTACTTTGACCTTTGACCTCGATGATCATTATTTTGGAACTTGTACTATTTGATGACCAATTACTAAATGTGGAAAAAGCACCTCAATATGTGGATCCATTTTCGAGTTATTAGGTTTTAAGTATTTTGACCTTTGACCTCGATGGTCACTATTTTGGAGCTTGTAGTAGTTGATGACCAATTACTATATTTGGAAACACCACTTCGATATTGGGCTCCGTTTCCGAGTTATCAGGTTTTAAGTACTTTGACCTTTGACCTCGATGATCATTATTTTTGGAACTTGTAGTAGTTGGTAGCCGATTACTAAATTTGGAAACACCACCTCAATATGTGGCTCCGTTTTCGCGTTATTAGGTTTTAAGTACTTTGACCTTTGACCTCGATGATCATTATTTTGGAACTTGTAGTATTTGATGACCAATTACTAAATGTGGAAACAGCACCTTAATATTTTGCTCAGTTTTCGAGTTATTAGGTTTTAAGTGTCATACAAAGGGCGTATCCCACATAAACTATAAGACCCAGGTAAAAATAAATATAATATTCGTAATCAGCATGTCCAAAAACCCCCATATGCCGAGTTTCATCCAAATCAGTTAAAATTGTCATAGAAAGGACGTATCCCACATGAACTATAAGACCTAGGTAAAAAGAATTCTTTTCTATGTAATCTGCTATGTCCGTAGCCTCTGTGGGAAATAAGGGTTAAAAAAGGGAACGAGTACATCCCCATTATTCTCTAGTTTGTTGCTGTGTTCGAATAGGGATTGGGAACCATGCTCATAAAAGAGAATAAATACACCCTTAAAAATGGACTATGTTCAATTAGGGGTGGAATGATTTTGCTATGTTCAAATAAGGGTGGAAAAATGAATACACCCCTTAAAATGACTATCTGTAGACCGTGGGTGGACGGTTCAGTAATCTTTGCTATAATGTGCTCATTGTCTATGTTAAAATAGGGGTTGGAACGAGTATACACCCCTGCTATGTTACGTACTCTTATGTATTCTTTGCTATGTTAAAATAGGGGTGGAAAAAGTGATCATAAAAGAAAACGAATACACCCCTAAAAATGTTCATAAAAGGGAATGAATCTTATGTATTATTTGCTCTGCTATGTGTTCGTAATTTCTGCTATGTTAAAATATGGGTTGAACTGAGTACAACCCTGCTATGTTAAATAGTCTTATGTACTATCTCCTATGTTCAAATAGGGGTTGAAAAAGAGATCATAAAAGAGAACGAATACACCCTTGCTATCTTACGTAGTCTTCTGCTCTTCTATGTGTTCGTAGTCTTATGTGCTCTTCTATGTGTTCGTAGTCTCAGTGTAATTTCTGTTATGTTAAATAGGGGTTGAAAAATATGCTCATAAAAGAGAACGAGTACACCCTTGTTATGTTACGTACTCTTATGTGTTATCTGCTCTGCTGTGTGTTACGTACTCTTATGTGTTATCTGCTCTTCTATCTGTTCGTAATCTTATGTGTTATCTGCTATGTTAAAATAGGGGTTGAAAAAGTGCTCATAAAAGGGAATGAGTTCACCCTTAAAATGTGCTCATAAAAGAGGAAGAATACACCATTGTTATGTCACGTACTCTTATATGTTATCTGTTCTGCTGTGTGTTACGTACTCTTATGTGTTATCTGCTCTGCTGTATGTTACGTAGGGGTTGAAAACGAGTTGACCCTTGTTATGTTATGTGTTCGTAAGGGTTAGAAAAATGAATACACCCCATATTCTTATCTGTTATCTGATCTTCAGTTATGTTACGTAGTCTGATGTTCGTAGGGGTTGGAAAATATGCTCATAAAAGGGAACGAGTTCACCCCTTGAAAAGTGGTCATAAAAGAGAACGAGTACACCCCCTGAAAAGTGCTCATAAAAGGGAACAAATTCACCTCTAAAATGGAGGTCGTAAAAGACCGTGGGTTCACGGTGTACGGTGCTCAATTTCCCAGGGGCTCGTGAGTTGTTGTATGCTGTTCTCATATGGCCTAGGTTGGCCCAGATCGATCCATTTTCAACTACTTTTGTAGTTCTAAAAATAAAACAAAACTTCTTGTCGAAATCTAAAGTTGTGACTTCAGGATCTATTGTAGAGCGTCGCGCACGAAAATACATTGGAAACTATTTATAAAAAAGAGTAATAAACGATATCCAATAGTTCGTTACCCACGATTTGGACTGCAAGAATTGGAAATATTTCTTCGCCTGCATATTCCTGCGACAATTAAATATTGTGTTTTACACAATTCCCCTTTCTCGTGTTACTATATAACTAAAAAACTTAAATTGTGGTAAAGAAAACGAAACATATCATATACCAGGAATCGATCTAAGGTCTCTAAGATCACGGGCTCACATTGATATTTATTATACCACGCTTACGCTGCTTGTAAAGGAATTGATAGATTGAGTGATTTGTCGACAGAGGCAAAGCATTTTACACCGAATCTTTTTGCTGGTTTCGTTTAAATTCCTTTCAATCTTTCTGCTTTTCGCACAATCTATGAAAAGGCAAATACATTTTTGTTACGCTCTACAGAAATATGTTTCAACTTATCAGAAAATAGGAATCTCCTAGCGAAATGATTGGAGGGATGGGTAACATTTTATTTTCAAATCACGAAGAGCAGTAAGAGACAGACGAAACTATCATCCAACAAATATGCATTTGATTGGTTGGCAGATACTACACTCCTGTTCACAGAAGCTTAGGACCCTTTCAAAAACAAGTTTGACTAAGTGAGACTATGTGCATCACAATTTTGGCACATTTGTAGAAAATGAATGCGGGATCTCACCATTCTTTATATATTAGCTGCGCAGATGTACATATTTATACCTCTTCTCACTTGACGCTTCTATAAGAAAAAATCAAGACGTATATGTGGCTACGGTAGCCGAGCGTGGTAAGACACTAAGGGCATTAAGCAGAGACGTTTTGAAACGTGATTAGTGACATAATAAAGAGTTCGACTAAGATATGCTTGCTGCAGTAGTCAGGCCTTTAGCATGGCGCTAATCATACGCCAAATTGACTCTGCAGGTCTTTGTAGGGAACCTGCTAAACTTGAAGAACAAAGGCTCAAAACTCGATCTAAGAGGTTTTCGTAATCTATATTATAAACATGAAGATAGGACGAAATAATTAAAACTGTAATATATGCTGCATATGTAAATAAAAAAAATAAATTTTCATTTTTAAATTTGTTTATTGCCTATACTTGTCTTTTAGTTTTAATAAACAAAAAAAAAATACTTATGAGACCTCGATTTAAAATTCTTAGAATAATCAGTGACACTTGTATCGGTGTGAAATTAGACTGTATTAAAATACATTGTATTGCAAATATATTTGATAATCTATGAATCCCACAATACTGACAAACTTTGAAAAAAAAACGATAAAGTAAACTTCCTGCAATGAAGAGAACATAATTTTCTTTACCACTACGAATATATATAGTCACTCTCTTTCTTGAAAAGCAGTAGAGGAAATCGAAGAGTTAAGAAGATTAAATGGGGCATTTACATTATTAAACCGTTCTAGTAAGCAACCTTACAAAACCGAAGTGTTACTTATCTAAGATAGTTATGTTTTGAGAACAATAAAATTCGCCTTTTCGTATGTATGGTATACTAGCCAGCCAGTCCCGTTTCGAAATAACTTGTTTCGGGTAGAGTAAAAAATACTGGATTCGGGTGTCAGCTGGTAGTAATGGGGAGACCCAATCTGAATGTTGGTAATGAAATGTAGTTCCCATGGAGAATAGCGTTAGTGCGAATAAGACAGAGGTAGCTTGACGTCACTTATTGCGTCACCTATTGAAATTTTGCTTATACTTACTCACGGGCCAAGGACCAGAGAATGCATAGGATCACCCAGGGTATATATGACTACCTTGATTTACCTCAGGAGGAGCTTATAGGATCCCGTTTCCTTTGATGGGTATATAGCGCCACCAAGGAGGTCGATTTCATTCCCTATATGGGTATAAATTTTGGCTATTGTTATTCCCTTTCTTTTAGTACAAGTGTATGTATAGCCTACCTTATTTTGCTCCCTTTGATGGGTAAAATTTGACGCCAGGCGCCCACGTTAGCATCGTCTTTGGACCTTATGATGGAGTACAGGTGTATGTATAACCCATTTTCTGGTATCTGATTTTAATTTTTGCTCCTCCTACAGTGTGACGCCCTGTCCCGTCTGGCGTACATGGTTTTACGCTCCGCCTTTAGGGCGTAGTCTTACTGAGGGTCCATTTTGTTCGCTTTTATCCGTATAAAATTGGAAGATTGCTATACTCATTTCTTACCTTATAGGCTGTATGTATAGTCCACGCTAATTTCTTGTCGTTCCCTTTGACGAGTATTAATGATTAATTTTGTAGGTTACTGACGGGCTATGATGTGGTCTTATTACGTTATATGATTGTTTGGAGTAATACTTAATATAATTCTCTTAAATTTGATATGGTAGTATATGTACTTCGTGATCCATTTCGTTTCTTAAAATATACCAAAGGGATGAATATTGGTAATTATATGTGGTAATTACCTTGTGATTACTACGTTATTAGCATTGCAATTATCCGAACATGGTCCTGAGTTCAATTTTTGGCGCTAGTTTTAGGAAATTTTAAGTTTAACGTCCTCCTCTAACGATCAGCAAGACCGATATTGTTGAGTGAGTTCAGACATCTTTTCATCACATGTTGGATTACTTATTGGAAAATGTCGACTAATCATCGACGATTGGTTTATCTATTTTATCTCATGATGAAAAGAATAAACCGATTTATTTATCATTTAGGCGCGCAACTAATTTGACACTGGAGACTTTATGGGCTCCTTTCGATCGCGTCCTTCAAAGTAACGATAGCTTTCTCATGAACGAACCGTTTATTGTATATTTTCATCATGTGGATATGCCCCGTGGACTTGGATTAGTGCGTCAAGGTTTTTTATTAAACAAAGAGTTAGTAAAACGCAAGAATGGCATTTTACGTGTAAAAAACACCGACAACAAATGTTCAGCTTATGCTATTGTGATTGCTATTGGCCTAAATAAATATAAGGATAGGAATAAGAAAATGTTCAGACAATATCAGAATCAGAGCAAGTGCGTTGTTATCCCTGACGTATTTGAAATTTGTCCAGATCCTCAGTGAAATTAGATCATGAGGGATCCTTGGAAGAGTTGCGACTATTGCAACGCTACTTGACCGATTATAAACTTACCGTATACACCAGCTTTTCCGGAGAAAATATTATTTATGAAGATCCAGGTGGCGAAGACCAAATTCCAATCAATTTTATGTGCATCAATTCATATTATGATACCATCGCGTCTTTAACATCTGTTTCCTCTGGTGGATACTATTGTGTAGCATAGCACAAAAATATAATAACATGAATAGACACGTGAAGAACTGTTCAGCCATGTGTGAGAACTAATTGAAGAAACCGCCATGCAGCAATACCAACATGGCGATACAATGCCCAGAATGCAATTGTAAATTTTATGGTGTAAAATGCTATACAAATCATCTGACTGTGCCATACCATAAGGGCCAGCCAATATGCAAGATGGTGAAACTGTGTTCCAAATGTTTACGCAAATGTTCATACAGGGAAAAGACAACATGATTGTACAGATTATTTTTGAAATGTCTGTCATAAACACGTTTTACCGTCTCACCAATGTTACATGAAGCCTGATACGACTCAATTAACCAGGAATTCCATCACTGTTACATGGCAAGGCTATGATTGATTTTTATGATATTGAAGCCAAACATGATACTTTCTTTGATGAAGACACGTTCATTCATAAGCCCAATTTACTGGTAACCCAACAAGTATGTTACAACTGTACTCAAGATGAATACGTACATCATCCGTGTGAAGTTTGGGGACAGCAGAAACACATTGTTCAAGATGATCCCATCAATGCCTTTCTTGCATACTTACGTCAACCAAGACCCAACATCGAGCCTATTGTATTTATAGCGCGTAATTCAGATGAATATGATGCTCATTTTATTCTTAAATCTTTAGTGGAAGAACATCAATTGAAACCTACTTTGATTTTGAAAGGAGCAAAAATTTTAAGCATGAAAGGGAATCACTTATCGTTTATTGACTCCTTAAATTTAATGCAAATTGCTTTAAGTAAACTATCCAAGGCATTCCATTCACCAGCAACCAAAAGATAATTTCCACACTTTTTAATACTGCTGAAAATCAAGCGTATGTGAGAAAATTACCGAACATTCATTATTGTGGTGCAGAAGAAATGAAAGTTGATGAACGAGAGAAATTCGTGACATGGAATAACGAACACCAGAACGATACGTTTATTTTCCAAGAAGAATTGGTCAAATATTGTGTTCAAGACGTCAATGTACTTCGAATGGCTTGTATATTTTCCTGACCACGTTTGAACAAGAAACCCACGTAAATCCTTTCTTAGAGGCTAATATTTTGGCGAGTGCGTTCAATTTAGTATTTCGGCGAAATTTGTTAAAACCTACGAGTAATACCATTACTATTCTTCCTGGACAAGGATACCGTGACAGAAACAATCAGTCACGGATTGCATGACAGTGGCTTGCCTACATTTATGAAAAGGAGGGACATCCAATTATACATGCAGTAAGAGGTAAGGAAGTTTTTGTAGCTGGTTTCCATCTGGTTGGATGCTGTAAACATCCCGACAGTGGAGAAGAACACGTGTATGAGTTCCAAGGATTAGAATTCATGCTTGGCCTCTCTGTGTCCCTACAGGCCGTGTTGAGCCCATTTATGAGAATTCCGAATAGGCTATGAATTATCAGTACGAAAGAAAACAGAGTAAAATGAAATTATTACGATCCATGGGATGTAAAGTACATGAGATGTGGGACGTGAATCTCGTCAAGTGTTAAAATCGAATCCAGTAGTAACGTCTTCTTTAAGCATACATCTTTTTACTAATAAGACACCATTAAATCCAAGAGATAGCTTCTATCTTGGCCATGTTAATGTCATTAAATTGTATCACGTAACAGATGAAAATGAAGGCGAAGAAATTCCATATTTGTATATTCTTTGTATCCGTATATCAAAAAATGTGGATGGTATCCAATAGGACACCCACGAATTTATCTATAGCGATATACCAAAATGCCTGCCATTCAAGATGTGAACGGTTTAATCAAGTTAAAAATCTTACCTAGTAAAAATGCCTTCCATCCAGTGCTCCCATTTCTCTCAAATAAGAAGTTGTTTTTCCAGTTTGTTGCTGCTTGTGCCATAGCATTAAATCAAGATTCTGAATGCAGACATTCCGACAATGAACGAAGTCAAACAAGAACTTGGGTGCCCTATAAAATTCAAAAAGCCATCGAACTTGGGTATCAAGTAGTTGAAATCTACGAAATTTGGGATTACGACATCACCGTATATGATCCAGAAACCAAGACCGGCGGGTTATTCAGCGAATACATCAATACAGATTTGAAATCCAAGCTGGAAGCTTCTGGATGGCCGACCAATTGTGTCACCGAGGAAGAAAATCAACAGAACATCCAAATGGTACAACAACGTGAAGGCATAACTTTTTATGCAGCAAATATAGTGACAAATTGAGCACTTCGTAGTCTTGCAAAACTCTACTTGAATGTCTTTTGGATGCGACTCGATATAAGAGGCCATTCCAGCCAAATGGCCGTCATTAACAACACCAAGCAATTGTACCAGAAATTAACTGCTCCAGATATACAAGTCGATCAAATTTTACCTGCTAATGATTCGTTCTTATACCTTCATTGGCAGTATGAAGATGATGTTCCAGTGCAAAATCGCAATGCTAAAGTTGTCCTCGAAGCCACGTATCAAGCTCACCTGGAACTCTACAAATATTTAGAACTGCTGGAAGAAAGAGTGATTTATTTCGATACAGATTATGTGATAGTCACGCAGCGACCTTCAGAGCCCACTGCAGAAACAGAAGTATTTCTTGGTTGAATGTCAAATCAACTAAAATCAATTGGACCAAAAGCATACATTAAAAAATTCGTGTCTGGTTGCTCAAAACAGTATGCTTCAGAAATCTACGAGACCGATATGACATTAACCAATTATGCATGCAAAATTCGTGATTTCACACACAATTATATAGCAAGCCAAAAGTTAAATTTCAATAATCTACAGCAAATGATCGTCAATTAGTCCAGTGAAAAATATCCATTAGCACGTCACACAAAATTTACAGAAGTCAGAATCATCATTTGGCACGAAACCTGGCAGAAAAGAAGTACAGTTACAATTATAAAAAAACGCCGACTAATATTCGATACATAAGAGACCTTGCCCTATGAATATAAAAAATCGAAATTGGAATAACAACCATATTTTCCCTGATCCCACCAACATCCCTCCTAAAGACGGGCAAAGAGTCAACAATGATTCCATGAGACATTTTTCACCGATGCACTAGTTTCTTCTCTCTTCTGATGCTCCAGCGGAGACAAACTCAGATGCATAAGATGACATCACCCTTCCACTTTTAAGAAAACAATAGAGAAACGAATTAACGTACGAAAAATCCGTCTAATATTTAATCATCACTCGTTTTTTTACCTTATGTTAATAATCTGTTTTTCTTTTACAGGACACAAAATAAATATTACTACGTATATTCATGTGTTTTATTTTCGCTTTACAGAATTTGCACCCCCTCACATACACGACTTTCCCTGAAGAAAAATAAATGCACAAAAACATGAAGAAAAATAAATTATTTATTTTATTTCATATCCTAAAAATAAATGTACAGAAAAGAAGAAAAAAGTATATCTGTATTTTGTTTCACATCATAAAATCAAATCCTTTTTCTGTACAGCGATTTCAATTTCTTTTTCTGAATCAGTTTACCGGTAAATTAAAATTTCTGAAATCATTGCTTTGCAAAAAAAACAATTTTTCGTTACTAAATGTTTGTTTCAAAACTTTCTTTCGTGTACGAAACAACATTCTCTTTCAGAAATTAAAGAAAAGTTTTGTGTACTAAACAAAATTCTGTTTCAGAAAAAAATGTGTACGAAAAAATTCTGTTTCAGAAATTTTTAACAAAAGTTTTGTGTACGAAAAAAAATTGTTTCAGAAAGAATTTAACAAAGGTTTTGTACACAAAACAAAATTCTGTTTCAGAAAATTTTAAACAAAAGTTTTGTGAACAAAACAGAATTCTGTTTCAGAAAAATCCATTTACGAAACAAAAACCAGTTTTCGTAAAAAAAAAACTGCTCCGACTAAATGATTCGATTCATTCTGGTAGTGTTGGCAACATTGAAAATTCGAGTGACCATTGTTACCGATTCATTGTTGTAAGGCGCTGAGATACATCGAATACAAGTACACTCGAACCAAGAATCCTAAAAGTCGGATTCATCTGTAAATACAGCCAACTAAGCAATAAGGACATGTTTATACATTTCGATGCCAACACTTAGCACTGCATTATGAGTCATGAAGGTTTCCTTTATGGTCAAAGTCATACACGAAGTAAGAACCAGATGATAACACATGCCTTCTCTACATGAAACAGAAAAGTATTGTAAAAACTGCTCGTACCGAAACCTAAAACTCCTCACGGAGTATTATGGCTCAGCGCTTGCATTTGATGCGCGAGATCCCTGGTTCAATCTCAAGACAAGTAAATTTATGATGTTTTCTCTCACCTTCTCATCCCACCATTTCTCATCATCATCGTTTTGCTTAGTATCGAGTGGGCGGTAAATTCAAAATTTCTTAAAACTAGCGCCAAAAATCGAACTCGGGACCACGTTCAGAGGATTGCAATGTCTATAACGGAGTACTCAACACATTTAATGTGTCCATGTTCATCCCTGAGGTATATTTTAAGAAACGACTAAACATATACTACCATATCAAATTTAAGAGAATCATAATCAGTATTCTTCCAAATAATCATATAACGTAATACAGCCACATCATAGACCGTCAATACCCTCCAAAATAAATTATTAATACTCATCAAGGGGAACGACAAGAAATTAACGTTTAGTGTACATACATCCTAAAAGGTAAAAGAATGAGTATAACAATCTCCCAATTTTATACCGATAAAAGGGAACGAAATAGACCCTCCGTAAGATTACGCCATAAAGGGAGAGCGTAAAACCATGTAAGCCAGACGGATTAGGGCGTAAAATTTCAGCAGGTCTAACACTGCAGTGAGCGCAAGAATTAAAATCAGATACCACAAAATGGGATATACGTACACTTGTACTCCATCATAAAGTCGAAAGGCAATGTTAAGGTGGGCGTCCGGGCGTCAAATTTTATCCATCATAGGGAACAAAAAATAAGGTAGGCTATACATACACCTGTACTCCAAGAAAGGTTATAACAATCGCCAAAACTGATACCCATAAAGAGAATGAAATCGACCTCCTCGGTGGCACTATATACCATCAAAGGAAACGGGATCCTATGAGCCGCTCCTGAGGTAAATCAAGGTAACCATATGTATACTGGGTGGTCCTATGCATTCTCTGGTCCCTGGCCCGTGAATAAGCATAAGCAAAATTTCAACAGGTGACGCGATAATTGACGCCAGGCTACGTCTCTCTCATTCGCACTAACGCTATGGTCCGTGGGAACCTACTTTGGATTACCAACATTAAGATTGGGTTTCCCAATTAATACTCACAAGTCAGCTCCTGAACTATATGAACATCGCAAATTCGGTTGCCTTAACAAAAATTAAGGCTGAGAATAGAAACTAACGTCGAAAGATTGTTTGTTTAAAGGACCTGTCAATGTATCAGAACACTGATAATGATAGTAAAGTTTTACTCATGCTCATAATAATATATGTAGGATTTACTGTCTTCATTACGATACTTAGTAACGATGTCTGTTTTGTTTAATATTCCCTTTTTATGCATTATATTGGTATTCTAAGAAAATATACAATCAAATACAATATTGTTGCTATTCATAATTTTTTGGAAAAGTGATATATTCAGATTATTTGAACAGTATTATTAATAATATTACTATTATTTCTTGCAGTAGTAGTAGAAGAAGAAAATGAAGGAAAGAATTTACAGCAATGGCACAATAACAATTTTTCCTTATCAGTCATTGGTGATGTTCCTTATGTATTCATCAATTGTTGCTACAGACATTACGTTCCCAGACAGTACGAATTATGGTTGAAACGACTGACATCATTTTGTAGTCGTGTTGTAGATATTACACCTGTGAAGAAATCCGCCATCGCTCTACGACGCAGAAAAATTGAATATTGTTCATTTTATATTACATTGAAAATTTTCTTAATAAACTCAATGGGAATCAAACTCAGGACCTCCAATTTAGAGAAACGGATACTTATGCTACTACTCTAGTGTCTTGCTGATAACTAAGAGGAAAAATACTCATTGTAACGTCTCTTTAGGAAATTGCTCACTCTGACGACACCTTTCTTGTGATTTTCACGGAAGACTCAAATTTCAGTTGTTATACCATACTAAAGTTTTATATATCAACAGTAATTCAGAGATCTTGATTTTAAATTGAAACACGCAAAAACACACAAACATTTAACGAGGTAGAGGGGAAAATGGTATGATGATCCTTACTTATAGGTTTATGTGGAGAATATATATATATATGTGTGTGTGTATGTGTGTGTGTGTGAGAGAGAGAGAGAGAGAGAGAGAGTGAGTGAGTGAGTGTATGTCTAAGAGGCTGTAGGAGGTTTAGCTCCAAGTTTGTAGTGCAAAACGGCAGCTTGTGTATGTGTTTCAGTAGACAATAAGAGAAACTAACTAGAGGGTAGGAATTAGAAGTGTTCCGAGTTAATCTATTCGAGTTGTGTTTAAAGTTCAAATGTATGTGTCGGTTTGTTTAAGAGACCGTAATTTATTTGAGCAACCAGACACTAGATTGACAATTTTCAGAATATTCTCATATATTTTGGAAAAAGGTCAGAAGTACACACACACACACACACACACACACACACACACATATATATATATATATATATATATATATATATATATATCAGCTAATGCTTATGGCAACAAATACTATTCGAAGCTTTCTTGCACCCACTGGAAAACGTGAAGTATATTAATATTTATTTGCATATATTGTTATTGTAGACTGTTCCCATAATGCCCACCGACTTCGATTTTACAAAATTTGAGAAATAAATTTCACTTTTTATTTAGTGGTCAATTTGAAGGCATTTTGTTATACTACCATTAAGAAACCCATATACATCATATTACGAATCAATCATTATGGAACAATCTCATGTGTGACACGCAGCAGTGCTACCAATCTTTGAAAGTTTCATTTACAACTTTTTTCCTTTCCTTTTTTAACTGATTTTGTGAGTAATGGTGCATTCAGTATAAAGGTACAACAATATATTCTCTCTCTCTCTCCCTGTGTGTGTGTGTGTGTGTGTGTGTGTGTTTGTTTGTTTGTTTCTAGTTTCCGGCGTAAGCGTGTGGATACTACCAGGTATACTTTCGTGTGTACAAATGCTAGTGTGTGTGTGTGTGGCGCGGGTATATAAATTATTAATTGGGATCGCGTAGTGGAACTTATCAATATTAGTACGTACATACAAACGGCTGTTACTTCACACGATAACTTTGCACGAATGCGAATTTTTAAATTCTGCTTTTTGCAATAAATAAGTAGAGTGATTCCTCTCGAGAGAATTCCCCTAAATGGTAGCACCTACCATGTCCAATTGAATCACAAATTGCCGCAATCGTTTGTACATTGTTTGTACAGAAATGTACAGGCCAAATTTTCGTTTGTACACTATTAGAGGCGCCGCCAGAACGAAAACAAATTGGGGCTGTTTAACTGGTAGCACCCCCACCAACATGTTCTATTCACTCACTAATTATCGCAATCGTTTGTACTTCGTTTGTACAGAAATGAGCAGGCGAAATTTTCGTTTATACACAATTAGGGGCGCCGCCAGAACAGAAAAAAATGGGGGCTGTCAAAGTGGTAGCCCCCTACCATGTGAAATTGAATCACAAATTGTCGCAATTGTTTGTACTTCGTTTGTACAGAAATGTGCAGGCGAAACGTATGTTCGCACGCAATTAGGGGCGCCGCCAGAACGAAAAAAATTGGGGGCTGTCTAAGTGGTAGCCCCCGACCATGTCCTATTCAATCACAAATTGTCGCAATCGTTTGTACTTCGTTTGTACAGAAATGTGCACGCGAAATTTTCGTTTGTACATAATTAAGGGCGCCGCCAGAACAGAAAAAAATGGGGGCTGTCTAAGTGGTAGCCCCCCCACCATGTCCAATTCAATCACAAGTTGTCGCATTCGTTTGTGCATCGTGTGTACAGAAATGTGCAGGCGAAATGTTTGTTTGAACAAACTTAGGGGCGCCGCCAGAACGAAAACAAAGTGGGGAGCTGTCTGAGTGGTAGCTCCCCCCACGATGTCCAATTGAATCACAAAGTATCGCAATCGTTTGTACATTGTTTGTACAGAAATGTGCAGGCCAAATTTTCGTTTGTACACTATTAGGGGCGACGCCAGAACGAAAACAAATTGGGGGCTGTCTAGCTGGTAGCCCCCCACCAACATGACCTATTCAATCACAAATTATAGCAATCGTTTGTACTTCGTTTGTACAGAAACATGCAGGCGAAATTTTTGTTTGTACACAAGTAGGGGCGCCGCCAGAACGAAAAAAATTGGGGGCTGTCTAAGTGGTAGCCCCGACCGTGTCCTATACAATCACAAATTGTCGCAATCTTTTGTACTTCGTTTGTACAGAAATGTGCACGCGAAATTTTCGTTTGTACATAATTAAGGGCGCCGCCAGAACAGAAAACAAATGGTGGCTGTCTAAGTGATAGCCCCCCCACCATGTCCAATTCAATCACAAGTTGTCGCATTCGTTTGTGCATCGTTTGTACAGAAATGTGCAGGCGAAATGTTTGTTTGAACAAACTTAGGGGCGCCGCCAGAACGAAAACAAAGAGGAGGGCTGTCTAAGTGGTAGCCCCCCCCATCATGTCCAATTGAATCACAAATTGTCACAATCGTTTGTACTTCGTTTGTACAGAAATGTGCAGGCAAAATGTATGTTCGTACACAATTAGGGGCGCCGCTAGAACGAAAACTAAGTGGGGCTGTCTAAGTGGTAGCCCCCGACCATGTCCAATTCAATCACAAATTGTCGCAATCGTTTGTACGTCGTTTTTACAGAAATGTTCAGGCAAAATTTGCGTTTGTACACAATTAGGGGCGCCGCCAGAACGAAAACAAACTGGGGGCTCTCTAAGTGATAGCTTCCCACCAACATGTCCAATTGAATCAAAAATTTTCGTAATCGTTTGTACATCGTTTGTACAGAAATATGCATGCGTAATTTTCGTTTGTACACAATTAATGGCGCCGCCAGAACGAAAACAAAGTGGGGCTGTCTAAATGGTAGCCCCCACCATATCCAATTCAATCACAAATTATATCAATCGCTTGTACATCATTTGCAAAGAAATGTGCAGGCGAAAGTTTCGTTTGTACTCTATTAGGGACGCCGCCAGAACGAAAACAATGTGGGGGACTGTATAAATGGTAGAAGCATTAAAAAAAATGTGTCACATTTATGGAATATTTTTCTAACAGGACTTTGTTCACACTATTGTGTGGTTTGGTTTGTTCACACTATCGTGTGATTCACTATATTGATCTTATCCTAACGATGATGGAATTAAATGTTTTTTTTTTTTTTTTTTTTTTTTTAATATTTATATTTATACTTACAATCATTATTGCTGAGTTAGTTTTTCACTCCTCGGCTCTTATTATTAAACTTATTCATTATTTCTTACGTGAACTGAATCCTTATGAGAAAAATTTATTTTTTTCTTTCTATCTTGCGCAGAAACCGTTATTCTCATCTCGTACAGGATAAGTGGAAGATATAACAAATTCACAAAGTAGACTGTTAAAGAGAAAATTATAACACAGTTTTTTGTTTTATTTGATCATCTTCATTAAACTCATTTTGAAGAAACTATAGAATGCATGTTGAAGTATTTTGGTGCATTCAGCATTCTGATTTACGAGTAGAGTTGCTAACTGGCCGGTATTTGCTGTGATTTTGATTAAGGCCGGTGACCGGTAGAAACTTCTTATTAGACCCCTTCTGACCGGTATTTTGGAATATGCAATCCAGAATATAACATTGAACATCGAAATTTTTCAACAGTGCCTTTACAAACACAAATTTCCGTTGTATTATACATTATCGATATTTTTTTTTAATGTATGGCAGTTTTTTTTATTTATTTAACATAACAAATGTGATAACACTTATATTTTATTGTAAAAGAATTTTATTCATTTATTGAGAGTAGAAATAGACTTTTTAAAGCAATTTCCTTTGTTTGAAGTGAAGTTTATAGAGTAAATTTCATTTTATGAATCAACTATTGTTACATAAAGATTAATATCCAGTATTATTCATCTGTTTCGATAATTTTAAACAAGGTGGCAATTGCTGGTAAATACAATAACGATCAATACAGTCTTCAGTTTTTCATTTGTACAGAGAATTTTGAGGGTGTGCCGGTAATTTTGTTTTCCTGAGGTGGCAACCTATTTACGAGGTTTTGAGTTGAGTTGATTTTAGTTTAGCGTCCCTTTCAGCAGCGAGGCTATATGAGACGTGGACCTACTGATTAATTTTCCTTCTTGTCCTGTTTTTTTCTTTATTATTATTATTAATTACATATCAAAATTTCTGAAAAGATAATAAAATCGACTTATTCCTTTTGCTTTCAATTCCGACAATACTATAGCAACAATTTCATTCTAATCTTCATTATTATTGCAATCGCTGCTTCCCCGGATATAACATGCAATGTTTAAATCCTCCTACGTAGCACTCTTATCACTAAAAGTAAGAATGTATACCCCGAGGTGTCAACAAATTCTTGTGACATTGCAGACCAGCCCCGAAAACACTTTTTTTCTGCTTCAGAAAAACAATTATGCAAATTGCTTTCTTTCAGTTCGCATTTTAGGTTAACAAAAATAAATCAGCCTATTGAAATTTTGAAACAACTTCATAAATCTGGATATTTTTCTTTATAGACATGTAGAGCATGTAAAGGTGGTATGCGTAATAATATTGAAAATATAATTTTTGCCTAAATATTGTATGTTCACTGATTGCGTTTATATTGTATAACAGCTTCTAGCTTCTATAATAATTTTTAGCACTGTTGATTAAGTATGGAGAGTGGCGTATTTACGATTTTGTTTCGGGAGGGGCTTTGCTAACTTCCGGGGGTGCTTTGCCTGAAAATATGAAAATTCTGCAAGATATTTCATATACTTTACTATAGTAAGTAAGATTTCGGTGGGGGGCTTGAGCCCGGAAGCCCTCCCCCTAAATACGCCACTGAGTATGGACTATATTACTACATTATATTAAGTTGTATAACTAGTGCGATACTGTAGTAAAATTCGAGAGATAAAATTAATACAAAATGCAATATTTACTACTAATTTGTAAGGTGTCCCGTTTTTTCTGTTTTCAAAAAGTATGGTAGCCTTAAAGTATGCTAAACCATACAAAATAAATTGTACTGTAAATAGTACCCCTCTGATAGTGCTCTCAAACGGGTCGGGTTACGGGTCGGGTTGTCGGGTCGGGTCAGTCGGGTTAGCTCGTGTCGGGTCACTCGGGTCGGGTCGTTACGTTCTTCACTTATTTTCTATACGGAATACTATAAAGAGCTTTGTTGTAGAATTCAATTCGAAGTTGGTGAATGAATGATAAATGTGACTAATTGAAGGTGAAATAGTAATAAAATTTTAATTTTACCCTATATTAACTAATTGGTATTGTAATTGTAATTAATATTACTACTGACTTTTTTCCTTTCTGCGTTTCTATGTCAAGTTAAATGTCACATTAAGTGAAATTGAAAGGAAATATCTAGTTAACGTCCCACGTTATGCACCAACGCTAAGAGAGACAGTGATGATGAGAAATAATTGAAGTGGTTCAATGAAGAAAGTGGGAGGAAATGGGAGAACACCGAGAAAACCCATGCACATGGGGTTTGTCCACCAGAAAACTTACTTGGTACGAGCTGGAATCAATACCCATGGACCTTCGGGTCAAACATCTGCCTTTGGGCAAGACACATTATAATAATAATAATAATAATAATAATAATAATAATAATAATAATAATTATTATTATTATTATTATTATTATTATTATTATTATTATTATTATTATTATTATTATTATTATTATTATTATTATTATAACTTTAAGAGTGCCCAAGAAAGTTCCGCCGCCATTTCACCAACACCTTCGAACATTGGTATGTAACCTAAGACGTACCTGGAATATCAAAAATCGTCTCCATCAGCCTCGACGACCTTTTGAAAACGTTC
The DNA here is from genome assembly GCF_964235325.1 of Thermobia domestica. Taxonomy (NCBI): domain Eukaryota; kingdom Metazoa; phylum Arthropoda; class Insecta; order Zygentoma; family Lepismatidae; genus Thermobia; species Thermobia domestica. The sequence goes on from NC_137455.1 coordinate 316,539,758, forward strand.
TGGAAGGCCATGGATTCCATCGCAGTTGAACTTGGTGGGACGTGAAGTGAAGAAGGTATCAAGTGCATATTGAACCTCTACTAGCGATTTAAATTGGCGTTCTCTAAAGTGATTGTCCAAGGAAAGGAACAGGTGATAATCGGACGGTACAATGTCCGTGGAGTATGGCGGATCCAATAGTGTTTTCCATCCAAGGTGTAGAATGATGTACTGGGTCATTTTAGCCACGTGGGGCTTAGCGTTGCCTTGTAACAAGAGGACCCCTTTGCGATTCAGAACTGCTGGATCCAGACAGTACACAGTGACAGTACACAGTTGCATTGATGATCTGACCAGCTGGTAGCAGTTCCCGATAGACGATGCCTCGAGCAGTCCACAAAGTACACAGGAGAACCTTATTCTGGCGTAGTGCTGGCTTGGGCTGTTTTTGAACCGGTTCATGGGATGCTAACCAACAATGACGGCGCCGTGGAGCTTCGTACAGGACCCACTTCCCATCACATGTCAACACCCTGTCCAGAAATTGCTCCTTCCTCAGACGAGACACCAAAGAAACACAGGTGTCTGCTCGCGTTGCTTTCTGGCTCCAAGTCAAATCATGTAGGACCTATGAACCCAACTTGCAGAGCTTCCCAAGTTGATGGTGGTGGTGCCGAATGGTTTCTCCACTTACACTGAAATGTAGTACCAGTTCCTCACATGTCTGTCTTCGCCTCAAATGCAGCCTGAAGATCTTTATTTTGAACATCTGTTTGTCTTCCGGCACGTGGTGCGTCTTTGAGTGTTTCGTAACCGTCCTTAAACCGTCATACCACTGCACTCTCCGCGTAGTCACGACACCCTCACCAAAGGCCTGTCATATCTTCCGGCCCGCGGAGCAGCAATTTGAACTCGTACAGCAAACAAGCCCTTATGACGCTCTGTGAAGGCCCCATGTTCACTCAGTCCTTACGCACGTTCACGGTGTATCTGAACAGCCACAACCAAGTAGTATGTTGGATATACTTACTAGTGTTGCTCACGAGACCTGGTTTGGGGCATTCTCGTTTCGAAAATGTGTCGTGAAGGTAGTCTCGTCTGGAAATGTGCATATGTTTCTATTGAAAGAGCTCTGTCTCATCTCGTACCCTTTCATGAAAATTCTGTCTCGTCTCGTCTCGTCCAACAACTGACCTTCACCTTATATCCATTCGCATTCAACTCACGGTGTGAGGGCCAATTGAACACAGACCTCCACAAAGAGACAGAACTTTCTTGGTCACCTTCAGATTATTATTATTATTATTATTATTATTATTATTATTATTATTATTATTATTGCTGGGGTAGTGATTTGACTTTTCCCGCAATAAAATACTTGCTAATTTTATATAACGTTGCAAATATCTTCTAGATAACTTAATCAAGAAAAAATAAAAGGTAATTCCCTACAGAATGATATTTCAGTGCAATTAGTTCCTTATGATTCTATCAGACAGCAACGCTGTTTTTAAATAGAAAAATCGGAATGTTAACGTGATGAAATTGTTGTTTGTTACACAGCAAAAAATATTAAAAGAAGTTCTATATACATTCCTTACTAGAAAATAATGTTGTCTTCAGAACTTTTATTCTTTTAGCCTTCAGAACTTGTCTTCAGAACCCAGTCAAATTTTATTTTGACTTTCGAACTTGATTGCCTAAATTTTAACCTTGGAAATTTGGATGTGGAGTAAAATAAAGAAGGTTAGCAGGGTAGAGAGGAAAACGAATTAGGAAATGCTGAAAAAATGCAAGAGACGAGAGCAATATTAGACGATATAAGGAAGCGAAAAATGGACGGATCACAAGTTTTGATCTTGCTAAGGGATTGCATTCTGAGGGATGTAGTAAAGGGGGTGATATCAGGAGAGCGAGAGTGTGTAAGAAGGTTGGAATTGATAGATTGTAATAAGGAGGGTGGTACTTTATGTTGGGTTGCGAGGCAGATATTAGCGGAAAATCGCAAAAATGGAAGCTTCTTACCTAGTTCACGGAAACTGGCCTGTTTATTAATGGGAGAACACTGAGGAGGAGGAGGAGGATAATTATACTACAAGTAAAAAAAGCCGAAACAATGGTTTATGCATAAGAATTGGTCAGGAATTTTTTTTCTGGTGGCAGTTTTGTAAAGTTCTAGCTCTCTCAAACTGGTTAGATTATAAGGTCAAGTCACTCGGGTCGGTTGTCGGGTTAAGTCACCTCGGGTTGGTTCACTCGGGTCATTTTGGGTCGGGCCAATCGGGTCAGCTCGGGTCGGGTTGGGTCGGGACAGTGATGATGAGAATTGAATGCAATGGTGGGATGAATAAAGGGGGATAAAACGAGATAACCACGAGAAAACCAACGCACACGGTTTCCGTCGACCACAAAGCCCACTTGTCGCGTGCTGGGATCAAACCACAGACCAGACGCACCGGAGGTGAACATTCTACCATTGTTTTTATTGTACTGTAGATTTACCACGCTTGTGTATAGCTCTCTTGTGGCTTTAACTTTCATTTAGTACCATCCAATTGGAGCTTAGCCTTGTAAATGAAACATTATAAAAAGTTGTTAACAGCGAAGGGAAGACTCGAACTCGGATCACCGGTTTAGAAATCCACAATGCTAACAATCAACCTAAAGCGTAACTTGTTAGGGCGCGATTAAATAAAGAACCTCTTCTGTTCGCTCAAAACAGTAGCTTGTTAATAGTCAAATTCAAAACACTGAATATGTAATAGAGAACGCGGAGGGTATTATATCACTGTCCTGTCCTGTCCTTAGCCAGGAAAAAAATCGTTTCACTCACTCACTCATCAAATTGATTAGGTACTTTCCAATGAGATAGAACCTTTAAACTTTGCATAAAGGTACCCTATAACAACTTGAGTATGGAAAAAGTCCGAAATCTGAGGAATGTGCTATGGGAAATTTTTTATGTGCAAAAAAATGTCCTTAACCAGGAAAAAAAATTGTTTCACTGACTCACCCATCAAATTGATTAGGTACTTCTTAACGAGACAGAGACGTAAACTCTGCACAATGTTACCTTATAATGACCTAAGTATGAAAAACGTCCGAAATTTAAGGAATGTACAATGGGAAATTTTTTTATAGGCAAAAAACTGTCCTTAGCCAAGCAAGAAATCGTTTCACTCACTCACTTATCAAGTTAATTATGTACTTCCCAATGGGATAGAGACGTCAAACTTTGCATACAGGTACCCTATAATGACTTGAGCATAGAAAAAATCCAAATGTGTGGCATGTGTTATAAGGAATTTTTTATTGGCGAAAAACTGTCCTTAGCCAAGTAGAAGTCATTTCATTCTTTCAATCATCAAATTGGTTAGGTACTTCCCAATGAGGTATAGACGTGAAACTTTGCATAGAAGCACCCTATAATGACTAGAGTACACAAAAAGTCCGAAATGTGATTAATGTGCTATGGGAATTTTTTATGGGCGAGAAACTGTCCTTAGCCAAACATAAATATGTTCGTCTTCTCACTCATCAAACTGATTAAGTACCTCCCAATGAGTTATAAACGTGAAATTCCTCATAAAGGTACCTTATAATGACTTGAGTCTGAAAAAGGTCTTAAATGTGAGGAATGTGAATGGGAATTTTTTATGGGTGAAAAACTATTTTTAGCCAAGCAGATATCGGTGTATTCATTCACTCGTCACATTGATTAAGAACTTGTTTATGAAATATTGACGTAAAAGTCTGTATATTGGTACCTTATAATGATTTGAGTATGGAAAAGTCCGAAATGTGACGAATGTGCTATGGGAAATATTTTATAGACGAAAAATTGTCCGTAGCCATTAGGTACTTCCCAATGAGATGAAGATGTGAATGTCTACATGAAGGTAGCTTATAATGGCTTAAATATGAAAAATATCCGAAATTTAAGGAATGTGCTATGGAATTTTCTATGGACGAAAAATTGTCCTTACTCAGAGATCGGTTCATTTACTCACTCATCATTGATTAGGTGCTCCCAAATGAGATAGAGAATGGAAACTCTGCATAATGGTACCTACCTTATGTAAAGACCTGTGTAAGTAAAGGTTCCAAATTTAAGGAATGTACTATGGGAATTTTTATGGGAGAAAAACTGTCCATAGCCATTAGGTACTTCTTAATGATATAAAGATGCGAAACTCTCCATAAAGGTACACTATAACGGCTTAAGAATGAAATTTGAGAAATCTGCAACGGAAATTATTTCATTAGCAAAAAAGAAACTATCCTTACAATCAGAAATCGGGAACGATTCCGTTATTGAACATAGCATGTGCATAGTGATAATGTTGTCAATCGTCTGAGTGGTCGAGTTGGTGCCCTCCTCGCTGGTCTATTAGCTACCCCGTGCGCCTTTGGTGTATGGGGTCCTGGGTTCGATTCCCGGTGGAAGAGCATTTGGAATCTTAACTCTCGTCGATGTTTCCGTGTTCGTGTCCCTGTCGTTCTAGGTTAATAGAAAAATGAGCTAAGGTCACTCCGGATAGCGGTATAGTGTATAAATATACGGGATCCTTATGTTTACTACAGAAATCAATACTTAACATACGTTATCCATGTGCTACATACTTACTGCCCTCTTTCCCGCTTAGATATTACACAATGTCATTGCAGGATGTCTGACATCTAACAATCTTCCGTACATTACGTACGTCAGCTATAAGTTACATACGGCCATCTGTATGTGAGATCCTGACCGCCTACATACTGTTTTTTCGTTCGTGTGGAAAGTACGTTTATTCGGAACACTTATACGGAAAGTACGTTCAAATATACTTTTTCAGTTATACGTTTAGTGTACGTCAAGTCCAACAACTACAGGATTTGCACATGTAACAAACATTTTTACGTACGCCACATACAGTTTTTCTCAGTGTGCGAGTAAAATAAGTGAAAGCTAGTAATAAGTAGTTAAGCAAGTTAATGAGGCACGTTCTGTGAATCAGTTAACTTCTAAAACCGTGGGTTAAGACACGTAGACCTACATGCCGCAAATTTCGTGGTTGGAATCCCAGACAAGGAAAGCCAACATTTTGTCTTTTTTCGGTGAATATTTTTCCTTTATTGCAGTCATTGGTATTAAATAGATATTTAAATTAATTTGATAAGTAAGATAATGTAGAGGTGAGAATGTTTAAAATTAATGAAGTTTTCGAAGAAATGAGAAATCCTATTGTTCGAATTTATGTGAGACTAGCAACAAAATGTAACCGATTTCGTAAATATATTGGTACCAGAGTTATATTATAGTTACCACAGTCGTTATGTAAAAATTTTCTTGATACTTCGTGTCTCTAACTGTGAACACTGTGAGAATCTCTTACGTATCAGCCTTTTCATCAACAGTGAATTTCGTGCCTTTGCTCTTCATATTTCCGGAATTTGCCCTTCGGGGGTTCGCCCCCACACCCTCGCCTTTGCTCGTCTTACTTCCTCACACCTCTTAAGGTTTCAATTCCCGAATTTCAAGTTTCTTTTCCTATTTCAATTATCTAAAAGATAAGATTTTGTATTCCAGGAAAACGCCTATTTAAATAACATTATGATTTCTTCATCTCCCCTTTAGACTCCCTAAAAATTAAAAATATTCCCTTCTGGTAATTTTTCTGTCGGTTAGTTCCGAAAAACTACAATCACATCAAATTTAATCATTGTAGCCCTACAGGAAGTGCCGTATAATTTTGGGGTGTAAAAGGTGTCCCATATAAATACGTACCATGGAAAAAAATTTTCAGTTTCCCATAAAACCACTAAAAAGTTGGAATTGTTTACTTTTACTGATTTACTTAGGTAATACTAATGAAAACGTACAAGCGTACCGAATTTCAATTTTTTATTCCAAGTCCAAGTTCCTAAAACAATAAATTATAGGTCCAAAAAAAGACCCTTTTAAATAACATGGGAAAATTCTTCATCCCCTTCATCATTTCAACTTTCCAAGTCAACAGGAAGCTCCCCTTTAATTTATGCCAGTTCATGTAGTTTAATATACAGTTAGGATATGTTGGTGGCAAATATTATTAAGTTTACAAGCTATTTGAAAGGTGTATATCATTATAAGGAAAACCCGAGGCTGAAACTGCGCAACATGTGCGTCATGTACTAAACTCCGTAATTTCGCAATGTGAAAAGGTAGAGAACAACTAGGTATATTGAAACTCCAGCTATGTCTAGTGATGTAGCAGCGAGGATTCAGCATCAAGGGTTTTGGGCCTTGTTGATGCTCTTCGTATTTAGGTAATGAAAAATGAGATGTTAGCGATCGTGATTTTGTAGTTCGGATAAATGAATTGGAATCTCGTCTGGACATACGCTCTGACAGATATTTAATAGAATAAATCCTCCCCGCTGTTCTAGTGGCTAGCATGTGTGCCTTTCTTGTACAGGTCTTGGGTTCGATTCCCGGTGGGAGAGCTCTTGGGAACTAATGTTGTATGTGACACATTATGACTCCTTTGAAAATGTACAATTTTAAATTTAAATCCAGCAATATGCTACAATTGAGAATTCCAATATACGATATTGACATGGTGAACTACAAAAAGCAGTGAAATATTAACAAAAACACCAGAGGTGCAAAAAGTGTAGCCAAGTTCGTCATCCTCAAAAAGTGTTGAGATGAGGATGGATGAGCCAAGTTCCTTGGCCACTGCATCTGAAAGGAACACTGGAACTTGTCGCGAGGTGTCAAATAAAATGATGTTAAGGAACCTTAGGGATAGGGTGCTGGGCGTGGTGGGTTTGGGATCACCATCAGCCTTAGGAATATCAACTTTGCTAATGCGCTAAGGCACATATACAGTATACTGCAGTAAGATTGGTGGTTCGAAACCCAGACAAGGAAAACTTATATTCCTCCACGAAGTTTCGAAGTAAATGATGTTAACGAGCCTTAGGAATGGTGTTTGTGAGCGTGGTGGATTTGGGGGTCACCACTAGCCTTAGGGCTGAAATGTCCCGGCCGTGAAACTAGGAACAGACATCTTAATGTATTCGAATATGTTAGACACCTCGCGCCAAGTTTCAGTGTTCCTTTCAGATGCAGTGCCTAAGGAACTTGGCTCATCCATCCTCATCTCAACACTTTTTGAGGCTGACGAACTTGGCTGCACTTTTTGCACCTCTGGTGTTTTTATTCATATAGTGATAATTTAACAAAATATATACATACGAATATTAAAAAATAATAGTTCCTATTTAGAAATTTTGGTTGAACGGATATGTGGAACGTGTTGGAAATGGCGATCGAAAATATCATTTCTAGCAGTGGGAGTAATATTGGGAGACGTTCGGAATAATTGCTAGGGAACATTTATGACCCATACTAAGCCCTAAGCATGATACTTATGTATTCATGAATTGTTTGCTAACCACGTTACTTTCTCCTACACAACGAATCAAGGTTTTAAGCAGGCATGTGACGTCATATTTCTAGTACAGTATCTTCTCTGCGCAAAAAAAAAAAAACGTTTCTACTCTAACTTGTAAGACGGAAAGAAATTGAGCATTTTTCTTTTCATTACACATTAGAAGTATGAATATTGTAGTTTGTTAAAAAATAAATTACAATAGCGGGAATCAAACCCTGGACAACTGCATTCGTGCTCCCGTCTCTATTATACTTAGTAATACTTCTTTCGCAGTTATTTTCAGTAAACTTGAACGACAGGGACACGAACACAGATACATCGAGGAGATACAATTTCAAAGGATCACCCACCAGGAATCGAACACGGGACCGCGAGCACTGAACTATCTGAAGCAGTGACGGCGTGGGTCAATGAACAACTTTACCCACCACCCGTCTTGACCCACGACTCACTATGACCTCCCACTCACCGTGACCCACTCTAACCCACCACCCAACATGCCCGACTCTGAACCACCACGGCCTACTCTGACCCACCACCCATCGACTCACCACCCACGAAAACACATCGTCATCAACTCTGACACGATCCACACCCTCTTCTTTACTGACTAAAGAGTTTATACTTGTAATAAAATCATGTTAAATTCTAACTAATCAGAGTTTGAATTTGAGTTATCTTTACAAACGAACCCACTATCAATTTTGCATATATAGAAAGTGCCAGCCCTATCATAAAGAAGAATTTTAAAAGATGCTATGTGATGTGCTGTTGATTTTCAATAAAGAGTTAATATACTGAATTTAGCTCTGTAAGTTTAACGGCTTGTGAGATACTCAATTTTTTTCGCAAAAATTCGGATTCCCACTAACCCTAATATATTATTATAATGAAAGTGATATTATAACATCCCACTTTGGATTAAGTCATATACCAAAAGTCATTTCATTTGACTTTGAAATTTGGCCGTATTGATCAGGCGCACACAGTTACATCCATTTCTTATATAATAATATATATATTATAGTGATTCAGAAATGTATTTTTGTAGTAGTTAGATCTAAAACCTAATAGGCTGTGTGTCTTAAAACAGGCACGTAGCCACAATTTCGTGAAAGGGAGGTCCGTGACATGAAATTCTATGGTCATCACACCAGAGGCTCGATCATTCTACATTATTTTACTGGTACAAATATTGGTTTGTTTAGCGAGAATTTCGTAACGGGGTGGCGTTACATGAAATTCTGAAGGGCCAGGAGCTCGATGAATCTAACCTACTTTACTATCAACATATATTGTTTTTTTAGGACAATACAATGAGGATATGTTAGTAAGTATTTTAATAACAAACTGTGAAGAAATATCGAGTAAAATAATAATAAAAGAAGGATTGAAAAGAATTTTACAATATTTACGTCTTTCCTCTGTTCATTCAAATATACAATTTTCCTTTCATTAAGACCTCAACTATTATAAAAACTACATATTCACTATTACAAAAAGTACATACTCAACAATATCTTGTAAAAAGTTTACATTATCTGTATTCCTTTCTCGGTTATATCAAATGTTAACAGAAATTTCTTTCCAGATAATTTTTTGTTTTTATTATTCGGTCAACTACTGTCTGTTCCAAATGATAGGTTAAAGGAGTAGTAGAAAATTGTTTTTGAAGTAACATGTTTGATACTGCAATGATGCGACGACAAAAAATTAAATAAAAATGTCCAAGCTGTTACACAAAGGCACTACGCTTTCGGAAGCTTGAAATTACCCTGACTAGTAGCAGAAATTCTGAGAATTCCGTAACGTTTCTAGAAATTTCAAATTCCCTGACTTTTTCAGGATATCTCGCTCCCTTCACCACCATTCATTGCACGTAATACAAATCTCCTCATAAGAAAGAGTTACCAAAAGCTTTTTTTAATTTTTAACGCTGATCGTTCTTTTTCTCATTTTAGTTTGTTTCATCCTTCCTTATTTTTTATTTCTAGTTTAGATGGGGAAGGGGGTCCAGTGCCTGCTTGAAAGCAAAGTAGTAGTATAAGTCCTACTGTTATTATTACAATTACAAATATCAATATTCAAAAGATGCCTACAGTTCCTTTTTCATTTAAGGATACTGATCTGAGGTAAGTAAACAGAAACAAATGAAAAGGAAGGGTAATGGAGGCCTTGAAAGTAAAACGTAAACAAATTCACCAGTGTTCAGAAGGATATTTTTAAATCACGATCGACCCTACTCATAGGAGCTAAACACGTAGTTCTAGTTAATTATTCGTTTCTCGCCACGTAGCAGAAATATAGCAGAAATCCAGATGCTGGTACTGGCGGTCTTCGTGGTTGTGTGTACTAGCGTAATGGGTTATTAAATATAATTGCTGTTGGTGAAGGTTCATATCCGGGCCAAGGATTTTTTTTACTTTTATATTTTACTTTTTAAAGTTTCAAAACCCTTGTTTCCTTAAAATAAGGTAAATAATACTCAAAAAAGTTATTTACTTACATTACACTTGCAGTTTTGCCACACGAATCCTTAGTATAAGCAGTAATAGTAGTAGTAGTAAGATTAGTAGTAGTATTAGTAGTAGGAACTGATGAAGCCCTGCAGGGCTCGTTTTGTTCAACCCGGGAATAGGGAGAAATCTGCTTTGGTTATAGCAACCCCAGTTTTAGCAAAGGGGATTTCCCCCCTCATCTCCTTTGTAAATCGCAGACTGTCATCAGATGTAGACACGACGCGTCAAGAACATTTATTACACAACGACTGTCATCAAGGGCGCCGATCAGGGGGGGGGCCGTCACCTCAAGCTCATGTGGGCGCCATGTATTTTTATGAATATGTATTTTCATATGTATTTTTTATTGTTACATGTATTGTTGTATGTATTTTTTATGAATGCCCCTTCGGAAATTTACAGAGAAATCGGCGCCGTTGACTGTCGTAACCATAATACAACTCGTGATATCAGTATATTTACGGAATATATTAACTTTTCTTGCTAGTTAACATGGAACATTAAAAGATTTTACAAGTGATTTTAAAATGTCTATTGTTTTATTCATTATAAACATATGGTGAGTAAATATTTTACTTATAGTTTCAAATACATACTTCATTGGTTGAAGCAGAAAACAATGAAAAAGGTATGAATAATACGAGAATCGAACCCGGGATCCTTTGCACATGAGTCGCTGATTCTTCTCACTCTGCCACGCCGTCCCTTGATAAGTTTGCGCGTCGTACGATATATGCGTCGAGTAGAAAACTTTAAGACGTTTTTTCTTCGTTATTTTTGCCCATTGCGCTTTCCCAGATTGTAATATTAACTCTTTGAATTTGCACTACCACCTCGCAAAAAATGGCCCTGAAGTTCACTTACCAAAGTATGCCTTCTCCTTGTAAGTGAAGAATTATAGGCATCTTCTGAATATTATTAGTTGTAATTCGAATAATAGCAAAAGGATTTACACTACTACTTGGCTTTCAAAACGCACAAACTGTGAGTTTCAAGAAAAACTAACTACTGAAAAATTAAATTTTTGAATCACTATAATATATATTATTATATAAAAATGGATGTAACTATGTGTGCCTGATCATCACGGCCAAATTGCAAAGTCAAATGAAATGACTTTTCGTATATAGTTAGACGTTAATCCAAAGTATGATGTTATCATATCACTTTCATTATAGTAATATTTTAAGTGGTAGTGGGGATCTGAATTTTTGCGAAAAAATTGAGTATCTAACAAGCCGTTAAACTAACAGAGCTGAAATTTAGTATATTAACTCTTTATAGAAAATCAACAGAACATCACTCAATATCTTTTAAAATTATTCTTTATGATAGGGGTGGCAAAATTGATAGTGGGTTGGTATATATGCAAAATTGATGGTGGTTTGGTTTGTAAAAGTAACTCAAATCAAACTCAAATTCAAACTCTGATTAGTTAGAATTTAACAAAATGATTTTATTTAAAGTATAGACTCTTTAGTCAGTAAAGAAGAGGGCGTGGATCATGTGTCAGTGTTGATGACGATGTGTTTTGGTGGGTGGTGGGTCGATGGATTGTGGGTCAGAGTGGGTCATGGTGGGTGGTGGGTCAGAGTGTGCCACGGTTGGTGGTGGTGCGTGGTGGCTCAGAGTCGGTCATGTTGGGTGGTGGATTAGAGTGGGTCACGGTGAGTGGGGATCATGGTGGTTCGTGGGTCAGGATGGGTGTTGGACAAGTAGTCCATTGACCCACGTCATCACTGGCTAAGATAGTTCAGTGCTTGCGGTCCCGTGTTCGATTTCCGGTGGGTGATCCTTTGAAATTGTATCTCGTCGATGCATCTGTGTTCGTGTCCCTGTCCTTCAAGTTTACTAAAAATAACTGTAAAAAATGTATTACTAAGTATAATAGAGACAAGCTACGGAGATAATTTCGGTGAATTAGAAAAGAAAATGGTCTGTGGCATCAGATTGCAGTTAAGGAGTCAAATTACTCTTAAAACCAGTTTCTCCTTCATGCCCTTGCGTGTTTGTATTTCTATTTTTGTTTCCTAATTTAAATTTTAAAGTCTCTCTACTATAGTATTTTATCATGACAGATATCAGTGTCTTTCGTCGTTATCGTAAACGTGTACAATTTGCTACATACACGAAGGTTTTTTGACTCTTATTTTGCAGAGCAATCTTAGGGTACTGACGTGAGCAGTCGTTTCGAAATGCAAGGGTCCCCGGTTCGATTCCCGCCGTTGTAAGTTGTTTTTACCAAACTACAATATTCATACTTCTGATGGGTACTGAAATGAAAAATACTCAATTTCTTTCGGTCTTACAAGTTAGAGTGGAAACGGCTTTCTTCACAGAGGATATATTGTACTAGCAATATGATGTCACATGTCAGTGTACAACCTTGATTTGTTTGCAGGAAAACGTAACGTGGTTAGCAAACAATTTATAAATATATAAGTATCATGCTTAGGGCCTAGTATGGGTCATAAATGTATCCCAGCTAGGGATGCGCACGAGACAAGATTTGTGGTTGTCTCATCTCGAAAATGTGCTGTAAAAGTGATGTCTCGACTCGAAAAATGTATATTTCTATATTGGAAGAGCCGTGTCTCGACTGGAATTTTTCAGGAAAATTCTGTCTCGACTCGTCTCGTGCGCATCCCTAACCCCAGCAGTTATTCCGAACGTCTTCCACTATTACTCCTATTGCAAGAAAGAATAATATTTTCGTTCGCTATTTCCAACGCGTTCCATATATCCGTTCAACGAAAATTTGTAAATAGGAACTTTCCTTTTTATGTTGTTATGCACATGTTGTTAAAATATCATCATAACGCATACATAATCCAGTCTTTTATCCAAAGAAAGTGTCTTACTATGTATTTGTATTAACATTTTTAAAGTTGTCCTAAAATTAGAAAAAAAAACCACAGATAATTCGGGATTTCGGGAGTTCTCGGGACCTCTGTAACTACGAAAATTTTGAACAAACGCGTCCCACTATAGTTTCATGCAGAAGGTATTCTACTGTACGTTATAAAGAAAATAACTGCAATAAAAATAACCGAATATCTCTGAACAGTAAGGCATATAATAAACTAACTTTTAGTATATGCAGAATTAATTATAATAGCTTTACTACAAAAATACCTACACAGAACATAATAAATTCAATAAGCTTCGAAATACAAAGTAACATATATGCCTGTAAAATGCAGTATGAAAAGCAATTGTTACTTAAAAATGGGCACACACTTTCCTAGAATCGAGATAAAACGAGAAACATTTATGATACTTTTCGCCACGTCTCAATTGTCATCTCCAAAGAGAGACGAAAATTTGAGTTAGCCTTGTCCAGTCTAGAATGTAAAATGTTAATCCTTGTCTCAATTTTCTTTGTTTTGCTGTAGAAAAGAGATGAGAAATTCCCCTTCTCGTGGGCAACACTAAACAAAACCGAAATATTATTGTCAAATATCACGTTTCTGGTTGTAATGTTATGCCCTGAGTGACAATAAATTGTTATTATTAGTTCATTATTATTATTCGTAAAGATTTGATAGTTCAAGTATTGAAACATCTGAGTATTCAAATATCTGAAGATATTAGTATATGTGTCATCGCTGATCAATCGCCACCGAAAATTCTAAATTTAAAAAAAAATGTACTGGTCGTTCGTGGATAAGAGTTGATTACCGTCGGATTATTGGTCAAGCGTCTTGACCACTGAACCACCATTACTAGTTTTTAAATCTGAAATGTTAATAGTTTAGTGAATACAGTGATATAATACCCTCCGAGTTCTCTATTACATATTCCTGTGTTTTGAATTTGACTATTAACAAGTTACTGTTTCGAGCGAAAAGAAAAGCCTTTTTATTTAATCGCACCCAAATACGTAACGCTTTAGGTGAGTGGTTAGCATTGAGGTTTTCTAAACTGGTGATCCGAGTCAGAGTTTATCCCTCACCGTTAACAACTTTTTAAAATGTTTCATTTACAAGGCTGAGCATCAGTTGGATGCTGCTAAATGAAAGATTATCTCCAGTGGAGAAATTCAGTCATGATGTAATCCTGAAAATAAAGAAAGAAAAATGAATGAAGAAAACGAGTTACAGAGTTAATTATGTTAATGGTTCTATATTTCATATTAACCGTTAATTTCGTGCATTTTTTAATTGTTCTCTATTGCGACTCTATTCTCCTTTTTAATCCTTGTGTCTCAATGTTTAAACTTTCACAAATATTACTCAAATCAAAAACCTTCAGTTTTATTTATAACCTAAGGGGAAATACGCTTAGTACGGATAGGTTCTTCAACTCGTTTGAGTGTTATCGAATTTTGCATTTTTAATATTAACAAATAAATTACTGCATACCAATATTTAGCAGTTTCAAAAGTCATTAACGAATACTGAAATGGGACAAGTTCTTCTGTGGAAGTAATAATACGTATTAATCAGTGGCGCCGAAACCTAGGATCTGAGACCCTGTAGACACCCAAAATTTTCATTGGAGGCAGGGCTCTTCCCCTGAATAATCCACTCATATTTCAATTGATTTGCAGGTAGGATATTTGCTAATAATTTTAAAATTCAGCGCAAGACTTTGTGTTTACTTAAAAAGTAGCATACTACCTAACGCATAATCTATCCTTATATTATTTGATACGTATACATGTTTAGGCATTTTAAGTAAGTTAACTTGTTTACTATATAATCCCCCATTTGAGTTAATTATAAGATTATTTAATTTCCCGACTGTTATCTTTTCGTGGATGTCCCTGGTGTCCGTATATTTTTTCTGGTATTTAGCTGTTTACTGTGAGTACAAGTATCCAAAAGCTCCCTTCTGTCATTTCTTGACCCAGCGTTTCTCCTTACTCTTGCACAAAAACACACTTTATGATTTGTTCTTTTAACAGGTGTGACAACTTCGTGCTGCTGTTATAGCTACTCTATCAGGCGTAATTAATCTTGGAGCAGGCGTTAATTGGGTTGCCTATCTCGCGGACTTTGTACATCAAGAATTTATGTGGCCCGCTGTACGTGTTTTTTTCTCTTTAAGCAACTTGAAACTGCAATGAACAAGTTACTCAAACCATATATTTTGTATCATATTCTCAATTTATCATTTTTTGATCTCGATTTAGATAATCCACGAAACGAATTTATGTTATGTTACACCGGATTATTCAAATTTTTTAAACGTATTTTTATCTTTTCTTTTATTCATCTTTTTCGGAAACGATTTGGACATATTTCCTAAGAGTTAAAATGTTTATATTAGTGGGGGTTATCAAGACAACAAAGGTAATCTCTAGTTCCACATATCAATTTCAACAATTCAATGGTCTTATACAACGCAGTATTCTTAGTGCTATGTAGCTTGTTGAAGGCTTTACACGGTTATGTTGTTGAAGACGGAATCTGCCTGACGTTTTCGATACAGGTTCACGTTCTTTCTATTTATTGTTGCTCAGTAAACCTCCCAGATGGTACTCAGCAACTTGATTTGTCTTGTTCGCAAGAGATTTTTCCGCACTACTCTTGTTGCTAGCCTTTAAGATTTCGTTCCACCTCTCTTCGGTGTGAATTAGGGGCGAGACAAACCGCTTAATACCAATGAGAGTGATCGCATTCCATCTACATTCAGTTGTGAGTAGTAACTTCAAACTAGCCTAATTATATAATTTGTAATTGAAAACATAAATGCATTTCGGTTCTAAGAAATTTACTGTGATTTTTAATTCCTTAGGAAAGCTTGAAATGTGTGTTTCAAGTGTCTGAATAGATTTCACGATTTGCCAACGAATGCAACTGTACATATGAACAAGACTAAGCTTGAAGTTCAACTGGTCCAGTAGCACCTCTGCCGTCTACCTCTTTTCAAAACTAGATGGACTGGTGTTCTCATTCGGTTACGATGAATCTGATGAAGCTATGAAGGTGATGATTTCTGTCTTCCACCTTATGTCTTTTCGATCCGATTAAAAAGTGTCTATTGATATCGGGTTACAGGTTTGGATCTGAATCAGTTTTGAGACAAGAAGGTGAGTTATATCGTCCGAGTGGCGATCAGCAGCCAAAGCCTGATTACTAGAATGTTGAAGTTGAAAGACAAAGAATCCGTCTACTGAATTCCTAATAAGGATGGAGAAGAAAGACAACGAAATCTCTCAATCTTAAAGTTTTATACGACATAACACATCCGTGATTTCATTGTTTCTTTTTAGTACTTAACCCGTAACTGTGCTGGTGGGGTATAAAAATACCCCATTCCCTCTATTATGTTACGCATGTTTACTTCTCGCTAACAGATGGTGCCGTTCTCCACAGTAATTTCACTTGGCAGTGAAGTTGTGCATGTGATGCTGTTAAGACGTAGTTGCGACTTTACTGCTGCGAATCATACGTTATTGGGGTGCAATAATACCCCAGGAGCACAGTAACGTCAGTTTTTAATATATAGATTATATTTTTACTTCTTTATCACTGAAAGTATTTCTTGCTTTTATTTTAACATATCTATATGTGTTGTTATACTGAACATACTTTCCGATCAGCTTGACGTACCAAACGTCATAAGCTCTCTTTTGTATAAAGCCTAGCCCAGCTGGGAAGTGTTAACGTGCCTTCGAGGACATTGTGTAGCACACGCACAACCGAGACCAGCACGCTTACGCTCTCATTGGGATTGACAGCGCTTTTCAGTGCTGGAGGGTGAAGCTATCATCATCATCACATCTTGTGTCATCAAATCGTTCATCACACATTTATAAGCACACATCTCCGTATTTATTTTGGGCATCAGCCCAGGGGCGGATTTTCGATGGCGGACCCACGGCTAGGATCAGGCAAAACGATGAAAGGCAAACATACAGGGTTACCTCAAGTTCTACCTAGACTCTCAGATAGCACCCCGAAAGGCAGGCCTCGCAAGGATCCGAATCAGACTTCTTGCACTATTAAAAAATCTCAGCAGCGGCGAGGTTCCCAAGCCTCAGTTGCCTCTGCAACTTCAGTCATCTCTTCTGGTTCTGTCCGCAGCAGATCGCCACAGCCATCAGAACATACAGACAGTTATGCAGAACGTCTTCAACAATCTCCACCTCCGAAAAAGCAACATTTTGCTTCTACTTCACATCTAAACCAACTTCCACTGGACATAACTACCTCTTCAAATCATTCTGACTGATCCACTCCACCTGCAGTTCATTCCATGTTGCTTACTAATTTCGAGGTAAAATGCAGCAATGAGAAGTTTGTTGCCATACAACTACGCAAGTACCTCCCTCAAGCAGCTATTTCATACGAGGAATGGCATAATCTTAAAAACTCCGTACCCAACTCTGCTCGCTACAATAAAAAACAAAGTGCCTATTGACACTTTTGGTCCAAATGCGAAAATTCAGTCGCTCAATTCCTCTACACGTAAGCAGCCTCCACCTCCGAAACGATCACTATTGCTATCTGTCGTTATTCGGGGAGTTGACTCATCTTATATAGATGAAGAAGTCCAAGAGGAGCTCAAGCTCGAGGGCCATACCATTACGAAAGTAAAACGCTTTCGAAATGATAACGGGCTTACCTATATGGTCCGTGTGCTTACAAACCATCAAGACACCATTGATGAGTTACTAGCATCAGGTGCATACATTTACAACCACAAGCACAGAGTAGAACCATCACGAACACCAGTACCTATGCCAGTCCGCTGTGAACTTTGCCAGGTCTACAATTCCCATCATACGTCCGATTATAAAATTTCAAGTAAATGTGGCTACTGTGCTGGTCCACATGACACCCGGACTTGTAACAACTTGCAATTGCCACCAAAATGCGCGACTTCTAACGAACAACATCCGGCCTACAGCTACAAATGTAAGGCAAAGCCGGGCTATATTCAGGATCATCCCGAGCTCGTTGTTCCTTTGCGACCGCCGGCACAAGCTCAAACCAATCCACATCCAATTGACGCTCCAGTATCATTAGACCAGCTATTGTCGTTTCTAACGCTAGCTTTGCAAAATATTCATCCCTTCATTAGGCCTCATATCTTACAACAAATCATTCTTGCAGCAAGAACCATTCTTGCAACCTATTCCGGCAATAGTGTTCATTTTCATAAATCCCATGCTAGTTCACTCGTTTAACGTCATGGCTCTAACTTTTCTCTTTCTGAAAATCCGATCACTACCAAACACAAAGTTTTATTTGAACATCTTCTTCTTGAGGAACGTGTTACATGTTTCTTACTCAATGAAAACTTTCTAACAAACTCTCGTACTTGCCGCTTACCACGCTATACCATGTTACATTCTGCGAATCACGTACCTGCACTTCGAACCAATGGGAGAGTAACCATAGGAATTTCCCCTCACATTCCTTATCGCCAGCATCAGTATACGGCAACAGCTGTTCACGAACATCTCCTTGCCACAGTTTATTTCAAAAATATCGTCATCACATTAGCAACTGTATATATCAGACCAAATTATCCTTTGCCTCCGAAGTTCGTTCAATATATTTCCAATACTTTCAATAGATACATCATTATGGCCGATTTCAATATGCACAGCCGCAGCAACGGTGACTGGACAAATTTCATTAACTTCATAACGACCCACACTACAGGGATAATTCTAGATCTTCCACAAGCTACACGCCCAATCTTAAACACCAAACCTGACATAGTCATTGCCTCCTCAAATCTTGTTTCACATTGAACTATAGAAATCCTTGATCTTCTTGGTAGTGATCATGCACCCATCAAGCTTGTCTACAAACCATACTCAGCTACACCACGTTCCTCTTTACCAGTTCGAGTCAGCTTGCGGTACGATAAAGCTAAATGGGATCAATATCGTTCGCATATTTCAGATCTTACCAGTGATCTAGCAGAACCCGCCACAAGTGACGATTTATACCAGACTGTCGATCGCATTACATCCGCAATTCAGGAAGCCAGCAACTTGTATATTGCAACATCACAATCCGTTCCATATCAACCTAAACTTCCGCCACAATATCTCTCCATGATCAAACGTTCACGTCAGCTCTATCGAGAATATCTCCACAGTCGCAACCCAGAAGCACTCCGACATCACAAACAACTACAACGTACAGTGCACAATTATATCAAAGCTAATAAGCTCCGGTGCTGGGTGAAGACATGCAACACTCTGTCTGAAACATCGCATCATACTAAATTCTGGGCTCGCTTCAATGCACTGTGTGGCAAATTCTCTACTACACCCTATCCCATTTTATTGGGTGACACACCTGTTAGTACCGATAGCGATAAGGCGAATGCTTTTGCAGATCACCTCCAAGAAATTTTCACACCGCCAATTGAGAAAGCACCTCATCCCGCAGACAGACTCAATATTTCATCACCACAAATGCAACCACATACTACTCATATTTTACCCCATAATATTGCAATGTCCGCCCCAATCACCACTCACGAAATATCTCAAGTTCTCCGTAACAAAAGAAATACTGCACCTGGCCTAGATAACGTGACGTATCGAAACATCAAGGAAAGTCTTTTTTCACTATTACTTCTTCTTGCGAATATCTATTCATTCATATTGCGCACTGACTTCTTTCCTTTAGCTTGGAAAACATCTAAGACGCTAATGTTTCCTCAACCACATAAACCTCACCAGAATGTTGCATCCTATAGGCATATTCAACTCACTTCCCCATTCAGTAAGATTCTGGAACGTATCCTGGTTAAACGACTACACATCTTCATCTCAGATCACGGCCTACTTCCCATCACACAAGCAGGTTTTCGACCAGCTTTCTCTATCAATGATCAACTACTTCGACTCACAACCCTCATTAGTCAGCACTATAATTCAGCCAATCCTTCCTGCTTAGTATTATTTGATTTGGAGAAAGCATTCGATAAAGTCTGGCACCATGGGCTCATATACAAACTTCTGCAATTTCAGCTTCCTATCTCCTACATTCGTCTTATTTACGATTTCATTACAAATCGTATCACCTATATCTCAGTACGAGGCAGTTTGTCACATCCTATCTTTCTGTTCTCTGGAGTACCACAAGGGTCAGCCCTGTCTCCTTTACTATACCTGCTGTATGTAGCTGATATGCCCCGACTGCCAGATAAGGTCCATCTTTTCCAATATGCGGATGACACGGCGCTTCTCGCACTTGGAACAACAATCCAGTACCTAGAAGAACTTCCAAAGTCCGCCGAAACCCACGCAATCTCTCTCTCTGTAAGTTGATCTGGTGCCTATTCAAATCAGTAACACTGTCACATATCTAGGAATTACCTATGATCACCACCTTACTTGGTCGCAACGACTGAAAAACATTACCACTAAAGCTTATAATAGACTCAATCACCTGAAACGATTGACTGGTACAACCTGGGGCCTTAAAGCACACACCATCCTAAATACCTATAAGGTTTTCTTACGACCTGTCCTTACATACGGGTTTACTGCTTGGATAGCTGCCTCAACTAAGTTCTACAATAAACTTTTAATCCTAGAACGCCATGCCTTCCGTACAACGTTCCGCATTAAGCTGCCTAGTCCTACACAGGTCCTATACCGCAAAATCACTTTTCCGACTTTACAATATTACCTTGAAAAGCTGCGGTTAACATTTATCACCAAACGCTTCAAAACACGACATCCTTTACTAGAGGATACAATGCGATATTTAGCACTTCACCCAACCCCTCACCGTTATTATCATCCTCCACTTTCGCTTCTCTTCACACTATATGACTACACTCTACCACCGTTAGATCCCGCCTTACTTATAATCACAGATTACGTCATTCATGAACATCTTCCTCTCATTCATCCATTATTTCCAGCACAGTGATTATCATTATTTACTAACATGGGCCTCATTCGTCTTCATCATTGCCTAGAGCAGCCCCTAGGTTGAAGATAACCTCATTTGTCTAATTAACATCACCCATGTGTTGTCCTGTGAATGCACCTCACCACATCTCTCATGCTCATAGCTATCTATACTTGTACAGATCATGAATGCTATACCTAAGCACTGCTATCATTTTGTTATAATTTATTTGTTTCAAATATACCGTATTCTTTTCTTCTTTGTGTTTATACCTGCACCTAATGTTAAGGATTAATATTCTTTAAGTCTCCACCTTCAAAAATATTTATTTATGTAAATGTTGCTGCTGATAAAGATTACAATCACTTAGCCCATCCAACATACTCATTCCATTGTTAACCGCTTACCTCGTTCCTAAAAGAGGGCGTAACCCTCTGAAAGGCAGGCTGTTATACTGAAAACATGTAAGACAAATATCGCAATAGTAAATTCTTGGGTGAAGACGAAATCACTGCTATTCTGCAGAACGAATTAGAATGTGATGTTGAATCAATGCAGACAGTGAGTTCAATATTGAAAGCGGTTATTCATCTAGTTCAGAACAAAGTGAAGACAGTACGTCATCGGGCGATGTTTCAGATTTCTTGTATGAAAAAAATAAATGTTTTAAATGGAATAAAAGTGCTCCTTTAAAGAAACGTACCAGGTCTTGCAATATCATTTTGCATTTACCTAGAACAAAAGGCTGTGCAAAAAACTTTCCTTCAGAAGATACTGTTGGTTGTTGGGAACTGTTTTGTTCACAAGATATGTTACGGTGTTTTTTGGAAAACACAAATGTGAAGATCCAAGAAAAACGTGGATAATTTCGTGATCCCAAACCTTCGTACACAAATGACATTGACATGATAGAGCTTCGATCGTTCATAGGCCTTCTCTACTTATCAGGAATGGTGAGATCAGGACACGAGGATGTGACAGGTTTATTTTGTTCAGATGGAACTGAAAGGGATATTTTTCGTTCTACTATGAGTGTGTCGAGATTTCTTTTCATACTTTCGTGTTTACGCTTTGATTGTGCGGAAACAAGAGAACAACGTAAACAAGATGATAAACTTGCTGCAATAAGAGATGTGTGGAATTCTTTTGTGTGTAACTGCCATACATATTTTTTTACCAGTGACAACGTCACTATTGATGAGATGCTTGTGCTTTCCGTTGGAAATGCAGTTTCGAGATGTACAGTCCCAAGAAACCCGCCAAATACGGAATAAAAATTATAGCATTTTGTGATTCAAGAACTTTTTATATGGTTAACACATTCGTTTATGTGGGAAAGAATCTTGACAGAAATCAAGATATTAGTGTTCCAACTGAAGCTGTTATGAACCTGGTATCACCAGTCGAGGGAACGAACAGAAATATAGCTGCGGACAACTGGTTCACTTCGATTGAACTAGCAGTTAAATTGAGGGAGAAAAAGATAACCATGTTAGGAACAATGGTGCAAAATAAACCCCACATTCCGCAGGAGTTCAAAGCAAACAGGAAGCGGCCAGTTGAGACAACAATCTTTGGGCACTCGAAAGATTATACGCTTTGCTTTTATGTTCCTAAAAAAAGGGAAATCTGTTGTTCTGCTTTCAAGTATGTATTTTTATCAGCAATTGATGCAGAAACGGGGACGCCTGATATGATACTCGATTATAATAGAACAAAAGGAGGTGTGGACGAATTATGTGCAAACTAATCAACGTCCCGTCGAACCAGAAGATGACCAATTGTTATATGTCATGCTATTCTGATAATAGCCGCAGTAAACAGTCAAGTGATTTCTAAAACAAATGGAACGTATTTCGGAAACGAGTCATCTCCGCCTGAAAGAAGAAATTTCTTGAAGGAGCTAGGTATGGCCCTAGTGAAACGTCAGATTTCCAGAAGAGAAACAAGATATTTACCCAGGGAATTACAAGAACTTGCAAGAAGAATGAGCAGGGAGAAATGTAAGAAACCAGAAAAGACAGCAGCAGAAGAAAATGCAAGTAAAAGGTATGGAGATGCGCATTTTGCCCGCGTTCACTGGGCAGAAAAACAAAAGTGTTTTTTTTTAACAAATGCCACAAAAGTATCTGCAAGCACCATTATCATTATGTTTGCTCCTATTATGTGTAATATTTTCTCTATATATTATGTACAATCAAATTAACGTTATATTAATAAAGCTAATTTTCACTAGGGGAGTTTAGGTACCCCACTAGCAGGTAAAAGTGACTTTTTTTTACCAGCACAGTTAAGGATTAATTGTGTTCTTTTAGTATTGTTTTAACATCAGACGCTTGTCATCTCATGGCTTGCTCAATATGTATACGTAAGAAGATTTTCTTGACAACTCGTGTTTCTACCAAGCATTCCTTGTAAAGCATAGGTAATTACAAAGTCAATATTTTCTTGCAGTTTGCGTTATAACATATCCATGCTTTTGCATTTACGTTTTTTTTTAAATATAAAGCTTTCGTATTGTTTTATCTTTTAAATTTCCTTCCTTGTTTCCGGTGTATTAGCCTAGTTGAACATTGTACATTGAACTTTATAATTTAGAATATTTTTTACGATAATCGAAAATCAAAGTGATACAAGAAGGTTTAGCAAACGAATGACTGTAAAAATGCAGCTGTGAGGCTTTTCTTGAAAATTTTGCATCATGCCCCGTTGTATTTCTGATGCCACCGTGGGATGGTGTTCATGAACGATACCCACTGCGACCTCATGAAGGACGTACGTTTATATCCAGCAATATCACAAAACTGTATATTTTGTTAACGTGTAACCTCTTCTTGTAGATTTTAAGCCTCAATATTGTAGATTGTAGTTACCTTTACGGAGAGGGTTGAGACCAATGGTCTGCTGCTAGTTAATAAACTACAGTGGCAATGTTACCTTTCCCAGTAACGATTGTATTACATAATATGAAAAGTAGTTTAACCACAGCCACAGCCAACATTAAAGCTATTTTAATAAATAAGAACCAGTGATTTGAGGCACAATTTGCATTTATCAGAAGAAGGATTAGAGCTAATTCTCAACTAATTGCAAAGAATTTCTATAAAAATACTACAATGTTATCATATAAATCGTCAGACCTTTTTAACTACTGAAGGTATACAATGTTTCTTCGAATTCAGTGCATGACAGTTCTCCATTTTCTTGAAATCAATGGAGATTTAAAATATTTAATAGTACGAAATAAATATATATCCATGCACTTAGTGCCTCTTTCGGTTATTCTGAAGAAACGTATAAATTTAAAATATTTTTGTCAAGGATAAGACACATATAATCTAAATAATTGGCTGCTCCATATATTACTAAGTGAACAGTTATATTACATGACAAATCCTTCCTTCTTACGACAAGGGACAACACGCGAGGTCAAGTTACTGGGTACAGTAAATCTGAGTACATAGGAGAACAATGAAATTTAGTAAGAAGGGTATAAGTTTATTTCTATTGACCGTTTCTTATAAAACTGCTATCTTTGGAAAGAACTCATTTTTTCCTGGTGACACGATTCTAGTAAGTATTTTCAGGCTATCAGTCAGAACAGGCCATATGATTCCAAAATTTCGAATGCTCTCTCTATTCAAGAAGCAGCTATCACAACTCAGAACATCTTCGGCGTTTAACACGTTAGCCTACATAGCAAGCTCTTCTAGTGACCGGAAAGGTTACAAGAGGAATTCAATCATTCTCTTTCGACTCAACAATAGAATGGTTAAGGTTTTGCAGATATGAAAGTAATCATAAAATGAGCACTTACGTTCCACTACAAGGAGATCAGAAAACCTAACAATGATTACTCTTTCTCCACTATCGTATTAGCCTTCATTTTCTACAGCTATGGTAACTCATAATAATACCGAACGTATTATAACATATACTGACAAACCTCCAATCAGCGTCATTTTATCACTCAAACTAGTGAAAGACAACCACATCTACACACTCGTTAAGTTCATTGTATACTTTCTGGGTATGGAGCAGCATAAATGTGGCGTGTCGTGGTATTCTAAGAATATTGTGCTTTAAGAGGGGCTGAGGCATGAAAGAAGGACAGGCTCGTGCGTGTTGTGTGGTTCACTAGTTCAAGTAAGCAATTCAAAGGAAACGACTGAATGTGGTCAATAGAAATGCCACCAGATGATCTGAACATGGAATTATTAGATTATCTTGTGTTTGAGTTTCTACAGAACTACCTGAATGATGATATGTTCTACAGAATTTGTATAATGATGGGATTATGAAGTTTACAGAATAAAAACAACAAGACTTCGAACAAGATCATATAGATGTATTCTTCCAGGATCCATAACCTTATCTTCAAATAGAAATAAATATCTTTTGGAATTTGAGCTCCAGAGGCTACCTATTTTTAGTCAATCTGATGCCTATCAAAACACATTAAATTTCCTTCATGTGGCCAACTACTGTTATCTAAAATACGTAAAACGAGTTCAAACTAAGGAAATTCCAAGAGGACGCCACAGAGAAACCCTTAATATAATATAATTTTACAACCATTTTTTACCACTCACAAATATATGTACCCATAATCCTAATCTTTATGTCCTCCATATATAAGACACCTTTTTGTTATGCATAATCATCAGTTATGAGATTAGTATGACGTCGTACATCAGTCATAAATTTTATCTATAAATAATATATTAACATCATTTAGAACCAATTTCTACATTTACAAACAAGAAACACAGATCTGAGAAAAACAACCGACATTTAAAACAAAAAGTTACCTAAAGACGTTTGCCTAATTAAACCAGCTGAAACAATTTATTTAAATTCGTATCAAACTCTATGTATATTACAGTTCCCGCAATCGCAATATTACAACAATTACCACACTCCATTAGAAGATGTTAAATATTATCCTTACCACTTATTTCGTCTGTAATATAAAATTCAATAAAATAAAATCAACTTACTTAAATACTTGAACTTTTAAACGAAAAATGAACTACACAAGATTCAACAAACAATTAATCATTAAATAAACAAACAAAATGAAAAGTAACAATCGAATTTCATATTACCTTATTAAACTCTATGTATATTACAGTTCCCGCAATCGCAATATTACAACAATTACCACACTCCATTAGAAGATGTTAAATATTATCCTTACCACTTATTTCGTCTGTAATATAAAATTCAATAAAAGAAAATCAACTTACTTAAATACTTGAACTTTTAAACGAAAAATGAACTACACAAGATTCAACAAACAATTAATCATTAAATAAACAAACAAAATGAAAAGTAACAATCGAATTTCATATTACCTTATTAAATTAAATAAAATTGTATATTTCTTTTTCTTCTTCCTTTGCTGATTATCTAACTACATGTTTACATGAATACCTCATATGTATCTCATTCTGGAGACGACATTCTCTTGCTAGGAAAATATTAGAGGAAGTTAGCAATGAGGTAAGTGTATTTTGAGATTTCATTTAAGCTTCACGTCAAGCCAAACTTTTTTGCTACATATATTATCCATTACCATTCTATAAGAAAGAATAAACAGTAAAATTTAAATATATTTTATTTAGTAAACTCTTGTACTAAAATAAGTTGAATAACACATATTCTAAGTTGACATCGTGAATACGTATTTGATCATTCGCAAGAAAATAACCATTCTTTTAAATTTTACAACGTTCCGACATATGCATTGTTGGATATGGTAAAATTGCTACACTAAAAACTTGTTGCTAATTAAGGTTTTTATATGTGTCGGTTTACACTAAATATGTCGAAGAAATCGGTGTTAATTTATACGACTTTGCTACTCTAATCGTAAATGTTCGATAGATGATTTTTGATAAATTAGAGAAAACAGGACAAAATGTCGTTTGAATGCCTCTAGATAACTTATTATGTCAAAAGTTCATGAGCAACCATACTTATATTTAGCTCCTTGTAAAAGAAATTCGCCCAGATTCTCGTCACTATTTGAGATTTAATTACTTACACATGTTTCCAGATGTTCTCAAAACCCTCGTTTTCCTATATGAACTTTCAGTCCTGAATCATCTGTCGGGAATAACGCTGTACGAAAATTACTATTCCGTAATTCAGAATGTTATAAAAATTATAGTCTTACTAAAATGATTTTACAGATTCATTCTTACTACCTGTATAATCTGAAATATAACAAAAAAGAAAATGAATTAATCGTATTTAATTGTCTGAAAGGTAATACGTACACGTAATCACAAAGAGTTAACATAAAACACTTACGTAGTTATTAAAATATGCAACTCACGATTACATAATAACAGAAAATGAAAATATTATAATTCTAATTTTTGATGTACCTAATTAAAAGATAAAGTTTTAAAGTATTATCTATTTATTTCTCTCTTCCCTCTCGCTTACACTCTGATATTATTTCTCTTTGACTATGTGCATGAATACCAACCTACTTCTTTCATTTGGGAGAGATTACATATTAGGAAGAAAATGGAGAAGTAGAGTTATCTTTGTGATTTTCAATAATGATTGAGGCAGAAAAAGTACTTCGTACCATCTAGTATTCATTATTATTAACTGAGTTATATGACTTTTATATCTTTTCTCAATAACAGTTATTTCTTATTTAGGTTTCTTGAATGTGCGTGTATATATATCAAACAGATTAGAGGAACTGGTACTAAAATCTTGACTATGTTTACCCACAGCGTAAATGGTTAATAAATTCCTTCTGCTAAGTTAATGTAAACCAGAAATCAAGATAGATTCAATATCAGCAGAATGTTAAATTAACAATTAATTACCAACAACTTTGTGTTTACTTCCTAATTAAATAAATCCAGTATATGCCAGCTCATATTTCCGATCCAATCACTAAATATTTTTTCCAGTGTTTGAAGAATTTGTTCTCATAATTGAACCGTCAAACATGAATCCTCTAACATAGGAAATCCTATACGGATATTACTGTTCAATAACTCACAATGCCATAAACATTTTACAGTGTTATTAAAATGAATGTTAAGATTTATTCTTACGACTTTTATGTTTAGTATTATAACATTAAAATCTATGTGAAATTATTTAAATGTCTCAAACTTAAACCAGAGAGGTAACCACAAACAGATGTAAATTAATATATGTAAATTAATTAACGATTGTATATTTATATAAATTGAAGATAATTCAATTATAATTGGAGATATACTTAAGTAAAAGAACTAAATTTACACGTATAATAAGTATCTTTCTGTTTCTCCTGTCTCCTTTCACACTGATACGGTCTCCTTTCTGCATCTCTCTCTCTCTCTCTCTCTCTCTCTCTCTCTCTATTTATGTCTCACTCTCTTCCTCTGTGTATGCGTACTGACCTACATCTTTTATTCAAGAGAGAGGAAACTGAAGAAACAAAAATAAAATAATACAGTTACAATATTTTCTTTTTTCAATGTAGATTTGTGGTAGCTAAAACTGTTGCATAATAGTAGCACAATCTATTATTCATTGCCATTTAATAAAATGCAGGAGCATGATTTTTTATATATTTGTTTCGTAATATGTAACATGTTATATTAGACAATTTAAGAAAATACAATAGCTAATCAGAAATAATTAAACACACTAAAGAATACAGCATACATACACCTCAGACACATTACATCTTGTAGGAATATCGAAATTTTTAATCAGGCAATTATGAATTCACAGGATCAGTAACTAAATATTTTTGTCTTACATAGTAAATATTCAAGTAGCAAGTGATAGATATAAATTCTGTCTCGTAAATACTACGGTGCTTGTCTGTCTCAGAGAACTTCTTAATAAAAATGCAACGGGTTGCATTTCTCCTTTGGTATTTTTCCTCGACAGACAACCCGCGTTACTCTTCCCAGATCCATCAGCGTTAATCGTGAACCTTTTGTTCAAGTCCGGAGTCTTAAGGACTACATTCTCCACCAAAATACCTTTTAATTTTTCCAGGATTCTTTGATGTTCTGAAGTCCAGATAAACTTGGAATAATTAAATTTTAATTCACTGAGAGAGACCATCATCTCTTGCATTTCAGAAGTAAATTTAGCATAATAGCTAAAGAATCCGAGATTTTTCATTTGACCAGAAAGGTGGAGATATATTCTTGATGATATAAACCCTAGCCGGATCAATTTCCATTTGATCACCAGATATTACATAACCTTAAAAGTTAATCTTTGTATGAGAGAACATACATTTGTCGTGGGAAAAAGTTATATTATATTACCTGAACCTTTGTAATACCTTAAAAATTGTTTTTATGTTTCTCAATACTATCGGATGAGATTAGGACATCATCAAAATTAGATTTAACTCCTTTTTCCAAATCCCCAAGTATCTTATGCATTACACGGGATAAGATGTTACTTCCTGACTTAATACCTACAGCAACCCTCGTATATTCATATAAAACCTTGGGGATGACAACAGTAGTTATGTCACGTAAGCATTCGTCCAATAAAATCTTATTATAAGCTTTCTTTAAATCCTATTTGGTGTAAAATTTCTTATCTGCTAGCCCTTCTAAGCATTCTTCAATGTTTGGAAATGGATAAGTATTTTGTACAATTAATTCATTTTCCTTAACGTAATTACTTACAATCCTAAAGGTGTTAGTTTTATTCTTAACTAAGAAACAACTCCTAGTATAGTTCGAGTGATCAACCGCTACCAAAATCCTCTGACTTATCAAATCTTGAATTTGATCTTCAAAAATTTTCTCATTACTTTTGGAAATTTTAAAAGGATTCTGTTTGAAAGGATCGTTATCGGATAAATAAATCCTTCCAACAAAATTCCTACTCGTTCTGTGAAGACGCCAGCATTATCTTTTCTAACTGAGTCAATGAGCGAATCTATGTCAGGATCGGGAGAAGTCAAAGTTTTGTCATTCTTTGTTTTTTCATCCTGTATAATTACTTGGTTTTCACCTGTTTCGGATGGAGCTAGCTTTGGCTTCCAACGATGAATGTCATCCGAAACGTATTTCGTATTCCGAGTTACAAAAGCATGAAAATTTTCTGCTAACATCTGCATCTGAAGCCTCTGACGAACTATTAACCAAATCATTTTCATTTTCTGGAGTAGATTGCTGATGAATCACAATATCTTTTCTTTTATGTAATGTTGTTCCCTTCATTTCACATTGATATTTATTTTCTTGTGAAAATTTCTCTTCGAATTTTTTTTTCTTCCTCTTCATCTTCTTAGTTGACCGCTTCGATGATCCCTTGTCTAAGGAAGAATTCTGTGGCTGCCATTCATGGTCGAAGAAACAGCGTTCAAATGACCATTAATCTCTAAAGAATTTCCCAAACATGGACGGTCATCGACCCTTTTAACCGGCTCACAGTTGGATGAAACCAAAGCCAAATGAATTGAATTATTTCTATCATGATCTCTAACACATCACTTCACTAGGTCTTCATAATCACTAAGATCTTGGTTGATTAATCCGGCAACATCGTTCTTTTCTTCCATTTTAGGATTCTCACCATCAATCTTAAAACTTTTCGATAAGTTACATTTATTCATATTTCGCAACTCTAAAAGTTCCGAAGGATTCGATGCATAATTAAGATTCCAGCCGCAGGAGATCTAAATCGCACTGAATTCCGTTATTGCTAATCCCGAAAGAAGAAATGTCAGCCCTGAAAAATATTGAAATTCGTCCTGGAGAGCTTTTAGTTACCGAATTCACGGAAAAAACTTTTAGTGTTCATAACCTTTCGTTGGCCACCACGATCACCTAATCTTACCCATTATCACTTCTATTAAACACATCACTACGATAATTGAGCCGTAAGCTCTTTCTTCCATTGTTCTTGTTATAATGCAGTACCATGATGTTGTTGTTATAATGCAATACAGCAGATGTTGCTCGAAGAAAAGATATTCCAAGCAAACAACCACATGGTAATTCTTTGACCACTCTGAAGAAACAATCTGAAAGTACTCTGACAGATTGATTTTCAGTACAACTTCTTTTTTGGTCTCGAAGGGCCAGAACGGTCCTCTCGTCCACCTCGCGAATATATTTTTCTGCACCGCAACGTCTAACCAGTTTAATGGTAATGAGATTAAAACTCGAGCCTCCGTCGTCACAATTACTAGTTAATACATTGTTTAACGTTCCAGAAACAAAGGTTGTCATTACACCGTCCATTTCTGACAGACCTCTATTACAACTTTTACTAGCAGCGTTATCCGATCGACCCTTATTATTACTACGACGAAAACCAGAAGCAACCGAAAAACTAGACTCAATATTTATTTGATCCAATTTTACATTATGAGTAAAATTATCTCTTTGATCTTTTTTCCTAACATCATAATATGAAGGCGTACTATTGCTGGGCAAAACCATACCCTTGTTAATTTCCATATACCGATTGTACTCGAGTTGTTCTCGGGATCTACGCACAAACTGTTCGGTGATTTCTAAAAGTTCAAATCTATTCGAAGGTACATAATAAGTACGCAATTTGAACCTTATACTAGGATTCATACCACACAGAATGATTTTAACGAAAATCCCTTCCTTTTAATAAATAACCAAAACTTTAAACTATAAATACACTATGATAGACTTAACATACTCACTGATAAATTCAGAAATTCTTTGCTTTCTATAAACCCTTTCTTTTATTTAAGAGTGAACAAAAATCGGTGTTACAAATTTCTTTAGCATATTTTGTCTAAAAATTTCCCAACTGACATTATCTTTTAATGCTGATGTAAGTGATTTCAAAATGACACTTTCACGTTTCGGAATCAAAACTGATAATATCATTCCTTACTAATAGCTACTATCCATTAGTATCTCCTCTATTTTTACTAACATTCAAAAACCTCTAAACTATTCTTACCATTAACGTTCTTAATTTGTCTTAATCTATTTTATAAATAATTTACAGATCGCATATGCGTATATTTTAACATCAGCTTATGCTCTAGGCTGAAATCAGAACGATTCGATTCCAAATGCGAAACTGGATTTAGAAAACCAGCAGTATGATTACAAGATGAGGAATTTCAAAGTTCCGACTGAAAGTTGGGATATCTCTCAAAAATATTATTACAACCGGTTCGAGTTGAACTTCTAACATAAGATACTCTCCTATAATAATTTCCTAAGTTAAGATATCTATTGCGTGATCGCACATCGCCAATAAGGTTAACATTATTGGAAGGCCTTATATAAGTATTACTTAAGGGTGGTTCAGTAAACGTTATCTGTCGTTAGTTATTTCTAGAATTTTTAATGCTAGAAGCATTTACCATTCTGCTAAAACCGAATGAACCATTTGAAGATTGCATCGAACTATTAGGAGAAATTAGCAAAGGGAGAATATGTACAATATGTAAACTACCCTGAGTAGGAGGAGTTAATTCGATATTAAATGTACCGAAACTAGAGTTTCGTTCAAAATCTACATGCCCTATGACATTTACATTTAGATATTGAAACTCAGGTATATCAATACTGATATAATATCTGGTATTGTCCATTCCACAAGAACAAATAAAACACAAAAATAAAGAACAGGCAAAAATATCTTATTATACACAGAAATATGTACTAAAAATAATTCTAGTTCTTGTACGCAAATGGAAATCGAAATCTTCTAGCAAAAATACTACCAAAATCTGGAAGAGGTCAAAAGTTAACCCAATATTAACTAAATATATCATTTAACCAGCAATAAACCATTGAAATCAACAGAGCAGTGAACTTTTAAGAATTACGTTAATACTATTAATAAAAGAATAGACAACTAAAAATTTCAATCAAGATATATATTTAATTACTTCACGAAATAACACATTCATAAACAAAATACAAATAGACTAGAAGAAGGGAACTCGTATTCAAAAAAAGAACTCATTATAGAAAATTATATTCCCATTTACCATTTTCTTAAAAAAAAGTCAGACTTTGACTTTCCAAACTGTAACGTTTCTTTCCGTTTAACCTCACCAATCGCAACCAAATCAAGAGTTAAAAATATTATTATTATTATTATTATTATTATTATTGTTGTTGTTGTTATTGTTAGATTAATGCACATACACAAGATAGTAACAAGAAATATAAAAATAAAAAATATTTCAAAAGTAATTAGCTTTCCTTTGGAAAATGTTGGTCAATACTCCAATGTTTCAAATATGTAAATAATCAGTCTTAAATAACAGTATGAGGTCTCGTTGGATATTAAATTCCTTTCAAATGTCCCAATATATAATTTAAACGAGAATTCGGCTGCGATCTAAATAGATTTTCTCTAAATCAAGAAAACTCAAAAGCTTAAATTACCAGGCATCAAAATTTAACTTAGTCGTCTCCATTTCCTACAATTGAAGATATTTGGGGGAATGTATGACGGCGAATGCGGTTACAGTGTATAGTCCACCGTCCATGCCTGGCGAGACTCCGCCAGCTGATAAGCTTTCGGGTGTGTTTGGTGGCTGAGGATGGCGCGACCAACCGGTAGTAACTCGGCAGCCGTTCACTTATGCTTGGGGGCTCCAATGTAGCTGTGAGGTGTGATAGAAACCACAGAGAGTGTGTGTTAATGGCAAAGTAGGGAGCACACACGATTCCACTTAAGGCATTTTCCATCAGAGAATCTTGCATTGTATGTAGTTGGGAATCGTTCTCTCTTCTTCCAGCCGGACGGGGCTGTAATTAGTTAACATCCCGTATTTAATCTTAGATAGGCCTACTCAGACAGCACAATGCACGTACAGTACCCGTATAGCACATGTACAATTGCACGGATGCAACATGTGCATCATCTGTATACATGCACGCTTGTACATGTGATGCACATTTACGTTACAAGTCCTATTCAACATCTTCACGTGCACAGGACATGTGCAATGCACACGTACACGTCCTCCACAAGTGATTTAGACCTACCGCACTGGTGATTTACAAGTAGCATGTATTCGATTTACATGTAGTGCACAGGTGATTTACATGTAGGACAGAGGTTATTTACACGTAGCACATAGGTGATTTACACGCAGTACTCAGATGATTTACATGTACGACATAGGTGATTTACACTTAACACACAGGTGATTGACACGCAGTACCCAGGTGATTTACATGGAGTACAGAGATGATTTATACGCAGTACCCAGGTGATTTACATGTAGGACAGAGATGATTTATACGCATTACCCAAATGACTTACATGTAGAAAACAGGTGATTTCCTCGTAGTGTACAGGCGATGTAAAAGCATATTCGAGATGCAACGAAAAAAAGAGTTTACATATTTCGTGTCTTACACAGTAACAACATCTATAACACGGTCACGGCCACGGTAATGTTGTAGTTTTGTACAGAGTGTCGGGCCAAAGCCCCTGACTCCATGAGTATAACTGTATAAAAATATATAAAGATATGTTGGTAGTTAGTTGGAAATTACTATTGTTTTGTTATGGATGGAAGTCTACATCTGCAACTGTCACAGAGTAGCTGATTATGAGTGCATTACGAGTTCTGGAAAGATATTAAAGACGTGGCGTGCGATGGACGTTCCGGAGAGCGCAGTCAGTGCCGATGTTAGCTATGGCGGGATTAATATGTCTGGGTAAAGTACGCCAGAACTTACTGTGCGAATGTCGTAGAACTTCTCTAACAGTGGGTAGCTCTAAATCTTCCAGAATCTGACTGTTTCGTGTGTATCTGTAGTGACCAGTGATTATACGACCAGCTCGAGTTTGTACACTTTCGAGTGTTTGTATATGACTGGGTGAAGCATGTTGCCAGGCAGGGCATGCATAAGAGATTGTAGACAGGACTATCATCTTGAAGATGTGAGCTCGAACCTCATGGGAAAGTGAACTGCAGCGAAAGATGGGGTATAACGCTGAAATTTTTCGTAAGGCCCTTTGTTTTATGTCCCTGATGTGAGCGGCGAACGTTAAACCACGGTCTAAGGTTACAATATAACACCAAAGACATCAACTTTAAAGTATATCACAAGTAACATAATTGTCAGTGAGAATTTTATTTTGGAGTTTACTATTTGCAACGAGCAAAGCTTTAAGTAGTATCTTTGGCATGTTTGCCAAATAACAAATAACGCAACATATTATGCTATAATTGGTCACGAAAATAATTTTGTAAACTTATGAATTGTCTGACAGTAGTTAATCAGTAAAGTTCTGCCACCTGTTGATCTTGTATTGTAGCTCATCTGACGTTCTGGAGTTTTTACAATAATTGAGCTGTCATTCGTCGAAAAGTCTCTATAACACTGCCTGGAGGAAAAACAACACCTACCAAAAATGGAGGTTATTTTATATTGTTGATGAGAATGAGAGTAAAAAATGAAAGTAAAAGTATAAACTTGAATGGTATTATGGACGTCTCACACACACGTGCAGTAGCCGTGCAGATGCACATGTGCACACAACGCCTTAAACACGGGTTATATGAATGTGTGCTTCATCCATGTAGGGATGAGCACGAGACAAGATTTGTGGCTGTCTCGTCTCGAAAATGTGCTGTAAAAGTGATGTCTCGACTCGAAAAATGTATATTTCTCTATTGGAAGAGCCGTGTCTGGACTCGAATTTTGTCAGGAAAAACCTGTCTCGACTCGTCTCGTGCGCATCCCTACATCCACGCAAATGCACCTGTGCACGTAACGGCTTAGGCACGGGTTATATAAATGTGTGCTTTATCCGTTCAAATGCACATGTGCACATGCACGACTTAGTCACTGGTTATGTACGTGTGCATAACCCACGCAAATGCACATGTGCACATACACGAGTTATGTATGTGTGCTTCATCCACGTAAATTCATGTGTACGGCTTATGCACGGGTTATGTATGTGTTCGTCATCCACACAAATGCACATGTGCACATGTACGGCTTATGCATGGATAGGACGCATGTGTCGTACATGTACGTGTTGTCTGGGTATCTTCTTTGATTCGTTGGTATGAAGTAAAGCTGAAAGAGAAAACGCATCGAAGTTGTAGCTCAGATATTTGTTCTCTGTACCTAGAACTTATCTATATCCTTTCTACTGTAGATGTTCAGTGAAGAGAGAAATTTCAAAATAGTGGACATTATTAGGATATTGCGATAAATATACAAAACGAGTACAACAGAGAAAATAACGATGTGAACACTAATTCCTTACATATCTCATGATTACTTGTTCCGCTACAATTAAAGTTTACCATTTTACCCTATTGACTATTCTAAAGGATTGAGTATAATAATGTTTTCGGGCTTTCACTTAGTCCTTCAGCTTGTTCAAAATCACAAAGGGGAGGAAAAATAAAAAAGGGCGAGGAAAAAGAAAACAAATAAAAAGAGGAAGAGCCGACCCAAAGGAAACCGAAAGGGCATAGTAGCCTGTCGAACCCAGGCTATGCGAAGCGCAATGCCACTTACTGACTCGAAGTCAAGCTCTACATGTTACAGAAAAGCTAAGCGTTGAGGCTAGATCTTGCCATACTCGATTTGATGGATCACGATTGTCTGCTACCCGGAACTTATCTGGGCCGACTTTCAACTCCTTATATAGCACCTTCTCCAAGGCTGTCCTTGAGCAAGAATCGTGTAGCGGGAGGAAATAAAGTTTCCAACGCATAAGAGAATAAGAGGGGGTAACAGGAGAAACCATAAATGATCGTTGTATGAGGGATTCGGGGGAACGCTTCAAGCAAGCTACAGTAGCGCCACGATTTCAGCTACCGGCACGCCAAGCAATTCCATCTAGCTCCTATCTACAGAAATGCATCGTCAATGATATTTTTGATATGATACACTTTAAACAATTTTTCTTTCGTTATTTTTAAACTTTCTTGTTTGTAACCAATTTGTTACACAAGAACATCGTTGTTTTTTAATTACTAATATTCCCTCAGTGCTGAAGCCCCTCCTGCGCTTCAGCTAGCCAGGGGTTTCTTTAACTAGGTTAATATGAGTAAATAATTCTTTTCCCGAAACGGTCGTTCCCAATTTCCTCCTTTTTTTATTAATGCCTCCATATTTCCCACAAGAAGCGCGGAGTTCAAAATCCAAGAATCGATAGCCTGCCATCAGGCTTGCGCGCCTTATGTAACAAACTTTCCTCGACTCATTTAAAAAAAACAATAAAAAGAAAAGTCAAAAGATATATTTTAAAAAGATGTGTAATACTTATGCGTCAAGCTTGCGAATAAATGTAAACGGCCAAACAGACTTTTGAAGGAAACACCAGATAAGGCAAAAGAGGATACCAAGGAACGGAGCGGAAACGATACATTCCATTCCGAAACTGTCTTTCTTGCAAGGGTCAAGTTTGTCTTTTGCTTTCAATACTCACGAGAAAAACATAATTAAAATAAAAAGAAAGGAAATTAATCGCTAGCTATCTTGGCTGCTAGCATCAATAGGCATTATCAACTTTTAATACTGAATATCGGATTGGAAGTGTCTACGGAGTTCAATCAAATATGATCAATCGGCGAAGGATTGACATGATCGTTTGGAATAGTCTTCTTGATGAAAGGTCTTACAAGCTCCTTGTTCCTATACTTTACTTATGTACTCACAGTAGCCATAAGATGAACCAAACGTGAAGATAGCAACAATATAGAATATATAAGGTGTAAAGAAGGTTGTTTACAACACTTGGGAGGTGATTATACAGATGATAACAAGTAAAATGTCTATGTAACACAATATCCATCTCGGCTTTCTAACCGAGTTACGGACGTCCAAAAGTGTGGGAAAATGAGCTTTGAAGACTATCTGGCAAAACGACAAGAGATAGAAGGGCAGTGTTAGGCGGCCAACACAGACTCTCAACATGGACTATCCAAAGATACTAAGCTATTCGTTTCTGTATGCATAAACACTTCACACCCAACTTCTCACCTCACTTTGCCCTCATAACGTCCGCGGCATGCTTCGCATCCTTTGGGGAATCCCTTGTGCTCGCCTTCTACACTTCTAATCTTAATATCTTTGGATAGTCCACGTTGAGAGTCTGTGTGGGCCGCCTAACACCGCCCTTCTATCTCCGGTCGTTTTGCCAGAATTAGCCTTCAAATTTCATTTTCCCATCCTTTTGGCAGTCCGTAACTCGGTTAGGAGGTCGAGATGGACATTGTGTTACATAGACAGTTTTACTTGTTTTCATCTGTGGAATTACCTCTCAAGCGTTGTAAACAACCTTTCTTTACACCCTATATATATATATATATATATATATATATATATATATATATATATATATATATATATATATATATATATAATTTTCAACCCAATACCTTTCCGTGGCGCAGAGCTCACAATGTACAGTAACTCCTTATTTAAGCAATTTACTATATGTCTTGGGCCTACATTTGCCCGTATTAATACATCCTAGGTAATTACAAGGACAGGAGGGATTGCGTTAAAATTATTCCACGTACAAAGAGTACAACAATTTACCATGGATTTACCTAAAATTTTCCTATTACATCATAATTGAAAGGAGCGTCTGTGGAGAAGTAAGACATGTGGTAGTCATTATTATTGTGAGATGACCTTTCATCATAATACGTTTTTGGCATACTAGTCAGGGACAATATCATATTAACAGACAAATTTACAAAACAGTAAGTTATCAGAGTTTAGTACAGGCTCTCCCCGCTAGCCGATCGAATAATGACGTGAATACTCTTGTTTACAATATTACTTTACGCCAACTAGTTTACAACAAAACTTATTGTTAGGCGATATGAGAATTATTAGTACTGCATTAACAACATCACATCCAATATTATTGCATAGAGAAAGAAAACAACAAATGTGTCTGCCTAATACTTAACAAGCATTGCTAGTTTACAATAATATTGCTGGTTTACCTAAGGGCTTAGCAATGGGTTGCCTATTAATATCAAAACTAAATAACGTGGATATAAGGTCAATGACTATCAATAAGTTGCGAGTAGCTGGTCACAAACACTACGTATTGTTATAAATATCAAGGTTTTAATATGTAACCAGCTATACAGAAATCAAGAAAAAAAATGGGGGACCTCATACGAGGATTTTACAGTTAAAGAAATATTTCAATATTTCTTACTACTACACCAGCGCTATGCTACAGAGCTTGGTATTATATATCTGACAGTAGACTAAAGTCGTTAATCCCTCTTGGAAAGGATCAAAATAGTTATCCAGATTATAGAAAAGAAATAATTAAGAACATCAAGAATAATTGAACAATAATATTAGAACAATAATTGAGAAATAATTAAGGGATACAAACACTTAGGTCTTAGGGATCGAGCTATCTACAATATCCAAGGTGGGAAAGTTGGAATAAAGAGAACACTGTTAGTTGTTTGCTCCTCGAACCTCGCATTCAGGAAAGTATAAACAGAGTCGAGGCTTCTGTGTATTTCGAGTTCGAACCTTTTAATATCCCAATCGTTCATTCGATATTCTACCGAGTCGAATCTTAAATATTATGGAAATATGGGTGAAATTATAATTAATATATCTGCTTTTTCCACCGCTATCCTGGAATACATATTACTAGGGTCATATTCACTAAATAATCGAACCTTGATCGCATTGATCATTATCCGTTAGTTTAGCTATGTACCATTATAACAAACTAATACCAACTTGTCCGTGATAACTAATACAAAGGAAACGCCTCTTATGTATTACCATTAACTATTCCAAATTCAGGAATTACAATAGTGGATCTTTCTTACT
Source organism: Thermobia domestica (assembly GCF_964235325.1). Classification (NCBI taxonomy): domain Eukaryota; kingdom Metazoa; phylum Arthropoda; class Insecta; order Zygentoma; family Lepismatidae; genus Thermobia; species Thermobia domestica. Next base: position 316,579,339 of record NC_137455.1, read on the forward strand.
TAAGGAAAGATTAAGTAAGTAAAATACAAGAATTCCAAGATGAACTATTTTATGCTGAAGGCATTTGGCTGAATCTACAATATACAATAATCAACGTTGAAGGCATTGGACTAATGTTACAATAGTAAATAGTCAATTCTGAAGACATTTAACTAAGTGTAACTAAAGTTAGTGAACTTTGAATAACTCATTCACTTGAAGATAAATGGCCCATAGACATTAAAACATTAGTAAGCAAATGCGTCGCATTTCAACATGATGAGTATCTCCAAATATTGGAAATTCAGTCAAGGCTATTAAAGAGAAATTTGGTCAAAGGAAGCGAAAGTACCCCGCTCCCCTCATTTGGATGCACCGTATAGATTCGGTTGCATTCCTGGGGCCGCGGTGGCTCAGTGGTAGAGCGTTCATCTCTGGTGCTAGGAGTCCCGGGTTCGTTCCCAGCCTCCGCCAAGTGAACTTTGTGGTGCACAACCACCGTGTGCGTGGGTTTTCTCGGGGTTCTCCCGTTTCCTCGCACATTCTTCATTCCACCATTTCATTTCATTACTCATCATCACCGTCTCCTTTAGCCTAACCGGCATAACGTGGGACGTAAAACACACAGATTTCATTTCATTTCATTTCGGTTGCATTCCCTTACTGGATTTTGAATGAGGAAAGAGACAGGAGCAGAGACGGGAAAGAAACCACAAAGGTGGTGTGTAATTTAAATTTTCTCGTTTCTCGTTTTCTCTCTTAACCCTTATCCGGGCAACCGGGGCCTCCCAGGCCCAGTAGCTTCATTTTTCTAAAATTTCTCAATAACCATTTATATTTCGAAGATATAAAATACTGAATTCTTCTATCCTTCGTCGAAGTTAAAATCATGAACATATCGAGTTGGTAAAGCTTTTTTTAATTTGAAAATCTTTCCCTGACGTAACCGGGCAACCGGGGCCTAGGAGGCCCCGTATAACTTTAGTGAAATTCCTGTCAAATATTAGATCAAATTGTCACATAATTATATATTGAACACGTGACTATTGTAACCTTTAGTCGGAACAGTATGCGGCAACAGACATTGAATTTTGAGTGTTCTGCACTTAAAATATATACTGGGCCTGACAGGCTCCGGTTGCCCGTTTACGTTACAAAAATGTCTGGACCGGATTTACTTTTCTGCTTGGTCGGCTTACAAAAGCGTGACACGAAGTTTCGCTACTTGACAAAAATATATACCGGTACATTTTAGACTAGTCTGAACAGTAAGTGACAATAGGCATTGATTTTGTGTATTCTGCACTTAAAATATATACTGGGCCTCACAGGCCCCGGTTGCCCGTTTACGTTACAAAAATGTCTTGCCCGGATAAGGGTTAAACTACTTTATAATTTTTATTCTCCAAAGAGTTTTCTTGTCTGAATATAGAGTTATGTTACATGTTGCATATATTGTGTAAGGATACACAGAACAAAGGATATCAAGTTTAACGAAAGTGGTTATGTATATTTCCCGTTCGATCAACTACCAGCAGAACTTAGCTATAGACCAGTCAAAGTAATAAGGAAAAATGCGTTACCCGGAACAAATTGTAACAGAAGCTCTGTTTCAATTTTATGGTAGAGAAAAGCTATCCAAATAATAGGGTACAGCGGGGTAATTTGAATAATTTCAGACATTTTCTCATATATCTCGGAAACTGTAATTGGTATTCAAATATAAAATTGTGAAAAAAACCTTTGAACCTTACTATAACTTAACAATTTTTCTTAAAATAGTATGTGAGATACATCATTGTGAAATTTGGGTATTCAATTTCCCCGCCGAAATTTGGAAAAACGTAAAAGTGAGGGGCAATTTGAATAACGAGTGGGGTAATATGAATAACCAACAAAATAAACAAGTCTTATAGAAATAATGTGTTAACTATTTAATAGTTAGATTGCAATTTCTACGGTAGTTGAAATATGCTAGTTTTGAATGAAAAGAAGTAGGCCTACATAAATTGTAAATATGCGTCACCTATAGCTATCTTTTTGAATGTAGGCCTACACTAAAAAAAATTTTCAGAACACTGTCTAAGGCAAAGAGCCGTAATTGGTTAATTCATCTTCCATCGTTCGTATTTAACGACAACGACAACAGATAAACTGTTTTCGACCTTCTGCACCGACACAGACTTCGTAGAACTATGTCTTACAACGCTGGCAACGAATCCAGTCTCCCTTTCTAGCAGAACGTTCTGAATAGTAATTAAGAAGGCAAAAACAACAATTCCTTGTTTGACTTTCATTGCCTGCAGCCATCTTTAGACTTAGGCCTACATTTTTGTCACTGGAAGGGGTAGAGGATATCAGTTTCTTTCGAGCATTCATTTTTTTTTTTTTTTTGGCAGGTTCTGTATTAGCACTCTGTTTTCTTGTAGTGTCATTGGATTTCGTTGCACCCGATGCTTGCGTCTTTCCTCGGAGGTATTTTATTCTCATTGCCCGAATATTTTCAGAAGTTGAGTGGCATGATTTTCCTGCGACACGACGTCTCTTCTGCACACAAACTTTTTCTGGGCTGGGAAGCACTTGTTGTATGGATTGGTCTAATTTCACTGCTATTCAAATTGCCCCGTTTTGAATTATCCAAATTGCCCCGCAGTCGACGAATACTCCATTCAGAACGTGGTATGAAAACTGCTGATTAGTTGACGCCAGTATACAGTATAGCAATGCCCCACATGCTACTGATACTATTATAATCCAGAGCGGTTTCATTTTATCCAGTTAATAAGAAGGAAAGCTTAAGGAAACAACGTTGAAAATTATAACGACCTAAAAATACACACATTCGTACTTACCTTGCAGCAAACAAAAAATCGTATATGCCTTCAGAACCGAAGGAATAGTTTGTATTTCTGAGAGCGACTTCTACAAACCACCACCTACAAATCCACCGCAGATTCACTAACATGGCGAGCCGCGTTTCCACTCCAGCTAGCAAAATGCTTAACATTATTCAAATTCCCCGCCTATTCGAATTACCCCGCTGTACCCTATATCAAAAGTGTAGTAAAATCTGACGTGTATTTTCCCGCCATTTTGAGCTCCCATATTGGATATTGGAACTGAACACCTTAAGTTGATGCAGCATGTATATCTTCTCATAAAGTTAAGATGTGAACTTCGTTCTTGTGTTCACCTACATCTGTGACAGTCACCGAATTTTAGTGAAACGTGCTCCTGATTTGGGGGGTATATTTGCACACTCCCTGTGCTGATGCTTGCAACTATGGTTCGTGTCATCACTTCCTCATATGGATCTTATGGATGAAAATGTGTAGAAGCGTTTTCGGACCCTGAAATACGAAATCAATTAAATAACTGAAAAAATTGCAATAGTATTGCCGATCAAATAATATATCTAATTCATAGTGTTTAAGGTATGAGTAAAACAAGAAATTACGATCTTGGAAGAAACATAAGTACCTGCATTTTATTTATGTATTTATTTATTGTATTGAAGTTTAATATAGAGACTGCTATGTTATAAATATTCACCTCAGTCAAAGAAATGTTTTGCTCAATTTCATAGAATTTTATATAATCGCTGCAGAAGAACATATAAGCCAAACACAAGATATGGTTAATGTGCCTACAATTGAGGGCAACGTCGATTTTCGGTAAGTAAGGAAGATGCTGGAAACATGGAAGGAAACAAAGACTTCAACAAACAGATCGTCTGGACTGTGGATACAGTACATGCAAATGGTTAGTATCCTGAAACAGTTCATAACTGCTGAAAGAATGTGTAACTGGGATCTGTACATTATACCCTGAGAGAGATGCTTCCATTCCTTGCTGCTGCAGGACATAACTTTTATGTAAAAACCATCCACATTTATTTACAAGATTATAGTACACTCCATGTTTCAGAAAGGATTATACGTTGCCCGAGATTCGGAAAAATACTGGGTAGAACCACCAACAGTTCATTTAAACGAACAAGACATTACGAGAACCATAAAATCCAGCCGAGGCCTGACAATAGAAAGGGGAATGGCAGACTCTCAAGTAAATCTATGTGTACAGTCAATGACAATGTGTTGAAGTTAACTGTGCCATGCAAGATTTCACTGGAGTGATGTACAACACAAGCGAGCAACAGAGTGAAACTTCTCAAGCTCAAAGTTGGAGGGATGCTGAACACACAGACAAGTTGTTGAATATGTAACTCACACAAACCCATTCCAAGCGAATTCCTCTTTTCACAGTATAACATCAGGAGAGGCTGAATCTGAGGATGTAAATGTTTATTGAGCCGAAGAGGTAGAAAAAAGCATACTTTGTTCTATGATTGGAAAAAACGTGAAATCTTACATCTTTAAAGTAGTGAACAGTCCGTGACAATGGCAATAAAAAGCTTATAAAGCCTAATAATGAAGTTGTACAAATCGATCCTTGTCTCTTACACTGTAGTTGCAACTAATAAAAAAATACCAGCAGAAGAGCTCTTAAAGTATTAACTGTGCAGCTATCCATCAACACCCTTTGACTTGACCCTCCTTCCACGATAGGCGAATAAATCAATTCTTGCGGGTGACTTGTAGACTGCTGCGAAAGAAACAGAGCAAACCAAACCTGTCAGCAGCGTTTACATTCTGGATGGAGGTGCTGTGTAATATCATGTACCATGGACTCAAGTCATTACGTTTTTGGACATCTCCAGGTATTATGCACTGCACATTCAACATCATTTTGAGAGTGCAATAATTGTTTTCGATGGATATTCTCACAGTGAGTACGTGCAAAAGGAGACGCGGATTTATTAATTGCACAGACTGTGGTAAACGTTGCTGGCGAGAAGGATGTTATTGGTTTTGATAATGATACAGATGTACTGATTCTTCTTTGTCACCACACGCATGCTGCCTCTAAGTATTTTTCGTCCCATAATAAGAAAAGAAATGCGCACTCTACATCAGTGGCATGTTCAAGCAATCCAAAGCAGCTTGGGAGTCAATGCCATTCAAAATCTTCTGTTTGTACACGCATTTCATGTTTGCGACTCTACGTCTCAGTTTATCGGCCTGGGCAAAAATAAATGCCTGAAAATGTTAATGAAAGTGACAGCTTTATGGAAATATGCAGTAGTTTTTAATGATCCATCAGCAACTAGCAAAGGTGTTGTTACATCAGGTGAGTGAGCAACTGTTGCAATATACAACGGTTCAAAATCCGACACTCTTTATTTGCTCCGATTTAAACGTTTCACTGAAAATATAAGAAATATATTTTTCGATTAAGCCGCATTCCCTTCCACCAACGTCAGCTGCAGCCAAATTCCACAGTATGATAGCTTACTACCAAACTCAAGCTTGGAGGGGAAATGATCGGCTGCTATCAACAGAATAGGGATGGTCCACAGACGATGAACAGCTACTGCCAATACTAACTGACTTATCTCCTTCACCTAAGGATGTATTGGAAATAGGCAGTAACTGTAAGACAGACTGTCAATCAGGTCGTCGTTCTTGCTGAAGCTATAATTTGGACTGTTCACCTGCATGTGAAGAATATCAAGGTTCAGCGGGCTCGAACAGCCTACATGAGTGCAACATACCGCATGAATTCGAAGATGATTTCCGGTAAGGATGAGAACATATTAAATAATGAAAGTGTATTACTGATTGATAATATTATCATCATACACTACTATATATACATCAACTGATCATTCACTTATTCCTGGTATATCTTTATTTTTAGTTAAGTTCATTGGGATTCAGTCGATTTGGTTGATTCGATACTGTATATTATATATTGCCAGTGGCGTATTTACGATTTTGTTTCGGGAGGGGCTTTACTAACTTTCGGGGGGTGGCTTTACCTGGAAATGTGAAAATTCTGCAAGATATTTAATTTACTTTACTATACTAAGTAAGATTTCAAGGGGGGGCTTAAGCCCGGAAGCCACCCCCTAAATACGCCACTGTATATTGCATATAGTTATATGTGAAATTCTAACCTGTTGATTTTATTTGAAACATTGTACAACAGAATGCTGTGAAAAATAAAATCATTACGATTTTTACTGTATTTATTGCTACCTTTCACTACAGTGACACTCTCGCTACATAACATGGTCTAGCGCTTAGTTTCTAAGACAACAAAACCATTTTAATATTAATGGAAAGAGCAGATTCTACTCTACAACTTCTATTACGGACGCATTTTTGGTATCCATAACGTTTTCATACTTATGTGCCAATTTCTGTAACAAACCGAATGTAACGTAATTTTGGAGAGAACAGCCGCCATTTTCTAAATGACGGCGACTTTTCAGGACTTTGCCAGCTTTCATCACTTCTATGTTATATTACCATAAATTTGACACAAGAACGAAGATTCTATCTTAATTCTGTCAGAAGATATACCTGCTGTTTCAAGGTAAGGTTTTCAAATCCAATATCTGATATGCCCGCTCAAAATGGCGGGAAAATACATGTCAGATTTTGCTACACTTTTGATATGTTGTTTAGACTGCTTTTCTCTACCATAAAATCGAAACACAACTGCTGGTACAATTTGTTCCGGGTCAAATCACATTTGACTCGACTAATCCAACAACTATTAACTGAGAAGTCTTTTTTGGCATTTCTTGTGTAATGAATTTACTATGAAGGAGTGGTATGTTTTTGATGTGGATGATTAATTATGATAAAAACACTACACAGATTACATCATTAAATTACATTTGAACTCAGCATCTGAATTGCACCGACAATTTGAATCCGTTATAAGATATTATTACTAATAGTCATGAAACACCAAAAATCCGACTAAGTTTTACTGTTCAATTTCTGTTTAACTGTCTCTTCAGCAGTTTAGTTTATTCTAGTGTACTATCACTTTTACTTCCAAACATAGTAGTTGTTTGAGAATACAAAGGAAGTTGCAATGTCATGATGATTGGATCCTTCACAGCTCAATATTTAGTTCAACGTCGAGGCTGAGTAAGGTATAAAACTACTAGTAACATGTCAGTCCATTTACTCGAGTTCGTTTCCACTGGTTTGTAAGGTTTCTGTCCTATTGCGTCGTGATCTGAAACAGGTAGAAAATATGATTTTCCAAAGATGGCGGCGAGTTTACAATGTTCTCTGACGAATGTCCTTTGATTTGAAGAGGAAAATGAGAAAGTTCCTTTAATGAACTGGAATTCTATTTGACAGGAAGTGTTTGTCGAATCAGAAGTTAGAATCTTTGGTTCATACTGTTTTTGTAATACAATAGTTCACTTTTGAGTCTATAGGCACTGCGGGATAACACAAATACTCTGCAGGTGGTTGTTATGACAGGGCTCATTGTAGAGAGTTCTGACTGGACGGAGGTATTAAATCGATGGTTCGATGGACAATATGCTTGTCTGATTGAGACGTGACACAGCTATTTAGTTTTAGTTCTCCCAAGATGGGAATATACTTCAGACGTTGTAAGTCTCTTTTCAACGGCGGTAATTTTGTTCTCTCTATATGTTAGAGCTTTAACTTTCCCTTATATGGACGGTGGCTATGTCCTCTGGGCGTGGAATTGTAAACGATGCTAAGATGGTTAGGGTCACTACGAAGTGATCGAGATATGACAGTGATATGTTCCTTCAAGGCACTGAGGAAGGTTATTATAGAGTGATAGTGTTCACGTTCATGTTTATCGCCACAGATACATGTTGCGTTTCATGTTTTAAGGAGACATCTGATTGTTTGTGATGTAGAATTGCTCTTTATGCTGGATACTTGGTATTGTGGTGGCATTGTTTTCGGGTCACTGTCGGTATATTTGGCATTTTCCCCTAGTTACGTAGGCTGACCTGTCATTGGCTACAGGTCATCAATAACGGTGCACAGCGAAAGATATACTACTTAATTGACGAACAAGTTTCTGCAATCAAGACTGTTTCAAAACTGGTGTAAACGGCTAGACTCCATTTGCAGATGTTCAGTGTTGGCGGTCCTACTCTGGTACCATTGCAGTCAGGAGCTGTGGGGGATCAGTTTGGGTAGGTATCAGACATCAGAAATGGCACGGTCATCAAACTGAACCTGGAAAGAATAAGCTATAGTCTCTGGTGGTACATATTGAAACATGAGATAGCGCACACACTGGGAGCCTATGTTATGTGGAGACATTATTCCTATAATGCGCTTTATAAACAATTGGTTATAATAACCTTGTTATACATATCTGGCGTCTGGATATCGGTCCCGCACTTCGTCTTTTTCGGATTATCGATTTATTTTTCTGACTGTTTATTATCATTATTATTAAATACTGTACTTATTATCTCTTTATGTCTAATGCTGAAATGTTAATCAGTGAGGTGTTACTTAGGATTTAAGTGGATATACGAGTATTAGCGGGGTTATTTGGCTGTTGCTTCTGGGCGGTACACCTCGATCGGAAGTTTGTTTTCTCAATAAATTATAAAAGAACATAATTCGTGATGTACCATTCTCCTGCTGACAAAAAAGTAGAAAGGAAAAGAAAGTAGACAGTTATTTGTTCTCTAGGAATATAGAAAATTTCTTTACAAATATGCGGTAATATATTGTTATTATTATTATTATTATTATTATTATTATTATTATTATTATTATTATTATTATTATTATTAGTAGTAGTAGTAGTAGTAGTAGTAGTAGTAGTAGTAGTAGTAGTAGTAGTAGTAGTAGTAGCAATGGTAGTGATAATTGTTCTTGTAGTAGGATTATTATTATGACATTCTTGTATGAGACGCGGGTGCCGGTCCAAAGACAGTGATACGTAGTAATAAAATACCTTGAGAACACAAGCTAGAGGTACAGTCCGTGGCTTAGAAATTGTTACAAAAATTCTAAGTCCAAATTAATAACAAATTCTAGCCCCGTTTTCTTGTGCAATCCAGAAACATGTCTCGATCGATTAGTTATGTTTTGTCTTCAATCCAACTCCCTCCCTCATCCACCTCTCCTTGTCTAAAGCCGTGTGTGTGACGTAATACACTCTTTCCATTCAAACGAAAAAAAAAAAACAGGAATCAAGTTTACAATGTTATAGCTCAAAAATAGCCTTTTTCATTCAATTGTTCTGAAATATCTTTAAATAGCCTACTTTTTTAAAAAAAAGTCATACAATCTTCCCATAGCTTCATTAATACCTTTAGTTTCATTCTTTCCCTTCTTTAAAGACTGCAAGCTATTAAGATGCTCCCTAAGAAATCTATGGGAATTGCCAAATTGTGTGCTTCCTAACGTGTGCTAAACGTATGATTCCTAAACGGCAGTAAATTTTGTGATTCCTAAAGTGTGTAATGCACGCACAGAGCTCGAGAATATCTACTGACAGAAATGAGTGTTTTTCAATGATTCATTTAATTTTCTTTTAGTAACTGCAAGCAAATGGTCCAAGAGCGTCATTTGGGCAGGACAGAAGGGTGTAATTTCCCCTCCCTTGAGCTTCATAAACATATAATGTTTGAGCAAATGTATAGTAATACACTAATAAAAAAGTGAATTTTTTTTTCGCCGGAGACCCTCCCCCCTCCCCCCCCCCCGAATAAAATCTAAAATGACGCTGCTTTTAGCAACAAACCTATAGAGTTACGATAGCACATTGCTAGAGAGCTTACATCTGGTTTCAAGAGTCGAAGGTTTGATCTCAAGCCATATGAGTTCCTGGGCGACATTAAGAGAGACAGACAGAGAGAGAGATTGAAATATGGAGACAGAGAGAGATAATTTATATACACAGATTTATAACAGGGGAAAAATGATCGGACAGCATTCGTATTATAACGAAAATTGTGATTTTGTGAAACAGAAGAAGGGAAGGTTTCGAACTACAAGGATCACATTAGGCACTTGTCGAATTAAGCTGGAGAACACTTTTGAGAGCATCAGATGATTACGAATGGAGAGAAAGACCTTGAGAACAGAGGAATTAAGTATTTAAAAAAATCTGAAGCCTCCGACACGAGTTTCGAACCGCGAACCTTGTAGTTATCGAACCATGACTTTATTCACTCTGCTACGGAGAACTCTGTACTCATGCACATACGCTTCCTTTAGATACGTTGGAAGCTAACTTAATGGAATATTGCAAAAGTTGACTTGGTGGATGCGCCGGTCTGATAGGATATGAACCTCCTGTAACAATGTGCACGTTTTATTTCAGTCATTCCGAAAACTATCCATTCGACACAAACATAGGATATTATCGATTCGTTTTCCCTGTCACACTCCCATTGTCAACTCTATGCCAACCGAGGCTTGATTTGAACTTACGCAGCATCCACAGTGTCACTATTCATCTATGCATATGAATGTGACACTAATATAGTTCGTATTTCACGTCGTTTACGTCATCTTTACCTCTTGGTAGGGGTAGTTTCAGTGTCTCGCCGCCATAACTATGGAGAAATTTCAATCAACGTGAGTATAATTTTAAATTACCATTTGAAAAATGAGTGTATAGGTGATCTTTGTCAGAGAGAAATTCGTTAACTACGATATCAATGTATTGCCTTTTTTGCTTTCCATGGTAAAATTTGCCAAAGGGCTCAACTTCATCTGCACAATTGTGTTATGAATATAAGTTTTAGTGATTTAATTCACTGAATGCTCGCTTAAATGTTCCTCTCGGCACAGGAGAAGTGAGATACAGTTATAAATGAAAAATGAAATGAACTATTGAACTTTTACGTTCCACGTTTGTACCGATTACGCTAATGGTGACATTGGTGCTGAGAAATAAAGAATTGGCAGGATACGGGAGAAACTCGAGAAAGCTCATGCACAAAATGTTTGTCCATAATAAAGTTCATTCGTCGCTAGCGGAGATCGAACCAAGGACCCCATGAATCATAGGTAAAGTTATAAAAGAATAGGCGTCTAAACAAATATGGAACATTACTATCAATGAGTTATATAATATTAGATCTTTAGCTACTTAATTCTAAGGTAAACTTTCAATCTTGTTCTTCATTACTGTTCGAAAACGTAAAGTAAAGGACTTGATAAATCTTTTCATTAGACCTCACAGTTTATAGGTACTTCACAACTTCTTTTTCATCTAAGGCTAAAGTAGTTGCATTTTAGACATTGAGGAAAAAGTGTGAAATTATATAAAAGCCTTCAAAGTGGAATTACGAAACTTCAGTGGGCACCTTTTCGCTGTAGGACTCCCTCACCACACTCCCGTTAGTTACGCCGGCTGCATGGTACAGTGTCGCCCTTTTAGGAATATTTTCCAATGCAGTACGAGTTTTTTTTACTGCTGTGTGAATTAGGTTGTATTTGTTAGAACTGTTTTTAAAGAAGACGAAATATCCTATACTCAAAAACAAATCATTTCTTTGAAAGCTCTAATGGAAAACAATACGAGTCGTCGTATACATGTTACGTTTTTGAAGAGAAAAAGAGGAAAACAATTGCACAAACGTATAATGGTATCATTTGCATGCAAATTTATGACTTATGAAACGTGTTGGCTTGTTAAATGAACGGTTAGTAAACGGGATTCTTCTGCTGGTGGTCCTACGTTCCAATCTCGTCCATTCTTGTTGCGTTTTTCTTTTAGCTACACTGAGTTTGTGCATTCCAGATCTTCAAACTTGAACCAAATCTAATACCATTTAGTGAATTAAAAGTACCTGACATTATTTTCAAATACGAGACGTTATTACATGCTTTTCATTACCTTACAGTACTCAACTTTGATACCAATTCTTCCATCCTTCATTTAACTCATCTCTTGACGTGTTTTGTTACAAAATTTATTAATCGTGGGGGAAAAATTGCTTTACCACTTAATGGTGACTTCTTTGAAAGCAAGTGCAAAATATGAGAATTAAATGTCATATCTGTAGTTTCATGTGGTGATGAAACAAACTTGTGAACCAAAGGTTTAAGAACAACTCAAGTTATTAATATAAACTTTGTCGAAGATTATTCATTTATATCATCATAAAATAAATACGAAATACGTTCTGAAACGAAGAAATATAACATACAACTTTGCAAACGGAGGCAAAGAAACCTAACGTAACAAGACTAAAAACGATTTATTTACGGCGTAGTGATCGTGGTTGAGTGGTTATACTGTGTTTGGTTGTTGAAGTGTGTAGACGTGTCTTCGCTTTGTGCTACAAGGCTTGACGTGTTTACCTTCAGCGTTGCTTTCCTTAGCAATCAAGTTTGCTGGGTTTTTTTCTTGTTGTGTTTGTCTTCGTGACTGATTTAGTTGAATACATCATGTCGTTAAAAAGGGTAAATACCTTAAAATACGATTTTGGTGGTGTTTCGGAGCGACCAAGTAGCTTGACCTTGCATCAGTGGCTCAGGGATAATTTTCGGTTTTCTGTTGATGATGTATTAAGCATAGAAATGGACGGTTATCGTAAATTTTTGTTTGTGAAACTTCGCACGGAGGACCTATGTGAAAATGTTTTGCGTACTTCTGATGGTGTTTTGCGTACTTAGTGACTATGGTGTCATATCTAACATCTCTGATGAAATGTATTCTGTCGAACATGTGTACCCAATACGAACGGGACGTAAGCTAATACGTATGGAAGTTAAAAAACCTATTTCATCTTTTGTAGTTATTCAAGGGCAAAAGTTTTGTGTAACCTACCCTAATCAGATACGGTCCTGTCTCAGGTGTAATGGTGCACATATGTATTCCAATTGTCCTCTTCGCGTACCCAGTGATCCTAACAGTTATGCTGGAAAAGTGGCTCCTACCATTACAAATAGTGATCCTTCAGCTACTCTTATGCCTAAATTTGACAGCATGCCAGTTCCATCTCGCAACAGGAAGAAGGCATCAAATATAGTTTCTTGCTCACCTGACCCCAGTATGCCTACCTTTGACGAAAATAATTTTCCAGTACTATCAAGTTCCGTGTGTGAGACAAACAATACGAATCCTCTTCCGTCAGGAGTACAAATAAATACATCTAATGGTATTCTTACTGAGAAGAAAGTTAACTGTGATCATGATCCTCAGCTACACCACACCACCGTCTTGTGTTCTTGATGATACAGCACGACAATTTCTAGTGCGCCCATTTACTATTGAAGATGTACAACAAGCAGTCAAGGCAGCTCCTAAAGGAAAATCTCCAGGACTAGATGGAATACCTGGAGAATGGTATATTAAATTTTTCCCCTCGTTGGTGAGTTACTAACTTCTCTAGTTAACGAATATTTCAGCGACAATCCACAGAAACTGTATCGTACTCCTGGTGTTACAGTGTTTATACCCAAACAAGCACATCCTACAAATGTTACTCACTATCGACCCATAACTCTTCTCAATTGCGATTACAAATTACTTGCTGGTTGTGTGAAAAATAAACTTCTTCCATTTATTGAAATTCTTGCTGGACCACTTCACTATGCCCGAGGAGATGATAAGAAAATCTACCACGTGCTACAAACTCTGCGTGATGATATTGCGAATTACCAGTCTCACAATACTAGTCATGCCTTGCTTGCCTTTGATTTCAACCAGGCATTTGATCGTGTAAATCACAATTATTTGTGGTCTTTGTAGCAACATATGGGAGTAGACGACTTATTTATCCGTTGGATTCGAGTTTTGTATGATGCCGCACAGTCAAAGCTGAAAGTCAACGGGTTTCTGACCACTCCTATTGCCATAAAACGTAGTGTCAGGCAAGGCTGTCCATTAAGTATGAGTCTATTCATAATTTCTATATGTCCTTTACTATACAGCATCAATCAACGAATCCAAGGTCTTCATATTTACACTGTTTCTGTCAAACTGTGTAGTTTTGCTGATGATGTAAATGTATTTCTTCGGGACCCACAGGATTTAGAACTAGTTGAAGATTGTGTTCAAAAGTACTGTGATCATTCAGGCGCACTTCTTAATCGAGCGAAAACTAAACTCATGCCCTTAGGAAATGGTTCTACAAATTCATATGACCATTTCCCAACAGTGGTGCCAGTTCTTAAAGTATTGGGCATTTATTTTTCCTCCAACTTGCATGAGAGCATTTCAAAAAATTTTGAAGATGTTTTCTTGAGGGTCAAATCTGTTTTACATCAGCACCAATATCGTCAATTTTCGTTGATATCCTTTGTGTATTTTGTGAACACTTATGCCTTTTCTAAGTTGTGGTACATATGTCAAATTCTGCCTATTCGTAAACTTTATATTCACAAGTTAAAAGCATCGGTGACTGTTTTTGTGGGCCTGTATGATTTTTCGAGTGCGCTATCCAGCTACCTGTTTGCCCTATCATGAAGGAGGACTGAACTTGATACATGTTGAAAGTAAAATAAAAGCTTTATTCTACCACAGAGGATTCCAAAATATACAAGGAATTGGAGACCAACTCAGCGCTACATTACTTTAATCTCTAGTTGATATCAATGATGGAACATTAACAGTGTGTTTGCCTCTCATTCCTCCCGACTTTTGCTATTTTACGGACGTTATATGTACTTACTTTTACTTGTCTGCCAGTGGCACCCAACATATTCCTAAAAGTGTCAAACATCTTTATACGTTGCTAATACAAAAAGAAAACAGCTGCTGTCATCTAATAACTTTCAACTTACCTAATACGAATTGGACACAGATATGGAGGAACATTTCCTTCAATTTTCTATCAACCTCAGCTCGTCCGCTATGGTACAGGGTTGTTAACAACATCATCAACACTAAGGGAAAACGACATCATCTCCAGATTACAGACGACAATCGATGTGATCTCTGTGGACAAGTGGATACGTTGGAACATCGTCTCACGCTTTGCAACAGATCAACACCAGTTCGGAAAATCTATTGTGAAATGATTCAATATATGTGTAAAATCAGCTTTGACTGTATTACTGTTGAAATGCTTGTTACCTGATTTTAAACATTTTCCACAACAGAAACATCATTCTGTCGTTTGGGTTAGTGCAAATACCATTGAATATATTCTGTCTCCTCGTTCTCCTCAAGCACATCACATGTACAAGGACTTCCTGTGTCTACAATATGGTAAATTTCCCCCACCAAGGAAGAAAACACTATTTGCCAATTACCTTCTATGGTCACTCTGTGTAATTATAATGTAAACGTTTTTCTTATACAAATTTTTGTGTGCAAGTAATTACAAATGTAAATTATGTAACTTTCTTATTGTAACTCGAAAATAATGTAAATAAAAAAAAATAAAAAAGTGGGCAAGGCACTCGGTTAGTAATCTAGAGGTTCGTGGTTCGAATCCGCATCGGGAACTTTTTTACTTTATAATTGTTGATGGAGATTGATCGACGATGACACACGTTTTATTATATTCGGATATTTGAATACTCGGATGTTGCAATACTTGAACTATCAAATCTTCAGGGATATTAATAGCAATAATGATACTTATTATTATCTCGTAGAAGATTAAAAGCTAGGAGCTAATTATCAATCCGGTCATACCGTTATAAACAGAAAGGTGACATTTGGCAAGAATACTTCTGTTTTGTTTAATGTTACCCACGAGAAGAGAAATTTCGCATCTTGTTTCTAAAACAAACAAAATAACATGAGAATTAACATTTTTCATTCGAGACGGAATAAGGGTAACTCAAATTATCATGTCGCTTTAGAGATGAAAATCGAGACGAGATGAAAAGTATCGTAAACATTTCTCGTCTTCGTACGATTCTCGGAAAAGTGCATGTCCATTGTTTAAGTAACAATTGCTCTGTAGACGGAATATTATAAGTTTTTTGTTACTTTGTATTTTACAGCTCATTGAATTATGGCGTGTGTAGGTATTTTTTGGGAAAGCTTTTATACTTACCTTTCCATATCCTAAAAATTAGTTTAATATATGCCTTAGTGTTAAGTGGTATTCAATTATTTCTATTATAGTTATTTTTCTTAAAATATACAGTAGAACACTTTCTAAATGAAACGTTAGTGAAAAGCTTTTGTTTAAAATGTAGAAAGATGCAGAGGTGTATCTTGAAGGTACGAAAAACCTTCTCCGAAATCCCTTCGCTTAAGTATTTTTTTTTTAAATTTTAGACCTACTGTACAATTTTTAATACAATTATTACTGTTAATATTATTATTATTATTATTACTGAATGTTTGAGAACTAAATATTACGTCTTATTCCAATGCAAATAAGCATACTGAAGCTAAGAAAAATGAAAAGAAATTTGTTGGAACCTCTATAAGGATGAATTGAATTATAAGAGATACTCTGGAAGGAAAAGAGGGGAGGGAAAGAAGGTGTCAACTACTGAGCAATATGAAAATCGAACTTTCGGATGCCTTAACACAAACTAAGTAGGATTTATCTTCATCACGATACATAGTAACGTCCTTTGTTTGGGTAAAAGACATTGGATTACGTTTGCGTTATATTGATATTTTAACAAACTATATACAAAAATAATTCGTATTTACCACTTTTGGTTGAATGGATACATGGAACGTGTTTGAAAATGACGAATGGAAGTATTGTTATTATTTTTAGTAAGAGTGGAAGAACGTAGAAACAATTTCAAAATGTCGTTTCAGACAGATTTTATGACTCATACTAGACCTTAAGGATGACCGTTTTGTATTCATAAATTTTTTGCGAAACACGCTGTTTTCAGACAGTAGGAATCAAGAGTGTAGACTGTGACGTCATGTTAGTTTTGCTCCTATGAAGGAAGTCGTTTCAACTTTAACGAGCAAGAACGAGAGAAATTGACTATGTTTTATGTTATTATACATCCGAAATATCAACTTTGTAAATTAGAAGATATTTCGGAATTTCGTCGGCGGGACTCGAACCGCGAACCCGTGACTAGCGAAACGATTGCTCAAGTCACTACCCTAAGACAGCTCTTCTAAGTAAGAGTCAAGAAACACTCGTCTATATAACAAATTGCAATATTTTAGTAACGCTGAAAAACTGATTTCTGTCATAATAAAATACTATAGTCCAGAGAATTTAAGTTTAATTTTTAAAAAGACCGGAAATATCTCCGTAACTTAGTTCTATTATATTCGGTTATTATCGTTTTACATTTATTTCCAGTAACGTTGAACGACAGGATCACGAACACAAATACATCGAGGACACCGTCGGACTGCCGTCGACTGACACCTCCTTTCCCCCCTCTTTTCCTTCCAGAGTATCTCCTATATGGCAATTAATACTTATAGAGGATTCAAAAAACTTCTTATGATTTTTCTTATCTTCAGTATGCTTATTTGCATTGGAATAAGACGTAATATTTAGCTCTCAAATATTCAGTAACAATAACAATAATAATAATAATAATAATAATAATAATAATAATAATAATAATAATAATAATGGTATTAAAAATTTTAAAGTAGGTCTAAAATTTGGAAAAAAGGTAGGGATTTCGGAGAACGGTTTCCGTACCTTCAATATACACCTCTGCAACTACCCACATTTTAAACAAAAGCTTTCCACTAACGTTTCATGTAGAAAGTGTTCTACTGTATGTTTTAAGAAAAATAACTGTAATAGGAATAATTGAATATCACTCAATAGTAAAGCATATAATAATTTTCAGGATATGCAGAGGTAAGTATAAAAGCTCTGCTAACAAAATACCAACACACACCATAATTCAATGAGCTGTAAAATACAATGTAACAAAAAGCTTATAATATTCCGTCTACAGAGCAATTGTTACTTAAACAATGGACATGCACTATTTCAAGAATCGTAACAAGACGAGAAATGTTTACGATACTTTTCATCTCGTCTCGGTTTTCATCTCTAAAGCGACATGATAATTTGAGTTACCCTTATCCCGTGTCGAATGAAAAATGTTAATTCTCATGTTATTTTCTTTGTTTTAGAAACAAGATAAGAAATTTCTCTTCTCGTGGGCAACATTAAACGAAAACAGAAATATTCTCCCTAAATGTCACGTTTGTGCTTATAACGGTATGACCGGATTGATAATTAGCTCCTAGCTTTTAATCTTCTACGAAATAATAATAAGTATTATTGTTACTATTATTATCCCTGAAGATTTGAAAGTTCAAGTATTGCAACATCCGAGTATTCAAATATCAGAATATAATAAAACGTATGTCCTCATCGATCAATCCCCATCAAAAATCCTAAAGTAAAAATGTGCCCGATGCGAATTCGAACCACGAACCTCTAGATTACAGATCACGTCCTTTGACCACTCCAGCACGATCACTACGTCGTAAATAAATCGTCTTTAGTCTTGTTACCTTCGGTTTCTTTGCCTCCGGTTGCAAAGTTGTATGTTATATTTCTTCGTTTCAGAACGTGTTTCGTATTTATTTAATGATATAAGTGAATAATCTTCGGCAAAGTTGATATTAATAACTTGAGTTGTTCTTAAACCTTTGGTTCACAAGTTTGTTTCTTCTACACACGAAACTACAAATATGACAAGTTTAATTCTCATACTTTGCACTTGCTTTCAAAGCAGTCACCATTAACAAGTAAAGCAATTTTTCCGTCACGAATAATGAATTTTGTAACAAAGCACGTCAAGAAATGAGTTAAATGAAGGATGGAAGAAAAATGAAATCTTTAAGTTTTACGTCCCACGCTTACGCATGCCGGTTAGGCTAAAGGAGACGGTGATAATGAGAAATGAATTAAATGGTGGAATGAAGAAAGTGGGAGGAAACGGGAGTACCCCGAGAAAACCCACGCACACGGTGTTTGTCCACCACAAAGTTCACTTGGCCGGGGCTGGGATCGAACCCGGGACCGCAAGCACCAGAGGTGAACGCTCTACCACTGAGCCACCGCGGCCCAAGGATGGAAGAGTTGATATCAAAGTTGAGTACTGTAAGCTAATGAAAAGCATGTAACAACGTCTCGTATTTGAAAATAATGTCAGGTACTTTTAATTCACTAACTGGTATTAGATTTGGTTCAAGTTTGAAGATCTGGAATGCACAAACTCAGTGTAGCTAAAAGAAAAACGCAACAAGAATGGACGAGATTGGAACGTAGGACCACCAGCAGAAAACCCGTTCACTAATGTCTTATCTATAAAGTCAACACGTTTAATAAGTTATAAAATTGCATGCAAATGATACCATTATACGTTTATGCTATCAATGTTTTCCTCTTTTTCTCTTCAAAAACGTAACATGTATACGACGATTCGTTTCGTTTTCGATTAGAGCTTTGAAAGACATGGTTTGTGTTTGAGTATAGGATCTTACTTTAAAAATGGCAACACATTGATATCGAAAAAGTAGTTAACGAATTCCGTTCCGAAAAAGATCACCTGTACACTTATTTTTCAAATGGTAATTTATATTTATACTTACTTTGGTTGAAATTTCTCCATAGTTATGGGGCGAGATACTGAAACCACCCCTACCAAGAGGTAAAGATGACATGTGAAATACGTCAAATACGAACGATATTAGTGTCGAGTTCATGTGCAAAGATGAATAGCGACACTGTGGATGCTGTGTAAGTCCAAATCAAGCCTTGGTTGGCATAGAGTTGACAATGGGAGTGTGACAGGGAAAACGAATCGATAATATCCTATATTTGTGTCGAATGGATAGTTTTCGGAATGACTGAAATAAAACGTGATATTTCAGATGTGGATATGTCGAAGGTTGACCCAATTGGGATGAGGTCATAGGAGGGACCAGTGAAGAATTCAGAACAGTTTCTGTTTAGTGCGTTTCAATACACTGCGGGTGAATTGATTATACACAAATGCTGATATCACACTCGAAATTGTCGGAGATATTACTTCTGGGGAAACATCACTAACTGCTCGCACTATAAAATTTTCACTGCTTTGGAGGGGCGTAAACAAGGCTTTTTGAGGGCATGTTTTACTAAAATGTCTATCATCACCTCTAAAATTAGATGTAATTTAAAGAAAAGTAGTGATTCCGTGAGGCAGGAGCTCTGCATTGCCAAGGCCTGCATTCTTTGTATGTCCCTTCTGCTCTGAATTGTCATAAGCTCCTCTTCAAATGTAAGACGTAAAATGTAATTAAGAAACGTATAACATAGAGTACAACATATATAGAAAATTTGTTATTATAAATAAGAAATACAGTAGAAAATAATTATAAAACATAATGTTGAAGGACAAGCTTTTTCTAAATAATCATACTTGAATGGGAAATATACTATTAAAACAATTTTCCATTTATGCAAGGCTACAAACAATTGAGGAGTGCCATCTGGTATCCACTATTCATCTCTTCGAACCTGTAAACTATGACTTTCACTCCAATATTTTTTGCAATCTATTACTTTTTTTATTTATAACCCTTTTTCCGTCCATGGAATGGTTTCAGTGTCTTAGCCCCTACAGTAGATTGTTGAGATGGTAATTTATACGTATAGTAAATTCGTTTGAAATTCCTCCAAGAGTCAATGTTGCACGGTACTTTTTTTCTGGGTCAAACTTTCTAAATATATATACATACATTCCAGTAAGAAGCGAATTATGTATTAACGATTGCCTGTCGTCGTTGTGCAAACATTCATGATGATATGCCGCAGGGAAATGAGTTACATTAAGGTTTTAAGATTTAATATCAAGTTTGAAACATTGCAAGTTAAAGAAACGCATGTAATAAGGAATATCATATTTGAAAATAATTTTGAATTAAACTAGCTGTGACTACAATACTTCAAAATGAATTTGCGGAATTCACAGTGTAAGCGTAACTCAAAGAAAATAATCAATAAAAATGATCTTGATTCGAAGCTCGGACCATACAAGTAGGAGTAACTTACATTAACCATTCACCCAACAGACAATGACGCACAGAGTTTGGTACTAATTCATCAGATGGTTCTATCAAATGTAACCTAATTAACACAATAATAACAAATTTTGCTGCCCTAAAAAGTGTTCTGAACAAGGAGAAGTTCATTATACACATTGTTACTAAGTTACAAGATTTTTATATCCTATCAGAACGGTGCATCCACCAAGTCAACTTTTGGAATATTCTATTAAGTTATCTTTGAACTTAGCTAAAGCAACCTTATGCGCATAATTACAGAGTTCTGCGTAGCAGAGTGGATAAAGTCATGGTTCCATACCTACAACGTTCGCGGTTCGAAACCCGTCTTGAAAGCTGCAGAGTTTTTAAATTCTTAATTCCTCAGTACTCAAGATCTTTCTCTCCATTCGTAATCATCTGATGCTCTCAAAAGTGTTCTCCTCCTTATTTCGACAACTGCCTAATGTGATCCTTGCAGTTCGAAACCTTCCCTTCTTCTGTTTCACAAAATCACAATTTTCGTCATAATACGAATGCAGTCCGATCATTTTTTCCCTGTTATAAATCTGTGTATATAAATCATTCCTCTCTGTCTACATATTTCAATCTCTCTCTCTGTCTGTCTCTCTCAATGTCGCCCAGGAACTCATATGGCTTGAGATCAAACCTTCGACTCTTTAAACCAAATGTAAGCTCTCTAGCAATGTGCTATCGTTACTCTATAGGTTTGTTGCTAAAAGCAGCGTCATTTTAGATTTTATTCGGGGGGGGGGAGGGGGGGAGGGTCTCCGGCGAAAAAAAAATTCACTTTTTTATTAGTGTATTACTATACATTTGCTCAAACATTATATGTTTATGAAGCTCAAGGGAGGGGAAATTACACCCTTCTGTCCTGCCCAAATGACGCTCTTGGACCATTTGCTTGCAGTTACTAAAAGAAAATTAAATGAATCATTGAAAAACACTCATTTCTGTCAGTAGATATTCTAGAGCTCTGTGCGTGTATTAAGTCTTTAGGAAGCACAAAACTTACTGTCGTTATTGGCAATTTCCATAGATTTCTTAGGGAGCATCTTACTAGCTTGCAGCCTTAAAGGAAGGGAAAGAATGAAACTAAAAGCATTAATGAAGCTATGGGAAGATTGTGTGCCTTTTTTGAAAATAGGCTCTTAAAAGATATTTCAGAACAAACGAATGAAAAAGATTGTTTTAGAGCTATAACTTTGTAAACTTGATTCCTTTTTTTTCGTCTGAATGGAAAGAGTGTATTACGTCGCACACGCTACTTTAGACAAGGAGACTTGGAGGGGGAGGGAGTTCGATTGAAGACAAGAAATAACTAATCGAACATGTATTTCTGGATTGCATAAGAAAACGGGGCAAGAGTTAGTTATTAATTTAGACTTAGAGTTTTTGTAACAATTTCTAAGCCGCGGACTGTACAGGCTGTCTTACTACTAGGGTCCTTTATTCCCATTGTATGTCAGTTTAATTTACTGAAGTTACTCAATGTGCTGTTCAATGTTACAAAATAATATATGCACGAGTGACGACCAATTTTCTAACACTGTAGTTGGCTATTATGACAGCAATTGAATATTTCTGCTTTACATAGAGCGAGTATCGTGGATGCTGAGTGTACTGGTCACACATTCTCGTCTGTGGTTTCTTTTGGTTTCGGTAATAAAAAATAGAATAATTACTATTGTTTAGTAGTATATTGTTGTTTCACAGATGGACGTGACGTACTATTGGCGGTGTTAAATGGTGTGTTGACCACATATTTAACAGGATCCGAGTTGGGTCCTTGTTTGGTTTTGGTAATAAACAACACTAAAATGCAACAAGGAGGAAGACGTGCTAGACTGTATGAAAATGAGTATAATACTATGAGATGTGAACCGATGTGTGGAAGAAAGTCCTTGTGCAACTCCCGGAATCGTGGCTAACCGTAAAAATTCAGTGATTGGTTATGTGGCGCGAATTGGCAATTCTTACTCTGAGAGACACATAAACAAATGCATTTTAAATAAACGGAGCGACTCAGAAGGTAAGTCTGAGTCTTTTTTGGTCAGTAGAGCACTCGTGATTCAATAAGCAGTTTTGTGTCGATACAAGAGGTAAGGTAGGTAAGTGGCCGTAGGTGAGCCAATTTCTTGTTGAGTCGGTTCGATATATGGGTCTTGGGCTTCAGTTTGCGAAACAAAGTCAACTTAGACTAGTGATTTTTAGTTTGCTGGAAGATTTCAGCCGCGCTATATAGTTCCAATCTCTTGCGAGTAAGCAGTAAACGCTTCACACCGCCTCCGGTGGGTTGCGATAAAAATGCCTCAGGTTTGGAATTTGTCGCCACTCGTGTGGACTTTTCTCTTCGTTAACGGGACTGGAAGGGCGTTGATATGTTCTAATTGTAATTAACGCTTTCACTTTGCAGTGGTTTAGGCAGCGACGAACAGCAACAGCGACCAACAGCAAGGAGGGTGGACGATCTTTCGTTTTCAGATAAGAACTATGTTTTATTTAATATCAGTTTGTAATGTTCTGGGGTTTCATGTCTTTTTTGTTATTCTTGTAAGGTTATATTTGATTTCGTTATATTTGATTTCGTTATATATACGATTTTTCAGAAAACTCAATAATTTCTATAAATATTGTACAAACTTGTTTTCCAGATTAACCTGTTTTCAATTTTATTCATTTCTAGTGGGGAAAATGAAAACACAACGATAAACTTCTCCGCCTCCATTCTTTTTTATACGATTCAAATTACCAATAAGGCATTTAGGTTTTCGTTTCTTCTCATAATTGCATCTCAAATTGAGAACTTGGGAAGACATATGCTGACATCTACAAGTATTTTCCATGCCACTATTTTATAATACCAATTCCAACTACTCTTAAAACGACTTTTCAATTATTCTATCAAACTGACTGTTATTAGCTATAAGAGAGAAGAAATAAAATAATCCTAAAGCAGTAATAGGTTGTGATATACTATTCAATAGTAATACGTTAAATACTCTTTCCGTTTTACAAACAAAAATTTCTATTAACTTTTTCTTTTTACCACTGACTTTAGCATACCAAAGAACAAACAAAAGTAAAAGAAGATACACGGTATACTGAAACATTTGTTCGAAGGCTCCTTTCGCTTACCCACCGCGTCGGTTTCTCGGCGTAGATCTTTGTTACTCGTAAGTTGTAGGTGGTTCTTCTCTGCTGCAAACTTATGAACTAGGGATGTGTGCTTATTCTATAAAAAACATTGGTAAAATATCTGATTCTTAATGGTATTTAATGATTTGGTGGTTTTTTGAAAATGATCACTACAATTAAATGAAATTGTCTGGGATCAAATTATTCAAGATTTTATTAAACATTCATACCACTTGGAAAGAAACACACACAATCAAAAATGAGGGTTGTCGTTGTGTTAGTGCTATTATTCTTTGCCTTGGTTACTAAATTTCCTTTAGATTATTATAAAATTAATTTTTAATTTTGTTTTCTAATAATTTGTCATTCTATTAATACTATTATTCTTATTATTCGTTACGAAATGTCCTTTATATTATTGCAAAATTAGATTCTTACTCTGTTTTCTAATCAGTAAGTTGATGAGAATCTGACAGTTCGATTATTTTTTAATTCTTATCTGATTAGACGTTTTAAGGTCCATGTTGTATTTCTATAAGATTAAATTCTTTGTGACTATTTCAGGTCTTTCCTTGGGTCCCTGGTTAGTGTCTCGATAGAGCTTCCTGACGGGGCCATTGCTAGGGGATTCCGGCCGCCAGTTCACCTGTTACTTCGACGGAAGCCGCGGAGTATTTCGGAAGGATCAGGTGAGTATGAAGAATTTTTGATTTCCCTTCCTACACTCCTTTCATCGTTTTCCCCGATCAGTGGCAATATTCTCGTGTGGATAAGTGAATAGAGAATTATGACCAGTGAATCAACAAGATATCACAGTGTTGTGCGTGTGTTATTTCCCTCAATGCTTTTTATATCAAAAGCGGTTCTTTCTTTATTCGTCAATGTTTTTCCTATCCATCATGGGAGTCGAAGCGCTGAACATACAACAGCGCTAATTGTCAGTGTAGTTATGTGTGTGTTAGTGCTAATAGCCTTAGTGGATGTTGTTTTGATGTGCGTGTCTCAACATCCTTGCGTAACATTGCTATGTTGTGAGGCGAGTGGTAAGCGTTAAGAGAAAAATAAATGGTGAAGATTTCTTACTCTTCTCTTCCTACTTCAAGAGCTTGGCTGTGATTAGTGAGGTGAGTTGTTCGAGACCCTAGTGCGTTCTTATTGTTTTTTCCTGAGTAATGAGCGTTTGTAGTTACCAGTGTTACGATTTGAGTGACAGATTGCTGTATGAGGGACTGTAAGCATCCATATCTATGGGCTGAAAGACAGTTATCTTAATCTGCACCGGGATTCGAAGTACGGTTTGTTTACTAACAGAGAAACTGTTTAACCATTGTCCTGTTCATGTGACGATATTTGTGAAACACAAACTGAGTGCTAACGCGGCAGTGGATTACCAAGGAAATTTGGAGTTTTCTATTTCATTCCTTTTTAAGTTCTTTCTACTACTAAGTAAAGGACTTGTAATTGAACTCAGGACTCCATAGATGGGATTAACGAGGTGGGTGACTAGTACCCAATTACAATGGTGTTCTCTCGTTTCTGATTATATCGTCAATGCGCAACCAATTGGTGGATTAATTGATTCTAATTGTGTTTGTTTTGTAGAAAGATATTGCGTGGACGAGAGTTATTACCTTCTGTCGACACTATATATTGGTTTCTGTTCCGAGTGATCACAATTGACTAGGTGACGTGCAGTGTCTCAGAATGCAAATGCTAGTATTTCGAATTCCGTATGTTGTTTTTCATTCCGCACATAGAACTTTAAAAGTGGATTTTTCTTTGTAATCAGTTTTTTTTAACTTGTGCCGATTGGTCCAAAAAGGGATTGCATAACAAATTACTTAGAAACTGAATTCCTTCCAAATAATTCCTACCATGAATACGTAGTGTCTAATATCGTTATCATAGATTGTAAGAGAATATTCTGAGGAAAATGTAAACTTCCTTAAGAGCGGTACTAGAGAGCATATGTTGGATCAGGGCCTTAAAAAACATTAGATGCTCGTTGTGCAAATGAATTAGTTACTTTTAGTCACTGGTCGAAAAATAGGAAAACCCAATTTATTAACCCCGTTATGTTGTTTTTTGTTTTAAATAGACTAATGTTCCAAATAGACTATTTGCAAATAGACAAGTGTGATCAGTATATTATAGCAAACGTGTATATGTAGTGGTACGATTACTTGATACCTTCGGTGATTCATACCTTTGGTTAATCGTCATCAATGCCATTCATGTCGTTAATCAGACCAATTATATTCTTATAATTTGTTCACAATTTGTACGTAGTGTGATTTAAGGAATGCTTTACATGGAGGTATGTCATACAGACTTTGATATTATTTGTGTCATCCCATAAAGCGAGGGTTCTTAAAAACCATGACCCCTCCCCGTGACTTATTTTAATATTTTTACTTCTTGAACATATTCCAATTGCAATTTGTAGTGATCAAATTAATTCTACCCTAATTTAATTTATTTTATGAAATTTTTGTTTTAAAGTAACACTCCTTGTTCACTACCTTTCTATAAATAACATTTAACATTATGAGGTAGTCGCGTATTTTGTTTAGACTCATTATATTCTTTGTGAAATTTACTCCATCGTAATAGTCTATTGCCTCTTACTAATGCACAATATATATCTCCGTACGACTAATTACCAGTTAATCCGTTACATGATAGTTGCTATAATATTCTATTTATAATACGTATGCAAGCAATATCTATAAAAAATGGAATAAGCAGAGTTTAAGGCTAAAAACTTTAGTCAAACATGTCATGTTACTTTTACGATTTGTGCGGCAAATATGTACAATTAATATTATAAATGCAGCAATTATGCAATTGTAGAATTATGCAGTAGTAGCGACAAAGGAGAGAGAATTGGCAGAGGAAGTTACTGAAAAAACAGTGGGTCTAAAAATTACCAAACGATTGTTCAGTCGTCTATTTATTTCAGCTTTCAGCACGTGTTTTAGTGCTTCATTAATAGGAAGGGTCTTTCTAAAGTGTTCAATTCCATACAATAGTTGCATGATATAAGATATTTTCTTCCACAGAGGGATGATTAGATCAATATTACCTTATTATTTACTTTACTCATACAACACGTATTCATATATGTAAACATCGTTTGAATTTGTTTTAAATTGATCGATCGGTTCCGTAGGCAAGCGTATAGTATAATAGTATTCTCAATGCCGCAGTATTCCTCCAGAATTTCCCCGAAAAGAAATTCGAAATGTATCAGTATTTATTGGTCAAGGGAATAGAAGGGAACTACTTGTGATCGAGCTCTTGAGCGCTCGGCAGAAAAACGGGATTGCATGAGAAAAGGTATACCACGAATACAAAACAAGATTTATACCACTCCAAAATATGCCATACCATTAATAAAAACAGTCTTATTTTTATGAATCCACTGTTTCCAGCGTCAGTACAAACGTATGTCCTGTTAAGGAAACAGATTTTGGGGACTAGGGTGAGACCACATATCCGACAAGACAACAGTTAACGCTTCTTATCCTGGGAAGTAGCAAAAGTCTATTTGGCAAGTAATGAGTGAACACTGTCCGCTGTGCAAGCCCGTAGCAAGATGCAATTAAATTTATCCGCAGATTGCTGGCGGCGTTTGCGATTGTGCTTCGCGCGGCAACGCCACGAGTTTGGCGGGTAGTACTCCACACAGTAGAAAGATTTCTTCGCGTCTACTGCGCGACGTTTTACGTAAATGACCGGTTTCTCGCTTCCGGCGAGAACTGGTATAGGAAATCCAGGAGTGCTCCAGTCTACGCGACCACACGTGGGGAAGAGGAGTGTCCGGCTCTATCTGGTGGTGGGGAAAATTTTACAGTGGCTCCTGGAGTGAGGTAGGTGATAATAATACTTTCGTGTGCTTGTTTCCTCTTTTTTGTTGATAGGTATGACAGGTGGCAGTTGATAGTGCCGCTAATAGGCGTACTTGGACTACGAAGGATGTGTCTACGGATACCAATGTCTCTGTTGTATTATGTAAGTGCCTCTAACGTACGATCAATTCATCAGCCGTGAAGGATGAATAAAATAAATATTTGAGACGAATAGACCTCATGAGCGGTTTTCCGCCCTACCAACTACCATCTTGAACGAAGAATTGTTTCTTATATTATAGGAAAAGACAGTATGAGACGAAATCACATCATGGCCCGCCTCATTCACTCGAGAGACAATTCGAACACTACAAGCAAGGCATGTCTGTATCCAATTGCGAGCTCGATTTAATAGATGCTGGAAATCCTACCCTCAGTGGATGTGCATCCCCACCGGAGTTAGACCAACGTAGTAAGAAAGAACTAAAACGTCCGTGTATTCATCGTATCCATTCAGTGTTAGTTGTTGGCATTATTTTAATGTTTTACATACGCCTTATATACATCGAGAATGATATGTAACTTATGTACCGACTGCTTTCGTTTATATTAGAGAAAGTACTGGTAAAGGGTTGTTACATGACCTGATTGCTATGAATTTATACTTACTGAGTTCCTATATAGAGATGGATTTCTTTTTCAAACAATAGTGACAACCGCTTTTTAGTGTTACTAGACTATGTTGGTAGAATTTCAAATTAAACCTTGGCTATTTTAAAGAACAGCAGAATATATGTATGAACACTGTATTTGTAGCACATAGCGAAACCGTACGTGTAGAATTGCATTCTAAAACATTTTCTAGAATAAGGAGTCTCATCCATTCCTAAAAATTTAATAAGTAGCGACACTTTTTTAATAATAAGGGAGCAAATATAAAATGACATGGTAAGTAGAAAAATTTATATGCAACTAACAGGATTGCGGTTCTGTGCTGAAGCATTTTACTCTCTATCATGTATCACAATCCAACCCGGCTTACAGGACGGAATGGCACTTTTCTTCATTGTATCTAAAAGTGTAGGGTCAAATTGTTTTCCTACCCGCTTTTGTTCATCTGCCATCTCTGGAAAGTTCTGGGATAATAATAGATCTAAGTATTTGTCAAATATTTTGTTAGATAACAATTTAGCCGTCGGGTCAGTTTTTATACGTCTTACCTTTACACAACCGGCAAATTGGTCGTCCATATTTTAATCAGATTTAGGACAATATATTTCAAAGAATTATGATAGGGCATCCCATTCATCAGAAATATCCCTTTCATCAGAACTGTTCAAAAAATCAGAAAGAGAAAGGGGAGTATCGGAACCTGGTAGGTATTAATGTCCCGGTTCTAATGATGAGTCTGCTATTAACACATTATTTACTCCTCGCAAAAGTAAGTTTGGGCGTTTCTTCCGTTTGATCTAGTGATATGCGAACGGGGTCTGAAGTTGAGGATCCAGAGAGAGAAGGAACTTGTTCTTCTCTATCATCATCCGTGGCAGGATCCTCTCCAGGAGATGGAATCAATCTTCTGACCACAATGTCTCCTGGTAGATAGTGATCGGTCGGTATCCCTTGAACCTAAGCTCACCAGAGGTATGCTAATTTGTCTGCTATTATTCGTACTGTTAATGTTGTGAATTCGCACTGTTACCATGTTTGTATACCACTCGGAGGTTGAGAGTCACCAGGGATGTCAACCTGCTGAGGATGTCAACCTTCGTTATATATTCTTCCTCATAGCCATATTCAGCACGATATGGTAATGCAATATCAAAAATTGTTAGACTGTCTACAGCCTGATAGACTACTACTGGTAGTTGTTCTTTATCATTCTCCTAAGAAGAACTCAGATATATCTTGTTAATGTCTAGTTGCCTTAAAGAGTTAGTTATCTGAACCGAATAAGTCAATTCGGCGTGTTCATTAGCCTGTGTTGTGGGATACACACTATCGTTTTTTTGAGAGGAAGACGGTCGTGAAGACTCCTCCTTCGTAGCCTCGATTTGAGTAGTGGTTTGTGTCACTTGTGGGTGTTTGACAATGTCAGTGGTCGAAGTAAATGTCCCTTGCTTGTCCAGTTCATATGCGTTGGCTTTACCGCCATTCGTAGCTGAGAACGTGGGTAAAATTTTAGAAGGGAGATTAGGGGGTCGAGATCGAAGTTTGTTGGGGATAAGTGTTATTTTAGCGTCCTATTCAGAACTCACAATGACGCCTGCTGGGATTGACCCAGTAGAACTCTCACTCGCAAAATGTTACTCTCGATCTGTGGGTTTCCGCCCGATAGGGGACACCGAACGGTCGCTAGGAGCTGACCGCAATATGGAGGAAGTCACGGGGAAGCTGTGAATTTTGTTAAGTTATCGTTCCAAATTCTGGGGTTCGTCTATATTGGTCACGAACCCATAACCTTTCGAACGAAGCACTGTCAATTATAATGTATGGGAATTTCTGTGAGGTTCGGGTGTGTCACTCCTTGCGCATCTACCTGGTAAGATGAGCACGGACAGTGGGCACTGTCAACGTTCGACGTGAGGGAAGATGATTGCTTCTTTCGTCTACTGCGTCGCTTCCGCCGTCGAGACCGTTTGGACGGTGTCGAGGCTTTTGTAGCTTCGCTAACCGCATTAGAATTATTCAGAGAATTCAAAACGCTGTTTTTTCGTTAATTCGGGAAATTATAGTCTGTTGCATCCAATCAGAGCGTGGAGAGTTAGGAATAGCGTTTCTACAGCGTTTACGGTGATTATAACTTGGCATAGTGTAAATAACACTGTTTGTAATCGGATCTACTGGAGCGTTAGAATATAAATTCCAAAGTCGTCCTAGATATTGCTTTTGCGTCTTCTTTTCTTGTATGCGTTCATACCTGCGTTCATTAAGCGAAACATATTCAAAGTTAGTGGAATTCACATTCCGCTTATTTCTTTCCTTCGCCGCTGTTTGTTGTCAGGGCGGTTCAAAGTAAATCTTATGAGCAGCGTTCTCATATGCATCAGTGATGACAATATGGTCCCGCAGAACAGCTAAGACCTATCTATGTAAATAGTAAACCCCAAGTATTACTGTACATGAACAATACTCAGGCAGAACTACTGCAAAATCTAAATATCGTTGCATTGTGTTGTTCAAATGATCCGTAAAGTAGTAAAGAACACGTATTACCCTCAATAATTCGCTCGGTTTGGCGCCTGCCATTTTATCCTAATATTCGAACCACATAAACTCCCGCTGAGAATCGAACCCAGGTCTCCACGCCAGAGGCGCGTAACAGAAAGGAATGAAGTGGAGAAATGAAGAAAGAGGGAAGAAACAGGAGAACCCCGATAAAACGCACGAGCACGATGTTTGTCGACCATAGTCCACAGAGAACGAGCTGGGATCGAACCAGGAACCCCAAGTACCGGAGGTGAACGATCTACCACTGAGCCCACCGCGCACAACCTTTGGGTGGTGAATATTGCCAATTTCCTTTAAAACGGAAATTTGGAGTCCGAGGCTTCTCTAAGCTAGATTTAGGCGCAGGGGTAAAAGTGGATCTGAAAAGGTGGGGTCACGGTAAGTAGCGGCACGGTGCCATGCCTTTCCCCTTCCCTATCTTTGCACATTGCTTTCTTAGGAGCTGGGGGATGCCATACATATTTCTTCGAGGTGGCGGACGGCGTCACCCGCACTTTTACCCCTGAAGAGACCCGCACTTTTACATCTTCATGATGTTACCGGACTAGCCTTAAATTCTTCTCCAAATTTTATAGTAATGTTATCTTTTTGTTCTAAACTAACATCCTGAGTTGAATCTGAATTTTGACAGTTAGTTATTTCCTTTGAATCACTCTCACAGGGAGAGAAATTAGTTCTATCGTCTGACTTTTCTGTGGGGGCTCGACTTCCGCCAACATTGTCGTAGAATCTGACCTACTTAAACCCCTTCTCTGTGCTTATGCACTTTGTTCCGTTCTAAATCATGTATTCTCTAACGTGTTGGCTCCACTGTCAGTGAGTCCGCACTACTCGGTGGAGAAACAAACACTATTTTCCAGTGGTCGTACTGTCAATTTTTCTGATACTTTTCATTTATTTGGTGGCTGGTGATTCACTAGTACAATTTTCCGTGCTTGTGTAAGCTGCACGTAATAAGCTACTACTTGGTTTGACACTGTCTTTGTCCTGAACTGCACCCGGTTGTAAAGAAAGGAGTGAAGAAGATTTTGATTTTTCTATTTCTCTAAACACACTATTGACGGTCCGTATTCAGCATACTAAAATACATTTTCGATATTTTCAAAGACTGTAGATTCCGACCACGAATCGCTATTGTTTGCATCTTGTTCTACTTCTTTATGGCTTGAAGGATGAAGGTGAGAAGATCTTAATTTTCGTTACCCTCCGCGACTGAAGGTCTCGCTTTAATACCAAGGTTGACGTCATCATCTTCTCCGCTTTCCTTAGTGGATATGAGATCTCGGGCTGTCCTTTGGGGAGTTGATGTTACCAGTGGGTCCCAATAAGAATAGTTAAGATCATCTTTAGGGCTCAACGGATTTTACGACGTTTGTTCACTACTTATTGTGTAGGAATGCCCCATCTCCTCCTTTGAGAGAGACTCTTCCTCAACTTGTAAGCGGTTCAACTCATATTGCAACCATGATTCCCTTACCATATTATCGTCTTCAGATTCGGAATGACTAACGTTTCCGTCAGACCATCTAAGTCGCTTAACTACATCAAGCAGATTGTCTGTTTTCTACGTGCGCGAGCTTCTATTCAAGCGACAGGTTTGCGTTAAACATTATACGATTGGTCTGGGTAGTAACACTTCGTAAAATTTGAAATCTGGATTCGTTTCCAATCTGATTATTTTCAGGAACCTAAAGGCTGTTTGAACGCTAGTGTCAATTCTCCACACAGGACCTTCAGTTCGAACCTCAATATCAAATTTCCCTATTACATGATCTGTTGGTGATAAGTCCTCATTAGGAACAATCGGGTCTGCCTGGAAAAGTATTCCTATCCTTTCTACAGCCTGGTCCAAGCAGCGAACCACGGTGTATATTTTTATTCTTCTTTCCTTTAATCAGAGGTTGCACTAAGGCTCCTATCACTGGCGAAAAGTCAGTTTGTAATGATGTCCTAAGTTGTTCAACTAACTCATCGTCTCGACTCTTATTCGAGAAATACGAGTCATTTTCCTTGCGTTCACTTTGAGCTTCCTGTTCAGAAACTTTGGGTTCGATAATGGTACCAGAGAAGTGAGACTTAGCGCTTACATCCGCGTCACTAACTTCATTACTAATAACATGATTAGAAGTTCCAAATTTAAACTGTTGTAGCGCGAGCTGAGATGAAATCTCTGATAGCTTGTATTTCACTGGAAAGTAAATTGCTTCCGGATAAGTTTACGCGTAAAGAGTAAGTTGTCTTTTCAAATACCATCTTAGGTTTTATGAGCTTTAGTTTCAGTAATTTCGTTTTTTGTTTCTTTGTGCTGAACTGGGTTTGACTCTATGTTAGGTGCAATGCCTGGGGTGGATTCTATCTCAACAATGGCCCTAGGATCGACCTGCCCAGCTACAATCTATTCTGCTATTTCTATTTCCTCTTGTAAATTCCACCAACTGATACGCTTCAGGGTATGTTTGGTGGATGAGGATGGCACGGCCGATCGGTTGTAAGTCGGCGGCCGTTTACTTATGCTTGGAGCTCCATAGTAACCACACAGTGGTGTGATAGAAACCACACAGTGTATGTTCGTGGCAAAGTAGGAAGCACACACTATTCCACTTAAGACATTTTTCATCAAACTATCTTGCCTTATATGAAGTTGGGAATCGTTTTTCTTTCTATCTCCCTTCTTCCTGCCAGGCGGGGCTTTAATTAGTTAACATCCCGTTTTTAATCTCAGATATTCCTACCTTCTTTGGTCGCTGATATGAAGTAAAGCTGAAAGAAAAAACTCAGAGAAAAAGTTGTAGCTCAGATATTTGTTCCATTTACCTAGACCTTACTTGTATCCGTTCTACTGTAGGAGAAGTTTAGTGAAGAGAGAAACTTCAGAATAGTGGAGTTTCTTACAATATTAGGATAGATATAGAAAACGAGTACAAGAGACAAAACGTAAGGATGTGAACACTAATTCCTTACATACAGTATGTCATATTACTAATTCCGTTACAAATGAGGGCTATCATTTTACCCTGTTGACTATTGCAAAACATTGAGTTTCATAATGTGTTCAGGCATTCAGTTATTGCTTCAACTTGTTCAAAATCGCGAAAGGGAGGGAAAATAATAAAAGGGTGAGGAAAAGAAAACAAATAGAATAACGCAGAGACGACTCAAACGAGACCGATAAGGCATAGTAGTCTGTCGAACCGAGGCTTTGCGAAGGGGAATGCGGCTTAGTGACTCGAAGTCAAACTCTACATGTTACAGAAAAGAT
The DNA here is from genome assembly GCF_964235325.1 of Thermobia domestica. Taxonomy (NCBI): domain Eukaryota; kingdom Metazoa; phylum Arthropoda; class Insecta; order Zygentoma; family Lepismatidae; genus Thermobia; species Thermobia domestica. The sequence goes on from NC_137455.1 coordinate 316,613,605, forward strand.
CAGCGCAGAGACTAGGAATTGTCATACCTTGCTTAGAACAGAGACTGCTACGGATACGTCTAATCGATTTTATGGATCATGATTGTCTGCTACCCGGAATTTATCTGGGCCGCCTTTCGACTCCTTATATAGCACCTGCCTCCAAGGTCGTCCCTGAGCAAGAATTGTGTAGGGGGAGGAAGAGAGTTTCCAACGCAGAACAGAGGAAGCGGGTGTAACAGGAGAAACCACAATGGATCGTAGTATGAGGTAGTCTGGGTAACGCTCCAAGCAAGCTACACTAGCACCACGATTTTACCTAGCGGCAAACTAAGTTATTCCATGTATTTTACCTGCTACAGAAATGCTTCGCCAAGGATGTTTTTATATGATACACTTTATATAATGTTCTGTTCTTTTTTAAACGTTCTTCTTTGTAACCATTTTGTTACACGAGAACGTCGTTGTGTTATTTAATTACTAATATTCCCTCGCCATTGAAGCCTCTCCTGTGCTTCAGCCAGCCAGATACTGCTTTAACTAGGTTAACATGAAAAAATAATTATTTTCCCGAAACGGTCATTCCTATCTTCCTCCCTTTTGATTAATGCCTCCACATTTCCCATAAAAAGCGCGGAGTTCACAATCCAGCAATCGAAAGCTGACTGTCAATCTTACGCGGCTTGTTTAACAGTAACCAAATAAACTTTAAGTTCAGGTTAGTGTTAAGTTTCTCGTAAAGAAAGTACATACGTGAGTGAGACCGAGGGTATACATTATAATTCAAATGTGTAAAAGGAAACTATAGAGATGTCTATTTTATCACTGTCAGAGAAAAATGCTCTAAACCTGAAACTTAAAGTACGAATGATCATAGAGTTGTTTTCTTTCTCATTATCAATACACCTATTACATAGATAGTAGTTGGTGTTTAAAAATATTTTATATGCAAATGGTTAATTGGAAATTGACAGAGAAGATTCTGCAATTCGAAGTTCTTAACCTTCCGAATCTGAATCATTTATTAATTACATGTTGTGACCTACGTTCATTTCATAATAAGGGACCATGTGAGTATAAATGACCTAAATATCGCTGACGTAGCTCCGATCTAACGAAATAATTTTAGTTATTTTCAATTCAGTCCCCGTATATTACTTTCCGTTTGGCTATATTTCCGAAATTCGTTAAACGACTAAATTATATACATAATCCGTTAACTACCAGTCTTTCTTTCAGAAAACCTAATCTTCCCGGAACAAAAGAAGTACCTTTTATTCCAGTGTAATTAAATGTGGTATGAAACAACGTAATGGATAATGAATGAATGTTAAATGGCTCAGGGTACGCGATTGTATGAAGTCTTTCAAAGCTAACTCTTCCTCAGCTAAAAATTAACGGCATCACCATTCACTTTAATGGATATAAGTAGCAGGAAACTGGTTATTTGATGTCAATTTCAAATTGACATGAAACGTTTTTGCAAATAACACCTTCTATTTTTATCTCGTTACGCAAAACGAGATCGGGAATAACTGTGATTTTTCCGTTGTCGATGACAGAAACATCTATGTATTTAATTCTCAACTTTTTTGAAATATTAAAATACTTGGTTGGTAAAGTACATCGAATTAAATGTATTCTCACCAACTTACAATATAGTTACTATAATTCTTCCTTATTCTTAGGTCTTCTCGGTAGGATCATTGAACTGGTAAATTATGTATGACTGAGGATGTATGATCAATCAGTATTTCAAATATTCACTTTACTTTCTCTTATTACTGTATCGGTGATGAAACGACCAAATTATTTGTCTGGATGGAAGAAGTGATCATACCGAGGGTGAATCATGTCACTACATCCACCAAGTATGAGCTGTTTGATGAATGCAAGAGCTGCTGGTAAACTTTTACGAACACCTGTCGTCTTTGTTTGCAGACCATGAATCAAGTAACAGGAGGACTTTCACCCTACAACTTGGAATGCTTTTCCCACATGACGTTCGAATAGAAAGTTTTAAGATGCTGCTTGTTCATATCCGCTGTTTAACCAGCAAATGATGTTAAGATTATGTTAGCCGAATCGATTTAATTTACTGCAGGAAATCTATCGTTTAGTGCAACCATTAGAGCATACATCAGACCCAGAATTTCTCCTTTCATGAACACAACCGGCATTATCATGGAGGAAAGATAGAGATACTGCACTCGGGATACGGACAAAATCTCGCGGCCGAAACATGTTGTGGAACAAAGTCAATTTGGAACAAAGTGGAACAAAGTCAATTTAAGATGGAATAGCATTCCTACCGGACGATGAGGAAGAGAGGATGAGTGAAGATCAGAACAACACCTGATGTGAGTGCAATGGTTTGGGTACAAAACCTCGCGGCCAGAACTTCGCGGCGACAACCTCGCGGACCAAAATCTCGCCGGGCCAAAACCTCGCGTGGGCAAAACCTCGCCGCCCAAAACCTCGCGGGACAAAATCTCGCCTGGCCAAAACCTCGCCGCCCAAAACCTCGCGGGACAAAATCTCGCCGGGCCAAAATCTCGCCACCCAAAATCTCGCCGGGCCAAAACCTCGCCGCGAATGAAACTTTTCTTTAAAATTTACCCAATGTGTTTCTTAATATGCAATTCCACATTACAAATAATAATAATAATAATAATAATAATAATAAATAATAATAATAATAATAAGAAGAAGAAGAAGATACAAAACATCGTGTGCGTGGGCTTTCTCGGGTTATTCCCGTTTCCTCCCACTTTCTTTATTCGATCATTTCCTTCATTCTGGTCATCTACGTCTCCTTTAACCTATAGGACATAATCAAGGGACGTCGTAAAAACTCATATATTATTTCATACTTTCATAAATATTATTAGATTTTTGTTAAAATTTTAAGTTTTTGGATGTTCCAAAGTTCACGAAACTAACATCGTTAGTTGTATTACTTTCCTTATGCAGACTTTTTTCCCTATAACCAGTTTAAAAACATACTGTCGCCCTACCTTCATATTGAAATCCTCTAATACAGAAATAGAATTTTCATATGGTATCGCGGGACTTGGTCAAATACCCGTGATACTTCTTCTGAAACAGCGTCTTTTATACCGTCATCCTTATCATCTGTTGGAACATTTACATTTTGGTCAGGCGAGATTTTGGGTATGGCGATATTTTGGGTCGCGAGGTTTTGGCCCGGCGAGATTTTGGCCCGCGAGGTTTTGGGTGGCGAGATTTTGGCCAGGCGAAGTTTTGGCCCCGCGAGATTTTGACCCGCGACGTTTTGGGCGGCGAGGTTTTGGCCAGGCGGGGTTTCGACCCGGCGAGATTTTGTCCCGCGAGGTTTTGGGCGGCGAGGTTTTGGCCAGGCGAGGTTTCGGCCTGGCGAGAGTTTGGGCCGCGAGGTTTTGGGAGGCGAGGTTTTGGCCAGGCGAGGTTTTGGTCCGCGAGGTTGTCGCCGCGAAGTTCTGGCCGCGAGGTTTTGTACCCAAACCACTGCACTCACATCAGGTGTTGTTCTGATCTTCACTCATCCTCTCTTCCTCATCGTCCGGTAGGAATGCTATTCCATCTTAAATTGACTTTGTTCCACATTGAACACACTGGCAGCTGGAGTGTCATCACTGATCATAAGACAACGTACTGAAGTAGACTTTAAGATGTACCTCCATGTGAACTTCTAGTAGCTGTATCTCATAAACCCTTTGAGCTTTTAACTTAAAACTTCCTGACATCTTGAGTACTGTTACTAGTACTCTATCACATATGTCTCGGGCAGCAACTGGATTCACCCTAATCTGACACTTCTTGACAGTACAATTTATGCTGAGAAAATATTACAATCTAAAAACTTGACTTATTTATCTTTATCTCTATCTCAGTGGTTAATAACCAAACTAAAATAATGATCAGTGACTATCTTCCTCCATATTGACTTGTTAGTTTTCATTCGAACTACTTCGGCTACATGTTGGTACGTTAGTTAAAATTTAATCTCCACACAGATTTCTTTCAGGATATCCAAACATAATAATAATGTGCGACAAAAATCCAGAACATGTTGGGTATGCACTCTAAAGAAAAGTGATCAAAGCATATCTAATTTAAGTACATGTACCCTTTACATTATGTATCATTTCTTAGAAGAATCAGAGGAGACTTAGCCAAGTATAGGGTTGTATGACTCAATATAAAACCTTTCCGCAGGAATTGAATATTTACAGTTTCTAACTTTCTTAATTCACTGCGCTAGGCATTCAATGGAAGATGCCTCATATCCACTACCACACACCCCGTGAAATCTCTCCGACAAAATGAATGTTCTAAATGTTGATTTCCTTCCTTCCAAATGTTTTTCGTCTGTGCTCCGCGGCCCTACACAGTTTTCCGTACTTGTATGACTGGAAATCAAGCGACGAATATCCATGCTCAACGAAAATCCATTTACCATGCACTTCTGTTAAAGAAAAACGTAACCAGTCCAAACGGGAACCAAAATATTCACTAATGATAAACATAAGGAAAATATTTGCTTTTCTCTTTATTGGAAAACTGGATATATCACGTTCTGAATAAGTTTTAGACTTTAGAATCAAGAGGTAGAAATGTTCACAATTCATTTTGTAACATTACACAGCAAATGTATTGTCAATACCGGGTAAGTAATGCAGATTTAATATTTTGGAGGCTTTCTATTATATATGGCTGTTGTAAAGAATGGGCGCTTTAAAATTCAAAAGTTATATTTCTGACTGAAATTGTTGTATCATACTGAGCATAGCTGCATATATGAAAATCACTTAATTTTATTTCCGATAGGCAATAATATACGCTAGAAAAAGATCTTCAAACATAATAGTGTACATAATATTCACTCACTATAATTTATAGTTTACTAGTTTATATATTTAGTACGGAGTAAGAATATGAATTGAAGAAAACGGTAAGAAATATTTTTTTATGATTATAACAGTCGCGCTGTAAATATGCTTAATGACTTGTGAATAAATCTTGGTATCCAGTGGTAATGATTTCGATTACCAATAACAGTTAACATCTCTTGGAAAAATAAAGTCGATTTTAATGAATTATGGTTTTATCTAAATGCTTGTCCCTTCCTGATATCCCATTGCACTTGCAAATTAGACATAAGGTACAGCATAATAAATTTAGATGAATCATTTTTGTACTTTACACTTTCTTTCGCAATTTATGCGTCTTTTTATATTAGTAAATTGCTTACCACTAGAATCTGAGACACAGTGGGTCAATTGAAACGTAACAAAGAGAAGGACGCTGCTTTGAGGAAGTTGTATATACTGCGTCATCTAAAACAAAAACAAGAAATAATAGTTAAGATAGAATGATAATTCTGGTACTTGTAAAGTAGATAAACCTACTCAAATGTCAGTTAAACTAATAATAAAATACATTTTTTATATTTAAAGGAAACACTGTACACTTGAAAGAAGTGTTTTATACGAAAATTGAGTAAATGTTATAATATTTTAAAAATAATTACTCATTTAATATAGTTTTTCAAATAATGCTTTCCTTATGAGTTCAATTATACTTACTTTTATAGTTACCTCTTTAAATACTAAAACAAAAATGACTAACTTTTTGGATAAAATTCGATCAATGAGTAACAAAGTATAGATGCACCTGCATTTATAAACAGGCCCAAAAGCTTTTAAATCTCGAAGATCGTGATACTTGTCTAAAACAGTCCACTTGTGCAGAAGTAGAACTTAATGCATATTTATAATGATAGTTGGTAAATTTATTATCTGTACGATTTTTCTGTATCTCGTAAAGCAAGAAAAACCTACTGAAGCGTAGTCCTTAAACAGATAGTTCGTTATTATATTCTAAATGAGGCGTCGTGGATCTTACTAGGACTAATAACGGTGCTACTCTATTAGACTTTGTAACGTAGTATTAACAACAATGTGAGTTATAAGTTTTAGAGTCAATGAATGATTTGAAACGTGATAGAGGTAGATTGTAAGAGTTAAAGAATCAAGCGAAACTCTTTCCAGAACTCTATCATTTTTCTGAATGTAATGACGTGTTATTTAATGATATATACCTAAAGTGTTGATGAAGTAGGATAGTCATTTAAGATATCAAAATCTAAGATAATAGGGAAATTTAAATGAAGTTAGATAGTATTAACCGAACAATATTAGTGTGCAAATATTGCAGTGAGCCATCTATCAGCATGGGTTATACCGATGAAACAAGTTTACATATAACAAACTTGCTCTTCATGCTATGTTGCTTCTTGATAAAAATCTATCTCATATTGTCATTCGATTTTTAATATAAATGTTATTTTATCTTCAGAAGGAAATGACATTTTTCAACCCTTATTATTTCAAAAGAAAATATAAAAACTACTTTATTTTACCGTCTACTTAAATGTCAAATCGTAATAAAGAAAATTCTTCATCGGCTACAATTATCATCATTTAATAGTATATCGCACTATTTACTTTAGTTGATAAAGTAATTCCTTCTGAGTTCACTAAAAATAATAAACACATTTTCCATTAACTTACAGGTTACCAGGTTATTACTAACGTAATTGTCAATTGAGTGGTTCTTAAATTTAAAATTTTATTTTAAGCTATGGGGATTTTATTATAGAAAAATATTTACTAAATTAATATCAATAATGACTCCAAAGAGAAAAGAACTTATAAATTAGTAAAACATAAACAATTTAATGTATGGCAAGAATATACTGATAATTAAAATCGTAAATATCAAACATACTACAAATTCAACTAATATATAGTAAATTTAGAAATAACGATTTCATTTAGATTCCAAATGAAAAAAAAATAAACTTACAAATTACTAAAATTTAAAAATCTTAATTTTTTAAAGAATTTATTGATACATTAAATTTAAATAGCACACATACTACAAAACCAACTATGAAAATCATTAGTTAAATTTACATTTTCAGGTAAGGTAAATAGGACAAGTTATTAAACCTATTATAGGTATTCTTTGTAATGTGAAGGTTTGAATTCCCATGATTTCCCTACTTTAGTCATTTGAACCTTGTCCCGATCAGACGCTGTCCCTTTACCCGCCAAGGCTGCTGGTGGATTTTTCCATTTCATGATTTTCGAACGGTTTCAAAGAATCAGTTAGTGTAAAAGTAATTTTTCCCCGTCAAATAGACAAACTTTCTCTCACTCTCTCTCTCTCTCTCTCTCTCATGTGTGCGTTGGATCATGTTACATGATCAGTCTGAGTTATTGTTCCTCGATTGGGTAGATAACTTGCAGTTGATATTTTTCAATAGTTTCCATGTTCGAGCTGTTTATGATTTTAGATATTATTTAGATATCTGGTTCACTTCTATTAATCATCAATATTATAGTTCTTATAGCAATTCATAGGTAATAGGCTCATTTGTTACTCTAATCTCAATGACACGTACATCACGGACATTAATTTTAAACAATAAATTATAATTCATCTCTTGTAGTATATGTTCAAAAGTTCAAATACAGGCTTGTCACAACACGGAACATATGATGAATCAATGATTCTTTGAAAAGCACTAATTGTGTAATAAAAATATATGTAACACACAAACTATACAATGTAGTATATTGAACACAATTTGATATTTCTCACAAAGGGAAAATAATGAATAAATGTTGAGTATTTGTGTACATGCATCTAACCACTCTCATTTAGCACACAACCTTTTCTTCTCAGTCTAGCCAACCATCAAATGCAAACGTTAGCTGCACAACTAACGAAACAAATTCCAAACAGGGTTTAAATATAGCCATGATATTAGTAGTTTATATGTATTCATCTTTTGATACAAGCACTCATTGAGGAATGTTTCAGTTCAGATTAATATTTCGATAGTTAAAAATTCAAGAAGATTCTGTCCAACATCAGTTTGTACTAGACCAAGTTCTACACCTTTGTTAACGCTTAAAAGCTTTCCAGTAGTTCACAGATTAATTGTACTACCTGATAAAGTTACTTTCATTTTATAAGTGACATGATTTTTATTCAATAATACAATGGATAAAAAGGTTATCTCTAAAATAGAGCCATTATATTGCCTTGGTGCTACAATATATTTTCGTCCTCATTAGGTTCAACTTCAATTTTAAAGCATTTCTCCTTCATTTTTGGTTGTATATGTGAATTGGTATTATTATACCCCCTATCCTAGTTTGGATTAAGTAGTTGCAGCTAGAGTAACTACTAATGCTGCTAATCCTTTCACTCATACTGCCGTCATTGCGAAATACACGACTAAATGTTCTACCTTCTAAGTCTTAATCTGCTCTGTAGCAAACATCAAGGTCCTTTAAGTTTTCATGCTCAATATTAATTTCTCACAAACTTGATCGAATCTATTAATGATTCTACCTAATTGTTCATTGAGACAAATGTCTTTACCGCAAAATTAGTACCAGATAATTTTGCATCTTGAAGGGTAGCTTATTAATGATATAAATGACCGATGAATTTTATCTTTATAAGTCTAATAGAACCTTGGTAAGTTAGTGATCTTACTTAAGAAACGCATTCCTTTAGAATCAGACACAATCCATAAGGCTCATTAAACATGTTGAGCATAACGTTTCAAACTTTCTCGAATGACATAACACCAACTGCATACTCGCCACAGATGTGCCTCAAGATACTACTATCTTGAAAACTATGCATAGGAAGATTGCATTCCCTTAGATAAGTTGCTCGGGTACTTCACTATACGTTTAAACAAGTTATAAATTTATATTTTGATGACTCCCTTGAGTAAAGTAATTTTATACACCAGTTTTACTCTTGAGAATGTAGTCATCGAAAACTACAGCGGAGTTTGGCTTGAAGTCTTGAAGTAGGATAGCTGGTAGGCTAAGCGTAGCGAAGTGCGCGTCATGTTTGTTTTTACATGCTTGTAAGTGGATTGAAGCTATGTGTGTTTAGGCTGTTCTAAGGAACTGGAGAATATCAATATATATATATATATATATATATATATATATATATATATATAACTTTGTCCCAACTCTAAATCAAAGACAACCAATGTAGATTTCCGACAGTCTGAACTACCAGAAAAAAGGTAAGAAATGTTGAAAGGGAGCAATCCGCATAGAGATTGGATCCATGTTACAACTACTAGTTGCGTGTAAATATTTTCTTACTGTGCACATACTAAACCATAGTTTCTGGAACAATCCATAGTTTGTATTTCTGGTGTAAGCCTAGCCACTAAACATATATTTTACATTTCTTTCTATTTAGTTCTTTCTCTATTAGATAGGTGTAAGAGTATTATGTTTTCATTAGCTCTGATTCATACAAGAGTTCAGTAAATAATTCTCCTTTCAAGTCAGTTAAACGATACGTTGGAGAATTAAATCAGAAAACTTATCCTAACCAGAATATCTTAGTTGACCAATTATGTCTGGAGCCTCTCTCGAATATTTGCTTAAATTTGCTGACTAACGAAATCTCCGACTTTGAACTTCAGTTTTGACTTTGGTTTGGACCGTAGAATTATATTATATAAGACTCCAGTTATGAAATCTCGTGTTGATTGATAACATCTACATCAATCATCTCATGGAATTGTGCTATTTTTGTGCGGATAAACGTGGTTATCAAGTTAGACAGCTTGTGGTAAATAAAATCGAGGATCTGTTTGCAGTAGCGCGAAAAATTTGTGCCTGCATTCATGTATTACGCCTGCGAAATTTCAGAATCTTGGGATAATATATTCTATTCTAGTAAGGTCTCTGAGTTTTCAAATATTTGGTAAAATAATAGGAAAAATTGTGTAAATTTTCAATAGACCCGTAGGATCTTTCGAGATAGTGCGGAAAAGTCGTACCTACACGTAGGTATTACCAGTGCGAAATTTAGAAACCCTAGAATGATATTTTATGTTCTATCAGGGTCTGTAAACAATTGATTTTTTATATTTTTTATACTATACATTTTCCGCAGCATTTTTGATGTTAGTAATGAAAAGTTGTGTTTACATACAATTAATTACTATTAAAAGGTTTAGAACCCCAGAATAATATTTTCTCTTCTGCCAGTTGGCCTGAACTTTATATGTTTCTTACTAGTACACGAACCATTTTCTTTCAAACACAATAACTCATTTTCTCAAGTAAAACAGCAACATTTTAGAATTGTAGTTATTAGGGTTAAAATGATTCATTCAGATTAATATTAATCATAGTGTCTTCATATATTATATTAATCACAGTACCTTAATTTATCATAATAATGTGCCTTTTCCGTAGTGAAGAAACTTGCAACTGCATATTGTGCAAATTTTCAGAATCGTGGAATACTGTATATATCCCGTTCTGGCAATACGCGTAAACTTTCATTAAGAATAAATTACTAGAAAAAGATTTCTTAAATTAAAATAATATTCATTTGTTTCAAACAATCAAAGCAATTCCATTCCGTATGTAATCTGAACCTACAAAATTTGTAATTGCATATCTAACCAGAATAGATAATGTGTTTCAAGTTTACAGTCTTTATAATAGGTTCACTGTAGTGGTTTCAAACATTGGACTGATGAGAACTAGTGCAAATATTCTTAGTTCAGTTCTTACTACTCCTATTTAAGGGTACGATATGCCGTGTAGCTCTAGTGTGGATAAAGGTGTAACCATTTCGCGTGTCAAGTCTTATTCCTTGGAGACAGTTTGTTTTGTTACAGTGTTGATGAATGATTGTTAACAATGTAGACTCAATAATTTGAATGCTTATTGTATCATTTAGAGGTCCATACCAGCATAAGCGGTTTATATTGCTGACTGGTGATTGTCGCTGTTGTGCTTAGCCTGTTCGTGTGTGAACTTTGTTGGGGTTTAGTATATAGCACAAAATAAAACTTCAGACAATAATGGCATTTCATCAAAATGATGACAAAGTTTACAAAGTTTTGGAAGCTAGATGCATTGGATTGTTTAAATTTTGTACAACAAAAATATATCTCTACAATGCTGCTAACATACGAAGATGTAATAAGATGTACTTACGGAACGTGGCGTATTGAATCTGCTTCTGGTGGTAATCAAGGTAATTCCGTGTTCTGTAATCCATCACAAGTGTCTCTAAAACTGTAGGAACTATGCTTTGAATCCTAAGTTCCAACTGTTTCGACAAAACGAGTGATACATATCATTAACCCGTATTGCAAGAAATATATCGACATCAAAGCGGGATATAAAAGAATTGAGAATAGCACAGTAACGAAAGTAACTGTTGAAAAGTTTAAAGAAGATTCCCTTGTCTTTGGCATATTAGCTTGGAAGTGGTCCACCTTGAAGGATTGCACGTGTCCGAATTACTCAAAGTTCCACATAAAGGAACAGCCATTTATGACCAACTAGAAAACAAAGTGACTTATGTGCGTCTGCCCGATTCTTGTGCAAGAAACGAGGGAAATTAAAAAGCGTTTCAAGACAAAGTCAAGTGCTCTTCTTCGTAATTCTGAAAATAATGCCATAACCAGCTCGTTCCATGGCTCATCGTTATCGCAGCATGATATGCAGTTCACGACAACAAATTAACCGTGCTCAGAGCTAGAAGTCTCACACGAAATGAAAAAGGACTTCGGTGCAAGTGTGCAATCTTTTCTACATCACGTCAAAAATGCGAATGAAGCTCACAAATTCCGCAATATTAAGTCAAAGATTTGGACATAGCTTCAAGCCAGTGCTGCAATAGCCACATGTGTATTGCAAGACTTAGACTAAGCAGTGTATAAGATACACGTTAGGGGTTGACAAAAGCAAAATATCAACAGAAAAATCTCAAAATGTGAAGAAACTAGAAGTTAGAGTTTGGAAAATGCATGTGGTCCTCAGTAGATAAAGATCTCAGGTTTAGCTCACCCTTCCGTTCCGCCCCTTACTGGCCTTACAACCCAATTATTCGTTCTAAACGTACATTCACTGACAGCAGTGACTTTACTTAAGAAATACACCACTGACATTGTTCAATACGCCACTGATACCGCTAATATTCCATACCTTCTGTTAAATACGCCACTCAACAGAGGGAATAACATAGTAGATAGTTTATGGTGAAAGTCATTAGATTAAAACAATTTCATTTACTATATAATCTCCAAACCTTTTTGTTTCATTCAAATTGGTCCACAGATGGCTCGTTAATGAGAAGTTGAGATTTAGAATGTATAGGAGACCCACAGAGCCATTTGCGTATATATATTGTCTCATCTCAATCACATATATGTATGTTAGTTGAATTTCTTCTCGCATATGTACGTGATTTGCATAATGGCTAGAGACAGTCAACATGTTTTCTCCTTTTGTAGTAGTCTTGGAATTCAGCCAGACGTATTTCACGCTTCTCTCTTTCTGTTTTTCATCTCATCTTAAGAAAGAATTATATCCTAGTTACATTCTCTCGCGGAGAATCTGTCTGTGTATTTTGAAATGTCTGATTATTTTTGGTTCACAATCGTCGCTCATAGAAATTTCTGAACGACCGACTTAAAGTATGGAAATACACTTTCCACATTACTCAACTAACATGAGCAAGAACCTATTTATAGAAACGTTCGCCAGATGACAGCTCACGTCAGTCAGTTATAGTTGAAAGAAAGTGTGTAGGATTACTGTTACCTTAGGGTTGGAAATTCATATCAGTATATTTTTGTCCTTAGTTCTTTCACTTCTTTTCCACCTCAATCGAAACCTATTGATATGAGGCAATAGAAAGTATATATGTTTGAACTATTTTTAACGAGTGAATTTATTTGAAACATATATGAGAGTAGAATAATAAGAACATTTTAATGTATTTGTTTATAAATCGAAAACTATCAGCAACATAACAATATATATATATTTGAACAGCATTTAACGACATCTATCTTGTCATGATTATACGAGGGCTGACAAATATTATTTACTTCAGTATAGCGCAAAACTTTGTAGTTACTTCCATAAAGTATACTCATATAGCTAACTTATATCTATAACTACACATACAACTCTTCTATTTTGTAATGTCGCCCTGGCAGGGTAGTTATCCCATCCTTTAAAATACATCTCTTATCATCTACACAACTTAATGCTAACTTATTTACTTCTATGCTAAATATGCCATCTCTATAACTTTTAATTAAATTCATCATCATACAATAGTCTCTTTGATTGAATAAACAATCTTTGTATTCGTTAAATGTAAGTTCCTTGTATACAACATTTTTTTTACTTATTTCGTTTTTTACAATTATTTTCCTTATTGCACTTTAAAGTCTTTGTCAGATAAATTTGATGTACTTTTATAGAGTACATCTTACTTATTAAACCTACAAGCCTATTGTACCTTTAACCTCATCCTTCATCTTATCAAGTATTTTCTTACTGATCTCTGGTAGTTTGTAAATATTATCTTGAGGGTAATCACATGTGTCGAAGTAATTAATATAGTTTTTCATATCCTCGTATACATCTTGTTTGAATATGGTAAATATAACTATCCGTATCTGTATAACATACTGTTACTTTGTCTTGATATTTTGGTTTCATCACATTATATTGGAAGTCATACATTAAATACTTTGATAGGTCTAAGATGCTCATTCCAATGTATATCAGTTTACTGAAAGCCAATTTGGTTTTACTCATTATTATTCCACACATATTCTCTCTACAAACAATTCTATCTTTAAAATAATTGAGCAATTAGTTTCTCTACTCTTGCTGGATCACATTCTATTTTTATAGCCTTATATCTCTTTCTATTATTTTCCATTGTCTTCCCGAATAATGCGTTATTGATGATCTTATAGAAGTCTTTCTCAAAATCATTTGTTACTTTAGTTCTCGAATGTGTATTTAAATCTATACAATTCTTTATTAAATCTGATTGTTCAAACTCTATTACTCGATGTAATTTCTTTAATTTCAATCCATGTGATAGATATTGTTTTAAGATTCGATAACGAATTACATATTTTACTTTATTATATATTATTGTTAATAGTTTTGATTGTTTTGAACCAGGTGGGCATATATTTTGTGGATCTGATGGATAGTCGTTGTGATAGCCATGTAATACTTTTTGATACTGAAGTTCTAATATGTAATTAGTAACAGAATTATCAGGTATACTTGTGAAATCTCATTCTGATTTCTCGTCTTTGCTTAACCATCTAATTCCTTATAAACAGATACTGATTCATAGCCCATCCGTAAAGATTATTGGGGTCTAAGTACATAATGTGAGAATCTTCTTTATTGTCATAGTAATCTTACATATATTTATTGTTTGCTTTTATATATCTTTCGGAACATTTACTAATTCCGCATCTTTTTCTTTCTCTATAATCAACACTATACCGTAATCTGTTAGCAACTCTACTTTTATATTTGTCATCTTTAACATTGTATTCCAAATTAAACCTGGTGGTGCCAAATACCATGCTTTATCAAAACCATAAGCTTTTAGACATGTTAAGTTCTCAGATACATCTGCTAATAACAACACATCAGTTTTTAGATATACGTCATGGTAATGTCAGAGATTATGAATGATAAATGTTTCCCATATTTTCTTTGGATGCTCATAATCTTCATCATTTATGTGTGTGTTACGTTTGTTGATAAATGCTTCCTTTCGTGGTAATTCTCTGTCTCCAAACTTATTTCAATCACTAACAGAATCATATGGATAAACACATTTTCTTATTACAAGTTTAAGTTGTTCTTTATCAGGGTGGAAGTTTTGTGTGTGAGTCATTTCCTCTGTTGTTAAGGTTGATGATAATTTGTCTAAACTACATGACATAAATCTAAATGAATCTCTGAATTTTAACTTCATAGTTCTAATCTTTTTATTGAATGATATATATCGTTGTTCATTATTAGGTATTAAATCCATCGTAGCTCTTTTATAAATAAGTGGGACTTATATCCTATTATGCATAATAACTGGTACAAACGTAAGTACTTTAACTTTTAATTATAATTGTTACATAATTCAGCTACAAACGCTCCAGTTACATGATCATGATGTTTAACTTTGATTCTCTGGAATATATTCTAATTTACAGTAAGAGAGATATTCAAACTCGTTGAATTATTTTATCTGTTCACTTGTTAAAGGTAATTCGTTATTTTGTCTATATATGTTTGATATTTGTTTGGATTCTTTCTTTAACATTCTTATGAACTTCTTAGCTCCGTCTTCAACTCTATACACAACCGGATCTGTCTTACTTCCATCACTTTTTACAATATAATAACAGAACTCAGACGGCTTATGCTGTTGATATATTTTGCATATGATTTGTCTTCTGGATAACATACTTCACAGCCCATGACGTTATGAAGTAAACATTTGAAATCAGCATAAATCACAAAAATGTAATTTTCATCCTATATTGGTAGTTCTAAAATTCAGTATATGTATCTTCTAGTGATATTTCTATTTTCACAGCTTTGAGAGTAGAATAATATTTCATTTTTATGTAATATATCTTGTGAGTAAAACTATAACAAGCATCTATCACATAAGTATTTCCGAGCTCCCCATTTAGTTATTTGACTACTAACTAAATCACTGAAGTCTTTAATCCAACAATAGTGTGTTTTATTTTCTTCTTTTACATATAATAGTTTCACATGAGTTTCTTTTTTGTTTTGAGTATGATATAAAATGTACACCATATATTTTTCGTTGTATGTATATACGTTAGTTGATATATCGAGTCTTTTTTTAATTTTTGTGATGTTACTTAGCTTTACTGAACAATCAATGTCTTTTAATGTTTCTTCCAAGCCTATGAAACATTCTTGTACTTTAGTATTAGTTGTGGGTCTTTATCAACGAGATGTAATGCAGAGGCAATTGAATATAAGAAACATTTCCCATCCTTGTTCTTTACATTAATAACAGCCTTTTTCCTTTTAATTTCATTTGGTAGTTCTATGTATGATGATCCTCTACAGATCCATATTTATTAAGAGCTAACTGTAAGCAGCTTATATTCATATGAGCCCATCTGGAACCTCTAGTTTGGAACTCATCCATTCTTGTTCTTAATATTTCTTTAGCATCAGCTATGATTTTTTAGATTGGTTGATTGGAATATCTCTTTGTTATTTAGTGTTAAAGTAAAATTTCTGAATTCCTTAACCTTTCTTATATTGACAGTGTATCAAGAGATGAGCTCGCAACGAAACATGTTTCTCTAAGCCTATGTTCAGTCTATTTATTAAAGCCTTCGATGTTGAAGTAATATATTGTTCTAGAGGTTCTTATTGTTTGTAATCTGTTTTGAATCTAAATGTTTCTAATCTTGGAGCTTTACATCAATTGGTATTGATTTAGTTTTTACTTTTGGTTCTTCAAATACTTCTTCAAATGGGAATAATTGTATAGCTCCCTTTCTGCCTAGTCTTTTAGCTTTCCGTTCTCCAAAGATGTCTTCTTGGAATGGGAATTCGTTCTGGGTTCTTAGGCTTTCCTTAAATGTTTTAAGATCGTCTTTTACTAGTAATTAAATAAGTTCAGATTTCCACAGTCGGGAGAAACCTCTAATATACTTTTCTCTGCCGAGTTGTTTCAACTGAATAATAGTATGTCTATTATAATTCATCTTATTTATTACAGGAGAATATTTATCAAATTTTACTTTTATGATGGCCTCCTGGAGGAACATCTATTCTTAACCACAGGATCAATCAGCGCCTAGTTCTTACTTAAATTTCGCTGCATATTTAATCTAGTTTCTAGATTGTGATTCAAAAATAAGTATATATATTTTGTAAATCCACTACTAAACGTTTGCAAGCCTTCAATCTGCATAAATATTTCCTATCTTTTTCAAATTCCTCTGTACTCGTTCAGTGTCTTCATTGTATCTGTCTGGTAGTATAGCTTTGAGTGTATCATCTAAATTAACTGATACTTTTGAACCTTTCTTCATGTTGATAAGATTCAAAGGTGTAATTTCATAAAACCTAGACTTATCTAGATATGTAAGTTTAACATATTGCAGTTTTTCTGTTTAGATTTTCCAGTTAAGTAATAAGTAGACATGTTTCAAATCGATATTACAACTCTTGTAAGATTTCTTTCTTAAAATTTCATTTTTTATGTTCTTCTTCTTCGGTCTATCTCGTTATCTTCTTCTTCTTCGTCTATTTATAATTTGATTTTCATTACTGGACTCATTTTCACTTTCAGTTTCATCTTCTCTTTCATTTCTAATTTATACGTTGTCAGAAAAGTTTCACTGCATCTTAAAATTCTACGTATATCATAATAAAATTTATCAACACTTTCAATGATTTCGTGATAAATTTTAAGACGTCTCCTACATAATGGACAGTTATCATTTAAACACAAACGCTTTCTCAAATATCTCTTACAAATGATAGGTTTGCATATGGTTTTAACTTCGTAAATATCCTTCCGAGGACCAATAGAATGATATTATCAGCTAGCTCTATGTCACCATAAAGTCCATTGATAAATGTAAATTTAAAACCAGAAAATAGTTTATGACATCTTACAATCTCACACTAATAAAAAATATCTCAATACTCTAAAATGAAATCTTCAAATAACATTTGATCACGTGATATGATAAACCAAGAAAAGTTGTCTTCATAATCTCTAACGTACAGTTCACTCAACTTATATTTAATTGCTAAAACGTTCCAAGAATTGCTGTCTTTAAATTTATCACAACATTCTCTAATAAAATCTTCTGACAAATTCTGAGAAACCATCAATTGTGCCCAAACATCATCGTTAAACTCATATTCAGATTCACTTATAAAGTCTTCAGATGATTTTTTTGACTTGCATTGTAACATCAATGTGTGCTGTCCATAAATTCGTTTGTAAAATCTGCTAATTTTTGTCTAGACGAAACTTCTATCCAATCAACTCTATCTTCAAATGCTTCAACCTGATATTTTTTGATTACATGATATTTTACTTCCAATTTACTTTATCTTTATATTTTCTTCTAAAGTTTTCTGACAATTTTGGGAATTTGCTTACCTTATCCCAATTCACCTTCTTAATATGCAACAGTCCAGTTATATCTTGTCTCAAATCTTAGTTTGCATAAAATTTAATCAGCTCATGCAATGAAACTTTTTTGAAGCAGTTTATTTACCATAGATTTTCAGCTTTTATTTTCTTCCCTGGGTTGTTGTGATTTATATTTTAGCATATTATTTTTTCTATTCATATTTTCTTAAATGTTTCAATTGTGATGTCAGTTTCATGGTTTTCGAAAAAGCTTGTACGCTGTTGAAAATAATTTCATTTTCAATAGCTTTCCAAAAATGAAATTGATCATATTTATATATAGAAAATCGTAATCTAACATGTCACTTCCTAAACAAGATTTATCTCATACCCCTGTATCCAATCGTGTGCGTTATTGATTAGATAATGTTGAAGAAGATTTATTAATGATGCTGAATGTGATCCAGATTATGTTTTTCATAAAAGAGTTAATTTTGATAATCCAGATTTAATTAATTTTTGTATTAAATTAATCTATTAGATTAATCTATTAGTATCTTTAATCATTTATTTAAAAAAAGCTGTTAAGAAAAATAACGAACGCCTTATATAAAATATTACTGAGACCTACATTATGAACTCGTCAGATGAAACATTACATACACTAACAGATGAGCAATTGTGTTATATGCCTTTTAATAAAATGTTACAGAAAATTTTATACCTTAATATAAGGATAAGATTAATTGGAAAGGCTTATTAGAAGATTTCATAAGAGAGTTTGCAGATAGAATTACGTGGTTGACTATAACATGCAATTAATTATTAGAAGATTTCATAAGAGAGTTCGCTGACAAGGTGAATTGGATGGTTATATCAAACAAAAACCTATCTGAAGATTTTATTAGAGAGTTTGCTGAGATACGTCATTGGGAAGATATATCATTTTTTCAAACCTTAATTGACAACTTTATAAGATAATACGCTCATAGAGTATGTTGGATAGTAATTTCGTTGAGACAACGTATATCAAAAGCTTTCGTTTTAGAATTTAAAGATGAGATCCCTACCGAGCTTCTGTTTCTACTTAGTCCTATTAGAAGAGATTTTTATAATTATTATTCGTAAATGTTATACAGATTTAACCATTCATACAAAATATCAATTTCTTTAATCATCTCTTCTTGTGATAGTGGTGTCCAAATTCATTACCTTTACCTTTAGAAATATTTCGTTCTTGTTGCATTAGATTAAAAAGCTTAGCACTGTTAGGGTCTCTAAACATTTCGTAAATGATCTCATGATTAGGATATTTCTTGTACGCCTCATTAAGAGGTTTGTACAAACTTCTCTTCTAACATCTGATAGCCTAATAAGGAAAAGGATTATTTAGTTTGTTTTTCTTGTATATGGTTATACAATTATTTCTTGAATTGTCATTAGTATATAGTGCTGGTACTTCCTTGAACTCTACAATTTGAATTCTTAAGTTTTCGTTGATTGTTCGATGTCTTCTAATCTAGTTTGTAGATTTTCAATGATATCATGGTATTGCTTAAAGCACTGGGTAAAGTATATTCGATAACGTTACTATACTTATCTTAAAAATCAAACGATAACCACGAAGCTATGTTGAGAATTATTCTTTTGTATACATATGTTCCAGAAATTAAATTATTTATTTCATTACCCTCAAGCCTTATTTCGCACGTTGCATGTTTAAAATGGAGCACATCTGATCTACTTAGTGCTTTATTATAATAATGTAGAATGTTCTTAGAATTAATCAACGTTAACTAATCATTAAATGGTTTTACTTGATGCTCACGTAACTTATTAGCGTTGAAGTATCCCGTCTCCTTATCTATGATCAATTTAAAGTCACCAAACAAACGCTAACAAATATTATCTTTAATGTGTTCGCAGAAAATATCGATTCAACTATAAAATATATCCATAGTACTCATATTTTTCACAAAGAAAATAGTTTTATTTCATTTTTGTGAGACGTAGACTCCACATCATCACAATTGTTTTTTCAACTCCAAACCTTTTAACACTTAGCTTAATTCAACATTTTGGTTTTCGTCTATAATTTCTTTGATAGTAACTAACTCACACTTAATAAACTCACCTGTGTATTTAAATTCATCTAATTCTTTATGTATCAGTGATTCAAATTTCTTAGCATTAAGTGTCTTATAAGTTTCTTCATAATAAAACTGCTGAAAGTCAAGTCTAAACTCATTAAACTGACCTATACATTGTTCAAGTTTTTGTTAGCTCACTTCATATATAGTCCTTTCTTTGTGTTGTCCCGTCTTAATTTTTCTTTATAATATTCTATTAACTCTTTAGATTGCTTATTTTATAACCAATGATTAAACCTCTTACCTACACTCTGCCACAACTTAATAGCGATAAAACATCGTGTCTTCTATCTCTGGTCAACTTAAAATCACCAAATAAAATATAAAAATAGATATTTTTTAATTGTTTGGAGCAAATGTTATTTAAACTATGAGTTTCCATAGTACTCGTATTTTTCATGAATAAAAAAAGTTTCATTTCAATTTTACGCTCTTAGAAGAGGCTTGATGATCGAAAACCTTCAGAATTTCTTTTGCTTTCGTTATCAAATTTAGTAATTACTTCCATTGGTAATGTTTCATGTTTTATTAAAAGTAACTGTGCAATCCGCTGAAATCTATTAAGAATAGTTTCACCATAAGGAAGGAAGTTAAAAAATCTAAGGTTGTGTTAACTCTAAATAGTTCACAAATAGACCCTATATCGACGTTGTTTTCTTAAGTACTACCATAATTTCCCAGTGATATCCACCATCTATTACTCCCACACACACATCTATATCCTCTTTTAATCTCAAACTTGATGTAGAAAAGATTTTCCCAAAGTGTCATTTCGATATGTCTAACTTAACCCTTAATAAGAAACCCTTAATAACTTCCTTTTTTCCATCTTTTTGCTAGGAACTCCAGTCGCAGCAGCGGTAATGTCCTCCCCAGGTAGTAGACAGTAGCGAATCAGTTCTTTGATTCCCCTGGGAAGATTCTGAACTTCCAATCTTTTTCTGAGATGTCGTTCAGTAAGCGACTGAGCCAAACCTTTGACAAAATGAAAACGAGTAGTAATAGGTTTTTGACTGTAGCACAAATAGAGAATAAAGGAATTTACACTGCTGATATTGATGATAGCATAAAATACTGCTAATGGCCATCGTCTGGTTCTCCGTTTGACAGAATATAACGAGCATTTGAAGTCCAGTAAAGCGACACCAGATTTTGTAATGTTGTAATATCAACTATTTCTGGTTTCTTTTTGACAGGATCCATTTTGATGCTATGATGCATTTACGATAAAAGCAAAACAGCTTTGTTTTTCTTAGAAACAACTGAGAGAAGAGTTGTGTCACGTGAAAAACCATACTATGCTGAACCTACAGGTCTTCATTTCTGAGGTAGAAATTCTGGTGGGATATATCTGTTGTTTTTCTTTAGAGTCCCAACAAAAGTGAGAGATCTCTCTTTAAGTGTTTCGACTAGTTCAACAGAGCTAAACCAATTACCTCCTGTAACGTTGCGATTACAATCTTCAATTGGTCTGTACAAACTTAAAACTGCTTGAGTAAGCTTCAGCAATTTATGTTCTTGTTCTGAAAGTCCTACTCCGTCACTGTCCCTGCCGGTATATATATATATGCGTTAAAAGATACGACCTGTAAGAGTCAGCCATACACATGATTTTTATTCCATACTTGGAAGGCTTTTTTGGCATGCACACCTTGAAAGCACACTTTCCTCGAAATCCTACCAGCATCTAATCTACTGTTACGTTTGAATCGAGACAATACATTTCTTGTGAATTGGAGATAAATTTTTAAAAAATGTAAGATATTGCGGCAAGACCATCAGTTTTCCTTCTCTCGTCTCGGGGGTATGAATCGTCAAATCGTAGACACATTAGTAGAATCTCGAAATTTTCTACAAGCATTGTAGCTTTAAAAACAGGTAATCCTGTAGAATCACTAGAGAAAAGTGAGTACATGTCTTCGTAACCAGAATTAAAAATAGATGTTAACATTAGCAAATCAATCAAAGCCTTAATTTCAACAGAATCTGTATTTCTGAAGTTTGAAAGGTTGGTACTTGATTTGAGTTTGACCTAACATGGCGTTCGAGTTTCCCATCCTTTGGCCTTTTACAGTAAGCGCTGGCAAACGTTGGTCTCTTTGAAGATTATGATGTGATGTCCTTGTTGCGCTTGATGGTTCTTTACTTTCTAACTTGAACTTATTTCGACCATAGGATCACCGATCATCAATCGTATCAGGAACAACTTTCACGGAGAATACTGAAGTTTCTGCTTCTAAAGGGTCATTCTCATCTTCATCACCTGTATTTTCTTGTTGATCGACTGCGTTTCTTCCAATTTATTCTGGTTCTTCCGGAATAACATTCTCTGGATCATTCTCTAAATCATGAAAATCGGCTAAGCCTTCAGATTCGTTCTCTGATTCAGAATCTTTCCATAAGAAATCTCTCTGATTCTTTGTTCAAAATCTGTGCCAGACACAATTGTTGTTTTCTTTTATACCCACTAGCTGGAAGCCTATCCATTGTAAAATGCTTTTAGAAATTCTTCAAATGAGCAAAC
Source organism: Thermobia domestica (assembly GCF_964235325.1). Taxonomy (NCBI): domain Eukaryota; kingdom Metazoa; phylum Arthropoda; class Insecta; order Zygentoma; family Lepismatidae; genus Thermobia; species Thermobia domestica. The sequence continues at coordinate 316,636,321 of NC_137455.1, forward strand.
AAACCACTAAAATCATGTCCCAACTACAGACTTCAGCATACAAAAAATTTAACCTTACCCGAAACACCAGTATTTTAGGGGGGAGATAAAACACACGTAATCAAAAACATCCGGTTTCTCAGAAGGGTGGGTCTTTACAAAAGCGCACGATACACAAGAATGTCAACTCCAAACTGACAACCAACGCTACAGAATTGTGTGTAAAGGTTTTCTAGGAAGGTAGAATGGGGGAGGTGATTGTTAGCTGAACAGCGTTGCCAATCTGAAAATTTAAAATTTACTGTCCGCTTGTGAGACCGGTGTTTCGGTTTAAGGGTTAATTCCAGTTTTAAGTAAACGAATGTGCCTAGGTTTTATTCTTACACTTTCGGAACAATAGAGATCACATACACAAGAATATTTTTCATACCGCTAGGAACAACACTATCTTCCTTCAAACAAACCACTTTGAGAGACATAATGCGATATTTACTTGTCTGGGATAATTCATAAAAGCTTTCACTTTTATTAAGACATCGCGCCATAAAAGTCAATACATTTTAAACTACAACATTATCTGTATCCAACCATTATGGGAATCACCAAACCCTAGCCATTAAACATATAATTTATTACATTTCTTACACAATTCCTTTTAAACAAGGTACTCATCTTTATATTTAGTCCTTAATAATTCTTTTTCATAGAACCTTCCTTTTATATCCTCATTATCCAGATCACTTATTCTGTATGTTGGTGGATTGGATAGAATAACATCTTTTATAACAAATACTTCTATTTACCAGTTACATGTATATCCTTTCTCAAACAAACCTTTAGATTTACTTTTACGAACATAGTCCCCAATTTCATACTTAGGTCTAACAAGCTTATATTCTTTCTTAAACCCTTTCTCTAATATCATTTGTTCATTCTTTTTATTAACCGCTTCGGGTTTCATTCCAATTGTTCTATATACTTCATTATTATACTCGCTAACAAATTCTTGTAATATCGCTGTCCATTTATAACTTCTTTGTGTAGTAAACATTTTTCACATGTTTTGTTAGGAGTCCTGTTAAAGCGTTCTGCGATGGAGGCTTTTATACCACTATAAGTTGAGTAATGATGGACATTATATCCCTTCATCAACACTTTAAAACCTCTTTATAAAATTCTTTTTCCTTATCAGTTTGTAAGTTACGAGGTTTTCTAATTTTTAATACTGATATAAACGCTTCTTCAACATTCTTTCCGCTCTTATCTTTAACAGGAAAAGCAAACACATATTTCGAAAACACATCAATAATCGTTAGAAATACTTATAGCTTTTATTTAATGTGGAAACGCCTTTTAATACTACACTGTCCATTTCTGCAAGATAAGCTTGCCAAAGATCATCTGTACCTTTTATAACAACACAACCTAAGATGGTTTTTTCTTGTACGTTTGTGAATTTCTTTTATAATGTTTTCTCTAACACCTTTACCATATTTTAGTCAATCTTCCTTTTTAACGAATTGAGTTTTATTAATAGCACATACGCTACATATAAGCTTCTTAGTATATCTACCATTATTTTTTCACTCTATTCTGATGGTATATTTCTTTGTATCTGTTGATTTCTTACACTTAACAGAATAAATCCTATTTATTATATAGAAAATTATGAAAGTTCTATTTCTATGTACATATTAATGAATAACAAAGCTGACATTTTCTCCAATAAAGCTTCTACGAAAGCTCAAATTTTATCTGCTTAAAACGTAATTACATCATCCTGTTTAAAGTCTAAAAGTAAAGTTTCAATTAAAGTATTGTTTAAAAACATATGTAGAAAATATCTATCAAGAATTAATTCCATATGCATTTTTTCCATTATAAAGAAACTTATAACCATTCGATAAATTAAATATACTAAAGATATGATCTTTAACATTTTTAGTTCTGAATCTATACAATAAATGTATAGTTTCCTTTTTCATAATGAAGATTTTTTGTTTGATATATGGAAATCTTGTTTGTAACAAATTTATGTAACTCTGAGTTGACTTGACATCATCATTTGTAATTGCATCACGTGAAAGACCTAATTGTACTTCGATGAGTATATATCTATCACTTACCCGAATATTTAAGTTATTTAATAATTTGATTTTAAATCTAATTCATCTTTCTTTAAGTACGTGCCTTGTAAAGATTTCAATACACCTTCAAATTTCTTTCTATCAGTTTCTAATTGACTATTTATTGACTTAAGTTGTTTTATAGTTACTGCATCTTATTGATAAACTGTATTAGCTACATTACTAATACTGCTGATCAACCTATGTCTTTTTAAAATCATGCCATGTCGTACTATTTGATGTAAAATCTATCTAGGTCACTCTGGTTTTTAGGCACAGATAAATTCCTTAATAGCTCTTCGCTAATGAATGCCTTACTTTTAATGTTGCCAAAGATATCCATATTATTATATACATATTGGTGAAGGATTGAAGTTAGATAAATTTTATTTTCAAAACTTTTAAGTATTAGATCAAATAAAGATAAAATGAATGTGCAAGAACTAAAAGACAAAAACTCAAAGTTAAGTAATTGCAGAATTAGGTTAAAGAAATGAATTACAAAATTGTGTTGTCTATGTTTTGGTTGTGCCAGATGTAAGTTCACATGTATTAATGTGAAATGTTGTGATTACGAAGAAAAACACAGAAATAATGCTGTGTCAGAAATGCTGAAAGAATAAGTTGTAATGTTTATGTTTGTCAATTATTAACATCAACATAAATTTTAGGATGTAACGAAACTGCCAGATTACGGAGATATACGTCTGGAGATTTTGTCTATCTGATGATCATTGCAGAAATGTTAATTTCGGCAATGAGATAGCAAACACGTGGACAAATATGAAGCAAGGTGGCAGTCGGGAGAGTAACTGGATTGATATAAATACTCTTGGAAATTGAGATCAGGATCATTCTGCGATTAGACGGCATTCAGCGATTAAACAACGATTTAACAGCGAGAGGTCTCAGTCAGTGAGTCGGCAAAGAAATGTTATTTAATATTTCGACGAGTTATACTTAAGTCATTCGAGAGCTATGGTCAACAAGTTCATAATACAATTACTATAGCCATTCTTCAGTGGAAAATTTAAGCAACATTTTTGGAGTTTACTCTGCTGCACCTTAAGCTTCATTAGAGGCTACACCAGCAGCTAACCAGAAGGTATGTGTTTGCTATTTGTTTTACATCATCAAATAGAGAATATAATCAGACTCATTAAGTTGTGATCTGAAAATTTTTGAACATCCTACACATAACACAATACACTATCACAATCCGTTTTCCATTTGAAAATACAATGCTTCTTTACATAACTTATGAAGTTCACTTTCCGCCGTAAGAAATTAGCTTACTAATCACCATGTTCAGTTGACATGGTGGAGGCATCCATGGTTTGATTCCCGGGAGGTTCAGTATTTTAAAGTATTAAATTACCCACCGAATGACATGGTGGAGGCGTTTCTTGGTTCGATTCCCGGGAGGTTCACGGTTGTATATTGTTAAATTAATCACCTTTGGTATGGTGAAAGCGACCCTTAGTTTGATCCCCCGGAAGATTTAGAATTGTAAGATAAGTTGTGATGTATATAGAAATATGTTAGTGATATTTTATTTTATTTTATTTTATTTTATTTTATTAGACGAGGCTAAGGTTAATTAGTATTATGTGGTGTTAGTTATATAGAGAAATAAGACGTTAATAGTTATAGTTACGTATGAAAAATAAATATAATAAATGAATACAGGAATTATTAAGACTCGCGCACAAAAGGCTAATAAAGGGATTTCATTAGAAATAGATAATTTATTTGAGGGTAGAACTCCGGAGATAAGGAAAAACGAGAAACCTACATTACAAAGTATAGAAACTCCGGAAGTAGTATTTCAAGAAGGTCCAGTTAGCAATTTTCCCTCGAGTCTGGTGCCACAGTCATTTACTGAGGACTTTCCGTCTATTTTACAACGTGATACAGAGTTAGTTAACATACAGAAAACTAGTTTTTAGAGTAGAATCTGTAGAAGTTCATAATATTAATAATAAAGAAAAAGAATCAGAGGTTGAGAATAAGACAGAAATGGCTTCGAATGTGACGGTGTACGCGGATATTAATAAACTACCGAAGTTTGATTTACGATCAGACAATGACATCATCCGATTTTTCGACGAATTCGATGATGCATGTCATATGGCAAGCGTGAGTGAAGAGAAGAGAAAAGAGCTATTGCCTAGTGTATTTTCTGGAACGGGCCGACAATGGCTTAAGTTGTTCCTTAAGCGGAAAAATTTAGCAGAGATTACCTATAAATAGTTACAGGGAGAAATAATTACCGAATTTACTAAGACAAATGTCACTTTGGACATTGAAGAGAAATTAAGAGAACGGACCGATAATTAATTACGTGTATGACATGCTCGTAATGTGCGAACGATTGGATTCTAAAATGTCAGATGCGAAAAAGATAGGTATTATTGTTGGTGGTCTCCAACCATATTATATGGAGAAAGTCGGCACAAATGCTTATTCTACAATAGATAAGTTTGTAGAGGACTTACAGAGAATAGAAAAGAACAAATGTAAAATAGATAAGAGGTTGAAAAGAGAGACAGGTATAAAAGACTTAGTAAAGAAAATCAAGGAACAGGCGGATAGTGAGGATAGCGATTCAGATGAAGGTAAATTGATTCTTAGAAGAGAAATGCGAGGAATGTTAGATACAAACGTAAAACAGGAACCACCAAGCTTATCTCAGTTAGCGCAACTAGAAAAGAAAATCGAGGAATTACAGTTGACTTTATCCACAAAATTTAAGGACGATGAAAAACAAACGAGTAAAATAATGGAGATAGGAGTCAACGATATGAAAATAGCAGAGGTTTTCGAAATCGTGGTAGAAACCAATATCGCAGGATTAATAATAGATATTGGAGTAATCAAAGTAGAACTCAAAATGGAAATGGAAATAGATGGAATAATTATAGTGGAAATGGTAGTTATCGGAATAATTATCGCGGAAATAGAGGTAATATTTGGAGAAACAATCGGGGCAGACCGAACAACAGTTGGCATAAGAGTAATTTTTCTCGACAGATGTGTTGTCATAATTCAGGACAGAGTGAACAACAACCGCGATACGTACAGGTTGTTCCAACTCAAGTAAATGGGACAACATTTTACCAACCTGTCGGTAATCAAAATTTAAACTAAATACTTCTGTAAATGGGAGAGGCACATTTACAGGGTATAAAAACGGGAAAATTAGAAAAGTAATAGCCTTAATCAGTCAAGAAAATAACATGGTTTATTTACCAGTAGATATTGAAAATAGAGAAGTGAAAGCGTTAATAGCGGTTCGCAAATTTCGATTATAGACGAAAAATTGATTCCACCTACAGCAAGAGTAATACCACAAGAAACTAAAATTAAGGGTGTCACTCAAAACGTGTTGGTTATTAATAAGATAGCAATAGTAAAATTTAGAGTGTCAAATCAGACTTTTCACTTAGCATTTCGGGTAATTAAGAATTTCCCGTATCAAATTTTGATCGGGAATGAATTTTTGAGAGCGCAGAATTGCAAAATTGACTATAAAAATAATAAATTATTGGTTCAAAGATTGGGCAAACCTCAAGTACGAAAGGAAACTACTGTTGACACAGTTTCAGTTTTGGATAGTGCAGCGATTGAGGTGAAATTTTGCATGAAACCAAAATGGATGTTAGCTCATAAAGTAAAATTAAGCCCAAGGAGCCGAACCGTTGTTGAAGTAAATTTAGTAAATTCGTGGAATGGAAACGAATACTTATTAGAGCCCGATCGAGAGTTAGAGAAAGTCTATTTTTATACCACGAGTTTTGTTATGTAAAGAAGATAACAAGTTAGATATTGTTAACCCAGCCAATAGAACAGTTATGTTGATACGCAATTTAAGGCTAGGATATGCGGAGGAGTGCAAAAGTGAGCAGGAATTGCGAGAAGAAGGGTTATCACCGGAAGAAATTCACAAAATATTAGAAGCACGAAAAAATTTTGATAAATCTCGAATAAAGTGTGGTAGTCAAACTAAACCTGAAATTAGGAAAAGTATTGAAAATTTATGCTATGATTTTGCTGATGTTCTTGCGTGGAGAGAAGATGATTTAGGGAGAGTTGAAAATGTAGAACATCATATTGAGCTGGAGACTAAAGTTCCATTCAGACGCCAACAATATCCCATACCGATAGCGTTACGTGATAAAATAAAGGAACAAATTAACATATTGCTAAAACAGAGGAGTCGAATAGTTCATATAATTATCCCATGTTATTTGTTAAAAAGCCATCGGGCGCTATAAGGACAGTTTTGGACTGTCGTTTGTTGAACCGGCACGTTAGATATCACAGCATTGGATTACCGCCCATGCACCAGATATTAACGTGTATGGGGGGCCATAAAGTTTATTCAACTTTGGACATTAAGGCGGCATGTCATACGGTGCCTATTACAAAAGAGTCACGTGACTGTACTGCTTTCAATATCCCAGGCGTTGGGGCGTATAGATACAAAGTACTCCCTATAGGGTATTCGCAATCGCCCGCAATTTATACGAAAATAATGGCAATGACGTTAGCGAACGTTAGTCCAGAGTCAGTATCATACAATATGGATGATATCCTGGTTTAAAGGAACGAACAGGAGAAAATGGTCGCGGTGTTGAAGTCCATTTTCCAGAGACTAAGACAGTACGGACTAAAATTGTCAGTAGAAAAATGTAAATTTGTAGAAGAAAAAGTTTTAGCATTAGGACACGTAGTAGGTGTCGCTGTATATGAAATTAGCCCGAAGATCATTCAAGCGATTAAAGTTTTCAAACCACCGAAGTCACCCAAAGAATTAAAGTCATTTCTTGGGTTGGCAAATTATGTCGGGAAGTTTTGCAAAAATTATGCAGAAATTACTGCAGTGTTTTCTTGACTTTTGAAGAAAGGCCATAAATTTGTATGGAAAGATGAACACCAGGAGGGTTTTTCAAAATTAAAACACGCCTTGCTGGAGGCACCACATTTTGCACCTTTTCGTGAAGAACTGGAGACACGGGTGTACACAGATGCTTCAATGCGTTCAATTGGACCTGTGTTGATGCAAAAACAAAAAAGTGGTGAGTGGACCCCTGTGGCGTATTATAGCAAAGTGTTGAGGCAACATGAAAAACAAAAACATATCGTAGAGTTGGAAATCCTGGCGGTGGTGGACTCATTTAGAGCATTCAATTACTACCTGTTTAATAAAGAATTTGAACTTTGGACCGATTGTCGATGTTTGAAATATTTGGAAACGACATCAAAATTATCTCCTAAATTACTAAGATTAAGTTTGGCATTGGTCCAATATAATTACACGCCAATCCATTGCCCGGGGGAGGAAAACCCGACTGATGTATTGTCGCGTAATACGACAATTAAACCAACAGAATATGATATAAAAAATAGATGCATTACCGATTAAAGAAGATGATCTGCAGGTGAACTTGACATTTGACGATAACATAAACGTGGGAGATTTACAGCGAAAGGATGTATTTTTCGGCCCAATAGTGAAAGCAATTGAAGATCCTAACGGGACCGATGTAAAAGCGGAAAAGCAGTCTAGATGGTATACGATAAAGGATGGGAAACTATCGAATACAGAAAATGGCATGTGGAATGAAATTATTGTTATGTATACCGTTTTCACTTCGGGATCAAGTTTTTAAGAATATCCATTGCTCCGTGTACGGCGGAGGTCATTTTTCGTATGGAAAATGTTACAAGAGAGCTTTGCGTACTATTTACTTTCTCAATATGAAAAAGTTCTTTTATGACAAAGTAAAGGAGTGTATTAGCTGTCAAGTCCAGAAGAGGAAATCTGGAAGGACGCAATTTCATGCGCAGACCTACCCTAATTATGCACCGTTTCAGTTTGTAACTCTTGATGAAATTGGTCCATTTAAAAGATCGAAAAATAATCGAAATAAATATGTTTTAGTGTTTGTAGACAATGCGACACGGTATGTGATAGCAAGAGCTGTTCCGGAACTTACGGCAGAAATCATTGCACAGGTAATATTTGAAGAAATAATTACGAAGCACGGGGTTCCCGAATTTCTTAATATGGACAGATTGAGCAGTCGCCGAGGCAAAATCATGGAAGAAATGGCTGAGAGATTCGGAATGAATCTTCATTTTGCAAATACCGATGCCCATTATACTGTGAGAATTGCGGAACGAGCGATAGGAACCATACAGCAAATAATAAAACATTATATTAATAAAGAGTTCACGAATTGGGATGAGGTACTACCCAGTATAATTTTTACGATGAATACTCACATACGGGACGGAACTGGGTATTCACCGTATTATTTGTTAACTGGAAAGGAACCCAGGACATTTTTAGAACAAGATCTGGAAATACCATGTGAAAATGTGGACAATGAGACGAGAATGCAAACCATCAGGGAGGCAAGGAAGTTGGCTTATAGGAACCTACAAAAGAAGTTCAAGGCAAAGAAAAAACAGATCGAGAAGAAGTATGACGAACCGAGTTTCGAGATCGTACAGCAAATCTTCATCAAGAAATGCCACGAGCTGGTATTCCAAAATGTTTTGGTGGGAGATGTAATATCAGAGGCAGTATATTAGGGAAAATTAATAATAACTCATATCGAGTTAAGTATGAGACAGCGAAAGGCGAAAAGAAAGTCGACACAGTAGACATCAGACGTCTTAAACCGTTTATTAGTTCGAAGAAGGAAAAAGAGGAAGAAGAAGAAGATTACGATTCGGATAGTGATGAGTAAGAATGGAAATAGGATATGCAGAAGAATGGAATTTTTGATTTTTTAAGAGAGAAAATTAGTGAAAAAAAAACTGTGCACAACACGTGTTTATAACTGGCCAGTTAGTAAGGCGGCTGGTACTGAACCAAACCCTCATCAATATCTGAGGAAACGCAGATATTTTAATATTCTGAACCTATAAACATGTATTGGTCACTGAAATTAGCCCTTAAGTACTATGGACGAAAATAATCACGTAATACTATGGAACGGTCTGTCAGACCGCATTGTTGTTTCACATTTTCTGAATAGTAGTTTTATTGCATATTTTTTAAAATGCTATCCTACATATCTTAGTTGCATATAGAAAAATAAAACATAGTAATTTCACGATGGAAAAAAAGCTTTATATTTTTAAAACAATGAGAAAGAGAACAGAGACAAAATTTGCAACAGTGCTTTCATTGTTATTCTAAAATTGTAATTGTTGAAATATTCAGTTTTTTCTCCGTTACTATGTAGTCAAAGTAACCCTAATATAAAGTACAGTGTTCTTATAGATACACTGAGAATAAAAAATACAATAAAAACGGAGAAAAAAACATGTAATTTTAGCTTTGTAAAACTTACAAGAAAGTACTGTTATAGTTGTACTGTTACATTTTTTGTAGTGAAAAGGTAATGAATAAAACTTAATTTTAGTTCTTATACGATGTCGAAAGTAAAGAAAATACCTTTTGCCGGTAAAGAAAGTATCGCACTAACTTTTCTGACAGCATGCAATTTCTTGAGGTAGACACTTATATAATTTTTTTCTCTGCACTGCAAGGAAATTGGTACCGAGGCCCACACCGCTGACACGAATATCTTTCGTTTCCGCTTACAACTCAAGTGGATAGAAGACTATGTTTTCCTCTTCAACTACTTGTGCGCGATGGTAGGAAACTCATTTTCAAAGTTTTAGTATGCTCTTGATCGAAAAACTCGGTTCTCGTGGCAGATGTCCAATGAACAATCTACGTTCTATGTGAGCCCTAACAAGTCCTTTTGCCAACGTTTTCATGAAATCAAGTCTTGTCATCACTGCGGACTTAGCGTAGACTTGATGCAAGACATACGCATTGACATCAAACGCAAAATCCACCAGCATAAAGAAAATTGTCAATGGCTATCGTCTTGTTCGACGACTTCATGTGTAATCTGTACATTTTTTTGTCTTGAGTATCCATTCCGCCTTTACTCATGTTATAAAATATGATTATTTTAGGTTTTCTAATCTCTGGGTCATTATTTGATGTGTGGTGCAAGCTGTGCCACACAGTAAGACACAAACCGGCTGATAATCAGTAGATAACGAAAGACAACTGAACAAAAAAATACTCACGTAACTACTATAGTACGTCTGTGAGACCGCTCGACCCCTCCAGCGCCGCGCAGGGGATCAATTATAACACGAACTTCACAACACGTACCCATTTGCTAGACAGGAAGGTAGACAAAAAGATCCACTTGTAGTAGTGAGACTGTGGAAGATATAATGATACGAAAAATCGCAGCGGTCTGAGAGACGGTCCATAGTACTTACGGGTTAGTGATTTTCTTTAAATTAAAGAATATAAACCATTAGAGATATTTGTATTTTAGAGAATTTGACATTGAGTATTCCTCAGGTGTAGCTAGATAAATAAATAAATAACTAAATAAATAAATACATAAATAAGTAATTAAATTAAATAAATTAAATAAATTAATAAATAAGAATAAGAATAGTAATTCGATAATTTTAATTAATTTCAGAGTTCATTGGAAATTTGATTGAGTATAGAAAAAAATAATATGATGAGCGATATATTGAGTAATCAGTAATCATATCACATTTTAACAAACGAAGATGTTAAAAGATTTGTAAACATGCACAATATTTTTTTAACACTCTACATATAAAACTGAAGTTCTTGTGTGTGAAGTGGGTCGAACACTAGCTAAAAATCATCATAACCTAACAGAAAATTTGTTACAATTAAAAGTTGAGACTACTGTTCCACAGCTTGTTGTTACGACCGAGTACATAACATATATAATTTTTTTGGATAATAGTCGTATTAATATTAACGATAGTGGCTTTAATTGTGTTGTATTGTAGACCTTACAGAGCGAATAGAAATTATAAATTGCAAAAAGAAGATGCATAAGATAGAATAATAATAATAATAATAATAATAATAATAATAATAATAATAATAATAATAATAATAATAATAATAATGAGATAAGAAGCACCTGAAGAAATACATTGACTAAAATAATGCTGAAAAAGAATGGAAAATTAAAACGTTAAATAAAAATTCTGGTACTTACCTTTTATCTAGACTAAAGTTGAATAAGGGGGTATCGAATCTAGAGACACGAGGCGTGAAGCGTAGCCGGTAAGGAAAAGAACGGACGCGGAGTGACGATCGATGGTTAGAAGTTAAGAATAGTTGAAAGAACATAGTTAAGTATAGTTAATAGATAAGGTATTCTAATAGACTAATAGTAACCCTATAAGAATAAACAGGAAATAGGAAAACTAGAAAATAGAACATCAAAAAGAGGAAAGTGAGTAACCACACTTACAAGATCTATAATTTTAAATATATAGAAGTAAGCAAGAGAAAATAGAATCTGTAAAATAGTAATAATAAAGACTGAATAGGATAAATTCAGCAATGAAATATTTATATAAATATTAATGAATATTGTGTATACACGACAAAATACGTTAAGTGATTTTTTTAAAACTACCTAGTGATATTGTATTTAGTATAGTAATATTATATATGTATAGAAAGAGAAAATAAAGAATAATAAATGTATGTAGGAAAAAAAGAGAATAGATTACATTAATACGTATATTTTAGATTAATATGTTAAATTGTTTAAGTTTATTAGCAACATAATGATAGAGGACGTTAGGATGTTTTAAGAAGCTTGGATGCACGTTAGGCTATAGTGACCAAGGTATTGGGAGGAATTTCTCCGAAATGCCGAAGTCATACGGACGAGAACGAGAAGGCACGAAGCCCTGTCAGGTGGTCGCGAACCATCAAGATGGTTGAAGGCTGAAAGAAGCGCATCGCCTCGCTGCGTGTGTGAGAGAGAGTTAAAAGCAAGATTCAGAACACGAAAAGCATGCGTTAGATGAGAGAATTAAAGTTAAATAATTGGTATTATCTGAAATTATAAGAAATAATTAATAGTAGATAAGTTAGTGTACTAGATGCCTAAATAATAATTTAAAATAAAAGATTTTGTACTAATATGACAACAACAATATAGTGTAGAGTACAAGTTGAAAAAAAAAACGACGGAAATTAAAGATGTACTTCAAGATACTATTTTAGTAAGATGAGAAGCTACATATAATAGGAGAACGACGAGATAAACATTGTATCAAAAACGTTAAAATATGCGTAAGGAAATACAATGAAAAGGTACAACAAAAGGAAAAAATGACTATCGTACAATAAACGAATTGTAATTTTACATTCTGATGAATGATAGACAGAAATAAGGGAATAATATGTTAACTATCTATAATTAGTTGACTATATCATCAAGTCAATAAAGTTTTCGTCTGTTTACTACAGATTATCGGGATAATGGACAGCAGCGAGTCATGCTTTTACATTGCAATTGTCGTACTTGGTATATTAGTAGTTGTAATAAGTATAGTTACAGCCTATATTATAGTAAAAATAAGGAAATTAGATAGTAAAAAATGTAAAATGGTTAGTACAATGAGCGAGACTAATTCTGAAAGTGGATATGAAAGACCTAGGATAGATGCAGCTAGTAAACATTATCTCTATGTTCCAATCTATGGAAGACTGAACAAGAGTAGTCGAAAAAACACACACTATACTTGAAAACATTAGTCACAGTAAATCAGATCACAACTTGCAGGGAATGATTATTTCACAAAATACTGATGTAAATAATAGCAAGCAGCATAACAAACACCAAGAAGATATCACCAAACGTATTGACAATGCAACAGATTCTACGAGTACGTCCGAACACAATAATTTTTGTGGTTCACAGACAGAGAACGACGTAAAAACAAAATTGATGGACATGGACGCAAAACACACTAAATTGTATTTAATACCCTGTGAGTTATCGGTAATTTGACCGTAAAATTAATAGAAAACTGCAAATAATTGCGCAAGTGAAATTATGTCGCAGCGACTAAAGACACACAATGCGGACGGAAATCACTTTTGATTTCGTTCAAGGCCAAGGTGTAAAAATTCAAACTCAGCAAGTTTAAAGGACAACGACAGTGTTGCAAAGGACATGATAATGAATTATCATGATTTTATAAGTTGTTGTGGTGACATAAAAAATTGGTGACGGTAAAAACAAATACAATAATTAAGTGTTGGTGAAGGAATGTGTTATATAAATAGTGAAATATCATTTTAAGCGTGTGGAATTTAAAACCAATAATCGATGCAGTATATTTTTATAATGAGAATAAGTGAAGTAAAAACTATGATGACTCTATAAAAATATATTAGTTGGAAACAATACATGGAAGGAATAGAAGGAAATTTCCGTATGGGACTACATATCTATATATATAACATTGAGAGAGCAGTGTGTAAAAAACTGTGCAAGCATCTGAGAGCTTGTAATATGTAAAAGAGCCAACAGATGGCAGGAGAATGTTTATTTTAATAATGTATATTTTGAATGACGCAAATTAATGCGCGAAATTGTAAATATTTAATCTATTCTTTTATGTTTTGATTTTATTTTGTTATTAATTTTGTTTTCATTTACGGGAAAGGAATACGGTTATAATATATGTTTGTGTGTTTGTAATTTTGTATAGTATTTTCCAATCTCAGGTTTCGATTGGATCTGATGCGAAGCACCTTTGAGTTTCAAAGGGGGCCGTATTGAGGGATTGGAGTTAGATAAATTTTATTTTCAAAATTTTTAAGTCTTAGATCAAATAAAGATAAAATGAATGCGCAAGAACTAAAAGAAAAAAACTCAAAGTTAAGTAATTGCAGAATTAGGTTAAAGAAATGAATTACAAAATTATGCTGTCTATGTTTTGGTTGTGCCAGGTGTAAATACACATGTATTAATGTGCAATGTTGTGATTACGAAGAAAAACACAGAAATAATGCTGTGTCAGAAATGCTGAAAGAATAAGTTGTAATGTTTATGTTTGTCAATTGTTAACATCAACATAAAATTTTAGGATGTAACGAAATTGCCAGATTACGGAGATATACGTCTGGAGATTTTGTCTATCTGATGATCATTGCAGAAATGTTAATTTCGGCAATGAGATAGCAAACACGTGGACAAATATGAAGCAAGGTGGCAGTCTGGAGAGTAAATGGATTGACATAAATACTCTTGAAAATTGAGATCAGCATCATTCTGCGATTAGACGGCATTCAGCGATTAAACAACGATTTAACAGCGAGAGGTCTCAGTCAGTGAGTCGGCAAAGGAATGTTATTTAATATTTCGACGAGTTATACTTTAAGTCATTCGAGAGTTATGGTCAACAAGTTCATAATACAATTACTATAGCCATTCTTCAGTGGAACATTTTAGCAACATTTTTGCAGTTTACTCTGCTGCACCTTAAGCTTCATTAGAGACTACATCAACAGCAAACCAGAGGATATGTGTTTGCTATTTGTTTTACATCATCAAATAGAGAATATAATCAGACTCATTAAGTTGTGATCTGGAAATGTTTGAACATCCTACGCATAACACAATACACTATCATATCATGTTTTATAATTGAAAATACAATGTATCTAAACCTTACTCGTCTTGTGTTTACTTTTGAAATTAGTAAAAGAATTTCCCTGACATTATAGAAAATGTTAGGAGGACGACCTTCCTGTCATTTGAGCTACGTACATGTTATTAAAGGCACGACAAGGGGGGTTGACAATATATATATATATATATATATATATATATATATATATAAATCAGATTACTTACCAGCAAGAATAGTGATATGAGCTCAACGAAAATTAATTAAATCACTACTCTCATCTCGAGTTCAAACTTGATACTGTTAAATTTATAGCGGTGTATTGGGAAAATTATATTTTATTTGCGCTCATACATGATTGGTTATCTAAACTCTGCATTTCTTCTAAATGTTTCTATTAAATCTGATTCGTTGTATGTTGTGTCATTGTGTTTTAAAATCACACATTCTGCTAAATCAGATTGAATATTTATAGTATTAAATGTATGTAACTTATCACCAAAATATTATCTTTGCTGAAGTAAATTCTTCTCACCAAAACCAAATACATTATTAATTGTATCGAAGGTTATATTACAACTTTTCTTAAATATTTTAACCCTAGTGTTCTTTCTGTCTTCGGTAAATTTAACACTATCTCCTAAAATACAGATGAAACGCATTCCAATTGATTTAGATAATTCTTCGAATTTTTTATATTATGTTGACCAAGTGGAACTGAGATTTGCTGTGAAATAGGTAATAATTTTCTACTAATAGGGTCTTCGCATTTTATACTAACTGTATATATATTGTTTTCTGTAATGTTTGTTATTAAGTATCTTGAGTAAAATCCTTCAAAAGCTATTTCTAACTTGCTTTCATATAGTACAGTTCAGTAATCATTTAAATTAAATACTTTCGTTCATTATATTATGAAATAAAATAAAATGGATAATTGGCAAATTAAAGTAAGATTAACAGAAAACAACTACGAAGACGAACAGGAATGCTGTATTATTTCCTGATGATATTCGATGTTTAATAGTTGGGCCTAGCGAATGTGATGAAATGACGTAAATGATTGATAATTTCTTGTTGGCACTAGACTAGTTAAATTGGGCAATGTTTATTTCTATTCTAAAGCCACAATCAACCTAAACCCCAACAATTAATACAACTTTTGCGAGATATATAATATTATGTTAAAGATACAGTAGCAGTAGAAAGAGGAAACAGCGAAGAGACAATTCCCCTACATGAATGTGAGAGTGATACTGTTGTAGTGTTTGATTATGTCATTTTAGAAGAACAAAACCAGGTAAGAGAATATTTTACTCGAGATTGTCATAGAGGTTTAAACTGTATCTATCTCGGACGAACTTATTCTATAGTACCAAAACAATTAATTAGATATAACTTCAACTTTTTTGTATCTTTAGACAGGACAATGTAAATTTAAACATATAAAAATGAATTTGTTAGATCTGATATGTCGTTTGAAAAATTACAATCTTTATGCAATAAATGTTAGAGTGAAGAGTATGATTTCTTAAGAATAGATATGACTAGCAAAGTTAATAATGGTAAATATAAAAATAAAACTAAAGAGTTTCTAAAAGAGTAATTGAAACTTAGATGAGCGTAGATGAACGTAGATGTTGTGTTATGTTATGTTGTGTTATGATTTTTTCTTTGTATTATAAATGTTATTTTAGCGTAAGTAAACGTAAATGAAAGTGGATGTTGTGTTACGTTGTGTTGTGTTTGATGTGTTATATTAAACCCAAAGAGTTTCTGAAAGTTTAATTTAAACCTAGATGAACGTGGATGAACGTGAATGTTGTGTTATATTGCGTTACGTTGTGTTATGTTTTTCGTTTTTTTTATTTAATAAATGGATGTTAATAGAGCTAAAGAAATTTATCAAGTTGAGGGAAAAGCTTGTTAAAAGATCTAAAAAAGTCACACATGCTAATCGAAGTAAATATGAGAAAAACATAAAACAAGGTCAGCCTGTTGTCGATGCAATTAAAAATTTAGGACAAAATATATCAAAAGAAGCAGAAGGAAATAAAAATCTAATTCAAGAGTTAGTTGCAGTTGTACATAAATGTGCGGAAGAAGATACAAGGTTGTTAGTGACATCTCCTATGTATGATAATTCAAGAAGTGAAACTGGTACAACAATAACAGCTGAAATAAAACATGTGAGAAAGCAAATTAAGTATACAATAGAAGAAATAGATATTTTAACAACAACCTATTTTGGTCCTACTGTTTCATAATATTATGCAACAAAAGATGATAAAAGTTTTGCAATACAACCATATGATAAAGGTGGGAAAATCTACATATGATAGGGGATACGGAAGTTAAAATTGATGGCGATTCTTTATTCATTACTAATCGGCATTACACAGGAACTGGATGTTTATGGGAATTACTGAAAAATATAATGCAACAAACTATAATGATGATGATCTAAAGAAAATATACACAAATAGTAATTGATTCTAAATGTATTTCATAACAATGAGCCAAATACAAGAAAACAATGATCTAGTAAAAGCGAAAAATATAAAACAAATTATCAAACGTATTTGGGATGAACATATAAAACCAACTTTTGCTCCATCATCAACAATAAAGAAAGTAGGAGAATGAATCAGGATATATAATGAATTACGAAAAGAATACATATAGATAGTTGATGTGAGAAAACTAATTGATCGATTGACGTTTATCGATGGAGTAGAAAAAACCGGAAATGCTAACTTCTATCATGAGAAAGTAGGTATTATAGAAGTGATTAATTCTAAGCTCTCACAATTTATCTCTTAAGATAAAAAAGGTATAGGTAATTTGATAGAGATATTGAATAAGCTACCACTAAAAGTTTGTAAAATGAGAAGTATGGAAAAGGATTTATGAATAGGATTTTAAACATGAAGTGAATATCAGAGTTACATATTGCAGGATATACTTACTGCGGACCTTTTAGGCAAATACAAGAAACTTTAGAATCAGAAGATAAGGGTATAAATCCTTTAAACAAATTTTGTTTGCAGTCAAACAATTTGAAATTAAAGCATGGGAAAGAGCTTTTACTAAATATGCAAATTTGATAATAGAACGTTTACCAGCTGTAGGTACTGTATTAGCAATGAATACAAAAGTAGGGTTTGGATTAGGTTTAAATATTTATGTCTCTAAACTTGTATTGTGTTTAATTGTTATGGATGTTCTTAATTTTGTAATA
The DNA here is from genome assembly GCF_964235325.1 of Thermobia domestica. Lineage (NCBI taxonomy): Eukaryota > Metazoa > Arthropoda > Insecta > Zygentoma > Lepismatidae > Thermobia > Thermobia domestica. Next base: position 316,654,207 of record NC_137455.1, read on the forward strand.
AATATAAGTATTTAATTGAAAGGTTTTACATTTATTATTCCTAACAACGAACTTAAACATTTAAATATTGATCACATTTAACCGCGAAACAAATCAAACAAAAATAAACGAAACTAAGTAAAGGGCAACTCTGTCTCTATCTCTTTATACACCACAAGTTAGAAAATAAACAAATAAATAAAGACACACGATCATTATGGAATTTCTATTTTTACTACTCCAACCATTTTACCTTTAATAGATGTTCTTGGTTTTGCTGTTATAGTCAAAGCGGTAGATGATGTGAAAAAGAATAAAAGAAAATAGAAGAACAAGAGAGACGTAGTTTAGCAATGGAACAGAAAAAAGTGATGAGATTCCAAAAAATATAAAGCCCATAATAGTAAAGAAAAAGAAGAAATTAAACCTTTAAGTAACTCCGATCTAATACATGTTGTCAAACAGCTCAAGATAACAAACGTTACAGATGTATTTATGAGTGATGAATTACCTAAAGAGCCGAAGAAGAATGAGTGTGATATCGTTAATTTTGTTGCGTTTAAAAACATAGGAACGCATTGGATTTGTTGTTGGGAAGGGAAACAAAATATGTGTTGGATTCATTCGGAGGTAATCCACCAAAAATACTTATAAAATATCTTGGTCATCATAATATATAGTACATTAGCAATCGAATACAACATTATAACGAGGCAATCTGCCGACGTTTTTATATTACAGTGTTAATCATATTTACAGATGGATATAGTTTTTCAGAAATTATTAGCGAACTGAATAAAAACAAAGATGTTCGAGTCCATAAAAATAAAAAAAATTTCTTACAATAAATATCGATAAAATAAAATCTTATGAGTTATAGTCTTTTTAGCTTAATCAAGAGACAACTGAAAATTTAAATAAGTCAAACAGGACTATTGAGTTTGATCTTGATGTAGGTAAAGGTTTATACATCCTTACTACGCTTATATGTATGTAACATTTAAATTAACGATGAGATACACTAATTGAGAGTACACTTTTAGTCAATATGTTACAGATACTAATAATTTCTTTCCACATTCTTTTCTCAAATACAAGTTAGTAAGCATATGCAGATATTGGATATTATAGGTTTATCCTGGTTTAACTTTGACAGCTGTAAATACATGTACGATTTCAAAACAGAAGCAAACCGTTATGATGAATGTGAATGACAAGGAGTTACTTCGCGAGAGAGAGATGAAGAAATAGTGCCTTTTGCTAAGACTTTTGCCAAGATTTTGTTCTTATTATAAAAATATTATGTGGATAGGAGGATTAAAATATACGTTTAAGAGAAGCGATTCTGATGATTATGCAATTGCATTTTGGAAAACAAAACAAGATGATGGAACATATGAGAATGATCAACAACATCCAGGTAAAGTTAAGATTACAAATATGGAGTTGAGAATGCCTGTTGTTAGTTATGAACCTAATTATGGTACCTTCCTCAGATCTAACATGTTAGGATAGATTAACATTCCCATTTCCTTGAACACATATCAATGTTTACAGAAGACAGTTAGAATCAACTATTTAGAATTCGGTTTAAACACACAACTTAACTCAACTGAATTTCATATGCATAATTTCGTAATTGTCTTTTCAAAACGGATAGCAATGATAATCAAGAAAGAGATTGAAGCTATTTTCATTATTGTAAAGTCAATAATATCCAGTTTCGTAGTTCTAGAAATGAATCTTTTCCTTTAGAGTCTTTGAACTTGGATATCGAGAAACTCAAACTTCTAAAAGCATATAAGATGTATACGATATGCAAGAGAGTTACAATTAAAAACACTGAGATGCATTACTATCCAAAAGAGTATTAAGAAAATAGACCAATTGTTGTAATTAATACAAGTAAACATAAATCAGTAACTTTAAGTGATAGGACTAAATTGAAATTGACTTAATTTTCAAAGTGATACCAATTAAAATCTGATTTGTTGTTAAGATTGGGACGAAGAACTTTAAATTGGATGTAGATAAAGAAAAAATGATTGATAAAATATAATCAATTATATGTTTATTTAATTTGTTTACTTTGTAAGTGTTTTTTATGATATGACTATAAAAATTCATTTAATAAAATGAATATTCCAGGTAACATTTCACGACAGAATTTAATTTATTTAATTGAGGATACTATATTAAACCTTGAAAAAGTATTAAGGATTAACAAAAGGAAGTTCAAGAGAATAAAATGTGTGTAAACTACTGCTATTACGTTATAAATTCTACCTACTTCAACAGGGTTTATTAATTTATTCAATTATTGCAGTGTATTCAATTATTACAACTGCTTTTGATTCTGCTTCAGCCGTTATCACTGGTTTGTCTACAAGATTTAATATAGCTTCAAATAACAGTATTGTAAAATGACGTGAATCAAATTGAGTTGTTTAAAAATAAGCTTTATGTAATTGGTGAATTAATAGATGAAAATGTAAGTTATATTTTAACAGAATTAATGATATACTTAACGAAATTCGAGACTATTAGAAACAAAAATGAAGTTCATGAAAACTTTGCTTGGAAAGAAGTGAGAGTATGGAAACTCAGCATAAATTTATTCTTACTAGCAACTTCAACGTAATCATCAAGAAAGTTCAGGATCATACTGAAATCGTCTTTGAGGTGAATGTTTACTTATTTTCTTTAAACTATGACCAATGGACGGAGTTTAAGTCATTATTTCCCATAGAGTACGACATAAGCAGGAGGTTTTAGTATGAGTATCCAAACTTGTAATTATATATAAACATATAATACATACAATTTAAGAAGTTAGTTTTTATGGTTATATCATAAAACTATTTATCCTTAGCAATATGCAACCCTGTAATGCGTTAAAGAAAACTGCTACAAAATTATGAATGTGGTTTATCTAATAAAATGTGATGCAGTAATGTACTTAATAAAACATGTTGAGCATTATCGGTGACAGGGCGTATTGGGCAATGTTGGTGGTGTATAAGTTAAGTAAAGTACTTTGGTCAGTGAGGGCAGGGTTAGAAGTTATAGGGCTGCCTTAGTCAGTCGTAGAGGAGAGGAGCGCTAAAATTCAAGACCCTTATCTACTGTTATCTTTTAGGTCTTTACTTTGATGGCCGACTTGATAACGCATTGTCAAGAGGAAAGCTTGGCGAGACAGAGAACATTAATGGAAGAACATTATTCTTTTGTGAACGAAACTTTTTCTGTCTATTTTGGACACGTTATAGCTACCTCTGGATCCAGTCTGGCATATCTGAAAGTATTAACAATTGTGTCACAAAGGTGCCCTCAGATGTCAACAACATTCCTTTGCCTGGTTTTGATAGAACACCAGTAAACACGGGAACATACAATTGAGTACTGCAATCCCTTGAATTGAACTTAGGCAAACTTATTCAATAGCTCTTTGCCTACTTCATTTAAAAAAATTATTTCTCCGTCACTTGTTCCAGATCCTTGATGGCCCACTTCCTCTTACACTGGCAGCATTGGAAAGTGTTTGGACGGCTGCAAGCAACGCCGGTGAGTAACTTAGGTGAAAATTAATTATACAATGCTTCGGCTGATCCGTTCAGTCTGAGTAACAATCAAATATATCTGATGGATGTTGCTCTTGCTATTTCCTCAAAAATATGTCAAGCAGAATTATCCATTCGCCATTCAGGGCAACACAACGTGTCCCGCTTAGTGACAACAGCGAACAAGATTTTACGACTGTATGTTTCGAGAACAAAATTTTCGCACAGCGTAAATACCTTTGTGGAGTTCATTATGAGAGTTTATGCTCCATTCTGATTCCGTATAAAAGTCCAACAATGAATTAACGATTGAGCTCAGCAGGTTCAACAATTCATTGTGACTTCTAGATATTTGTACAAAACGCACCTAGACGTGATCGACCTTATGATTTCTCTAAATGCTTTCTTCGCATCTCCAGAAACACTCTGATTGCAATGCTAACTGATGAAAGAGCACACATTCGAATTCTTGCAGTTCGAAGAGCTATAAAGCCAAAGCGAGCGAACTTGAAGCAACAGGTTAAGCTGATAGATAGTGTTCTCAAATTCATCATTCCTAAAATAAATTTTGAAGCTAACAACTACATCGACATGATCGACTGGTATATGGTCCAAATAACCCCACTACCAGGCTTGAATATCATAACATCCGAGGATCTGCAAACCGTGCTGCAAGAAGTGGTTCCAACTGATTGGACTGGAATGGTTCATTCACTGACTTCCCATGCCACACCGAAGCTGTGGAAAGAACTACATAGCTTGTTACGGATTCCTTCAGAAAAGTTGGATGAAATTAAAACTGAAGTCTTCGTTCTACTTTGATATATAGAACGAGTATGCCATTATTCACCTTCAAGGGTCATTATAAAATGTGAATTGGGAAACCTTCGCGATAAATTTTTATAAACCCGAAATTGACAGTCCACAAATTTTATATTGCATACAATTATTTTTCCGTTTGTCATAATATAAACATTAAACATTCCAATCTAACAGATAAACCTAAATACATGGAAGTGCGTCGGGACCGTAATACGGCAAATTGTAGAGGCGTTAAAATATTAAATAATACTTTTGATAAAGTGAATACTTTCAAATATTTAGGATCAATATTAACAGACGAAAATCATATTCACGAAGAAATTAAATGTCGACTAAAAGCAGGGAATTCGTGTTACTATTCGGTTCATAATCTCTTGTCGTCGCGAATTCTGTCGAGGAATTTGAAGCTTAAAATATATAAAACGATAATCATGCCTGTTGTTCTGTATGGTTGTGAAACATGGTCGCTTACTCTGAGGGAAGAACATAGACTGAAAGTATTTGAGAACAGGATCCTGAGAAGAATATTCGGACCCAAGAGGAACGAGAATGGGGAATGGCGGAAGCTTCATAACGAGGAACTACATAGTTTATACGGTTTACCCAACATTGTTAGGGTCGTCAAGTCTAGGAGGCTTAGGTGGGCAGGTCATGTAGCTAGAATGGAAGAAAGTAGAAACGCTTTTAAAGTCTTGACTGGTAGACCCATAGGAAAACGACCATTAGGAAGACCTAGGCGCAGATGGGAGGATAATATTAAGATGGATCTCGCAGAGATAGGAATACAAAGTAGAAACTGGATCCAATTAGCTAAGAATAGAAGTCAGTGGAGAGCTTTTGTGAACGCGGCACTGAACCTCCGGGTTCCATAGGCCATAGAGTTAGTTAGTTAGTTAGTTAATCTAACAGATATTTGTATGAATGAAATATTTGAAGAAATATAACTGTGTAGTTATAAAATGTTGCTACTTTTCCTTAAAAAAAAAAGAGTTATTATGATTGAAAGAATTTGGTTCATGTAGTACTAAGAAAAATATTAAGTTGAGGCCAACTGCGAGAAGAGAAATAATTATCCCAGGGTTCTCAGACTTTTTATGGTAGTTAAATACAGATAATCGCAACTTGTCGTTACTGCTGCGACAGATTCTGAAATAAATACATAGAATTAAGAAATAAAAGTGGTATGTATACCTCACTTCTGGCGCATTTCCCCTCTACCCCCTGACTACCAAAAAATTATGAATCCGCCACTAACCATTACACTTTAACACAGAAGGACAGCGCAAAGTGAGATCGCATAGGCTTTTATGACATTTAAAATCATTAAAACTTGCACCTAAAATATTACAATGGAATTCTACACAAAATATATTTACTGCATCTTAATCTCTATTTTCTAAGCTTTCATTTGACACTTGAATCATTAAAATCCGCCAAAACTTAACTTTAAAAAGCATAATGTATAATACAAGCAAGAATGTATAATAAATAGCATTTACTGGAATAGGTGATCTGTCACTGATTCATTTGAACGATTCCAGTACCAGCACAGGACCGTCTAATCTGATTCTCTTTCCTTCTCCTCATATCAACATACATATATGTACATTAGCCTCTCTTCCTTCAACAGAAGTTCTAGCTAGCAGTCGAGAGGGCGCTCTATCTGACGTATTCTCCTCGAAGGAGAATACATCATACATGACGTCATTGAATCCGTGACGAAATATCTCTTGAGTCTGTTTCTTTCCTTCCTTCCCATCAACACTCAGCGATACCAGAATATCAGAACTAAATCCTAAGTTGCAAGAAAAAAGAAAAAGTCAGGGTTGCCAACTCAATATTTTTTTCGGAACGTTCCAGAATTTTAATTTTTCAAGATATCGCTTTAAAACATATTGGGATGAATTCACCCCATTACTAATAAATATGATATTTGTTAAAAATGAGTTGGCAACACTGGCAGTCTCACCCCCAAATAACGTTAACATTCAATAGCTCAGTCCCTAATTAACCGATTTCAAAAATTCAAACGGCAAATGAATACTAATAACATAGCCAATTTTTTAAAATGCATAAATGGTTGCATAACCCAGAGGATATTTTTCACTTTTTTAATATCTCTACAAAGTTTCACTAAATCGAAAAAATAAAAAAACTGTCATAATTCAAATAAAATTTTAAGACTCTTTTAAAGAATAACATTTTCCCGAAAACTCAAAAAAACGTAAAAAATTCCCGAAATTTCGAATTTGCTAGAACTTCATCAAATATTCACCAATTTTCAAAATTCAAGCGGCAATCAATAGAGAAATAAATTGACTATCTATCGAATGTTTTGTAGGTTGCATAATACTAAGGATATACTTACAAAAACTCAAATAAATCCTTTATTTAAACATATATCTTTAAAATTTAAATGACATTATGTTCTGTTTACCCAAAGGTCTTGGTTCTTATAGTCCTGATACTATAAAAACACTTATACACTTAAAACATACCTAAAATTACAAGTTCGGATACTGATAATGGAATCTTCTGCTAACCTCGCTCTCAATAGGAATCAATGACTTCTCAAACTCCGTCCACTGATCATAATTCAAGCTGAATAGACAGCTGTTAATATCAAAAACTACTTGAACTTCGGTTTGCACATTTTTCACAATTACATTGAAATTATTAGTAAGTATAAATTTCTTTTGAGGATCCATTCTATTCACTCCATTTTTTTACTTCTGATAAACATTTTTTTGCTGATTTTTGATATTTTTTGGATTCGCAAAACCGATCCTCATTTGAAATTTACATACAGAATTCACAGTTGGATAGTTATCTTTTAGACCAGTGTATTTGATTTTTATTCCATCTTTAACGATCTCATCAATCATTTTATCTGTTAAGTATTTTGTAAATCTAAGTGGAAGAAATACCTTAAACTCCTCAACTAAAATGCTCTTTCCATACTTAGTTTTAATCTTTTCCATTTTCACAATCTTATATTCTGTATTTAATTCTAATTCTCTTAATCCAATAACTTGTTTTTACTCAAGACTTCCAAGTTTATTTAAAAGTTCAATATGACACGCCATCGTATTTATTATATAGAAATCAATCAACACTCTTCAATTTTTATCTTCACCAAAAATATTTAATCATTTTTGTCAATTTCGTTTAATGGAAAAACTTCCATAAAACAATACAAACACACATTTAACTATCTAAAACTATTCTACTGCTTTCTCATTCTTAGGATCATATGTAAAGTTCTTTTGTCCAATTAAAATCGCATAACATATAGTATTAGCAGCCACAGCTTCCGCAAAGTCTACTACAATCTTTATGTTTGTTCTCTGATTTACCGATACATTCTTCCTCTTACTACAATTAATCACATACATTGGTCTGTTATCTATAAACTCTTTAGGACCATAGTACATTTCGGTATTGCCACATGTTATTCTCTTAAATGCAGTATAATCTTCGTACATCTTAAAATAATCCTTGTTAGCAATATCTAAGTTTCTTGATTCTTTTGGAAATACCTCATTCCTCCCATTCTTAAGATAGATATTCTTTACCTTACAATGATCAAACTTACTTGCATCTACTGTTTGTTTGCCACTTCTATCAGATTGGAACATTACAACTACGAAATCAGGCATATCAAGTTGTCTAGAATTAAATTGAGAAGTAACATCAAGCTCCAAGAAAGAACCTGCAACAGTCTTTTGAACACATTGATAAGTATGGAATGAAAACATAATTTTAGGTTCTTTAAGAATATTCAACTTTAACTTGTTTTCAAAATTAGATTCGTATTTAACAATAGGCATTCTTATCTCCATACTTTTTATTGTTATTTTTCCATCATGAGGAGCTGCTGCTCTTGCTCCTGATCCAGCCTATTTGTACAAGACATCGTTATTGTTGTTAGCTTTTGTAAATGTTATTCTCAATCCACCTTTCCACACAACCTCTTTATAATCACTTAAAAAGCCTGGAATTAATCTTAATGGATACAAAACACTAAAGTCCTTTCTTAGACCAAGTTTATCATCTGTTTCAAATCCTGCTTGTTTTAGATATTCAACTTCTGGTTTGGAAATCTTTAATGTTCCGATAGCTGTAGATGTTATTCCAGGTAGTTCGATCTTATCTATAACAACACCATGCTTTCTAACCTCAATTTGAGAAAAGAAGAATGGGAAGAAGTTATCTACAAGCTTTATAGTATCATTTGCGCCAAATGTTCCTCCAACTGATGCACCAACAACTTCAAAAGTCATATGACAATCTGCTTTGTGTGGATGTATGAAGCCATCCCCCACATCGAAATCAAACTCAATATTTTTGTTAGCTTCATTCAAATTGTTAAATGTTCTTTTGTTAGCTTTAAAACTCTGTAACTCGTAACTCTCAACACTATCCATTTATTATAAAGAAAATCTTGAAACATCGTTGATAAAAACTGTTTGAGGATGAACGTTCTGTAACTGGGGGTAAAACTCCCCCTTGGCGCTTTTATGGGATATACCCATAAAAGAATCATACATAATAACAATTGAAAACTTATAATCCCCATCCTAACTTAACCTTAGCATTCATAGCAGTACCAACACCAAAAGCAGCGAATCGTTCACCAATTGATGCGTCACTACTAAATGCTCTTTTCCATGCTTTAGTTTCTAGTTCCTTATCTGCAATATGTCTTGACTCTGTACCTTTCTTGTCTCTGTAGTATATATCGTGTGCTTTACAAGCCTCATCTAATGGGTTAATACCTTTATCACCTCTTTCTAATCTTTCTTGTAGCTTAGTTCCCGGACCGCAATAAGAAAATCCTGGAATATGTAATTCAAATGGGACTTTATTAATCAAGTCATTTACTGATCCTTTCCCAAGCTTCTCATCATTCCAGAATCGTGGTGGTAATGTATTTAAGATCTTAATCAAATAACCTATACCTTTTGGATCATTAGGAATAAATTGTGAAAGCTTATTATTAATCATACTCACTATACCTACTTTCTCATTATAAAAGTTATTATTACCGGCCTTTTCTTCTCCATCTATAACTATTAACCGATCAATTAACTTTCTCACATCATCCATCCATATATATTCTTTAGGTATCTCTGTATATTGTTTAATTCCTTCGCCAGTCCTTTCAGGTGTCGTGTTCTTTTTAGGAGTTGGAGGTAAAGATGGTTTAATATAATTATCCCAAATAGGCTTGATAATATTAATGTACTTAGAACCTCTACTAGAAGCTACTTTTTTATCTCGATTATATTTTTGGAAGGCAGCATCTGATTCTATTATTATTTTCTTGTACTGTTCAAAATCATCATCATCATAATCTTCAATGGCTTTATTAGTATTCATCGTTAACAACTCCCATAGACCTTCTGTTCCTTTATGAGTTTTACCATTAATTATCAAATCATCACCATTCACTTTAACTTCAGAATTTCCTATCTTATTTATTATTTTTCCATCTTCTTCTACAGTTCTTATTCCAAACACACTATCACTTCTTTTACTATAATATTTCGTTGCAACCTTACCAAATGATTGTGCTGCTGTTAAAGGTTCTACTCCTTCCACTCTGTCTTTAATTTGTTTTCTCATTTGTTTTATTTCTCCTGTTATAGGCGTATCACTACTACTTGGGGAACTATCATAAGTTATCCTTTTAGGTGTTTCTAGTAGACTAGGAGCTATTGAAGCTGTCTTATGTACAACTGGAACAAGTTCAGTTATTAGATTTTTATTTTGTTCTGCTACTTCTTTGATCTCACTTCCCAAGTTTTGAATAGCATCAATTACAGGTTGTTCTTGCGTCTTAAATTTATCATATATACCTGCTCTTTCTTTCTTCCAAAATTTGAAGCCCTTTATCAAGAACTCCTTTAACTTGATATTCTTATTAATTTCTTTCTCGTCCATTTATTATATAGAAAACGAATAAACGTCAAAGAACGTCAATAAACGTGAAAAAACGTCATTAAACGTCAAAAAACGTTAAAGGACTTCAATAAACGTGAAAAAACGTCAAACGTTTAAGAATTGTTTTATCTTGTTCCTATACTTACCATTGTTTACCTTCCTTGTCATATCAATTACTATAAAACCATAATCTTCTTGCCAACATTTTGAACATACCCCTTTAAATTTATCATAAGACATATCTCCTCCAACAAACTCGTTATACACATGCGTAAGATTAGTATCATCTTGTCTAAATACGCATAGGAAGTTAACGTTATCTCTTATAAGCTGTTTAGGTACTTTTGAATATGTTTGCGCAAGATAGAAACAGTCTAAATGTCTATGCCTACCTCTTGTAAAGTAATTTCTAAGTATCTTGATTCTCCAAAATGTAATCATCAAACACAACTATAGAGTATTTTTCACATTCATCAATAGGTACAATAGAATCATTACCGCTTAAGAACGTTGCTATTTGTTTATTGAACTTTAGTTCTGCTTTTTCAAATCAATCTTTTAATTGTACGTACTTTGGCTGATTCATGCTTTTAGAATATATGTAGAAGTAATTATTGTTTAGCCAACCTGGCTGTAATAAGAAGTTAAATAACAAAAAAGTTTTACCACAACCAAATGGACCCACTATAAGGCATCGAATATCATCAGATATAAGTTTTCTATTTCTTTTCTTAACTGTTGTTTCTTTTATCATCTCTTTTACATCCCAATTAATAGTTTTTTTACTCATTTATTATAGAGAAAATCGTCTCTTTTATGATCTTATATCTTTAAGTTGTTCTCTGATCTTAAGCAACGTATCTTTTATACATTCGTTATTCATTCCACCATTTAATGTTATTATCATCTCTAACTGTTCTTTAAATGAGTTAATACAAGTGACAATGGTTTTATATTCATCTTTTCTTTTGCTTATGTTTAATTTAGAAGACAAACCTGTTATTATAGCACTTCCAGTTGCAAGAGACGTTGTTAATATTGAGTAAATTGTTACAGGTATAAAAGTATTAATAAATCCAGTTGTTGCAGAAACTATAACTGACAACGTGATCAAAGTGTAGTATGCATATCTAACAATTCGTAGTTTTCTCTTTTTCTTCTTTAAACTGTATTCTAACTTTTGAATGACATCTTCTATTAACTTGATTACTTTCTCTCTTGGATTATCTCTAGGTAAATCAAACTCATTCATTTATTATATAATAAATGGCTAAGGTATTTAAGTTAACGAGTGATACTTCTGTTTTAAAGAAACTCTTTTATGAATTAGACAACAGTGACAGCAATTTAAGTATAGGACTAGTTGGGTTTTACAGTACATATCTAACACCAAACGTTACACATAATGCGTGGTTTAACTATGGAGATGAACCTGTTCTTATACCAAATGGTCAATACAGCTTAAACAGTCTTAATGATTATTTAAAATCTCGCTCCATAAACATAACGTTAAAAGAGGATCATATAACAAATAGAGTAAAAATAGAAACAGGTGATATTGATATCGTAATAGGAAATTTAGATACTGTCCTCGGGTTTAGTGCTCTTGAATTTTTAAAAAAGAACAAAACACATATTGGAAGTAAGTTGCCAAAGTTTCACCCATTCGATACAATAAATGTTCACTGTAATATAGCAGATGGTATGTTCGTTAAAGATACAGAATACACACATAGAGAAACAGGAATTATAGCATCATTTAAAACAGATGCTGAGTTTAAACATAGTATTATTTATGAGCCTACTTATCCATTATTTTTCCCTATATCGAAAGACAAGGTTGATAATTTTGAGTTAAGGATAACAGATGAGAATGATTCCTTAATTGATTTTGGTGGAGCAACAACAACTGTATTTTTACAAACTAAGATTTTCTCTTAAATAAATAGGAAGATGTGTTCTATTAAAAGTTGTATGTTTAGTGATACTTACAGTGAACTAAAGGATTTAAATATTGATCATGTATTAACAAAGAAACAACTTAACGATAAATCTAAGAAAATTTAAGAAGGTGAAGGAATGGATTTAACTCTAACTACTGCACAAATGAAAAAGATTAAGAAAGAGCATATGGATGGTTTTATTTTTACAATTCCAGCCATTTTAGCAGCTTTAGGAGCAGTTGGCTCATTAGCAGGTGGTGCAGCAGCAATTACTAAAACTGTACTTGATGCTAAGAAGAATAAACAAGAACTTGAAGAACAAAAAAGACACAATATGGCTATGGAAGAAAAGCAGGGGGCAGGTAAACCAAAGAAGTCAAAAAACTAAAACCATTGACCAACTTCGATATAGAGAGGTTGGTTAAAGAATTAAAGATAAAACGATTTAGAGGTGTATTTATGAGTGATGAACTTCCACAAAAACCCTATGTACATGAGTGTGGTATAGTTAACCTTGATAAATCAGAAAACATTGGTACTCATTGGATATGCTATTGGAAAGATAACAACATAAAGTACGTGTTCGATTCTTATGGTGATGTTCCTCCTAAACAACTAGTACAATATCTTGGTATTAAAAACTTATTTTACAATGACGAACGAATACAAGACTTTAATTCAGTTATATGTGGTCATCTTTGTGTTAAGGTTTTAAATCTTCTAAATCAAGGGTATTCTTTTAGTGATGTTATGTATATGATTAAAAATTATTAAACCTTGCTTTATAGACTTAGTCTATCAAGCGCTTAATCAAACTTCAACACACTAACGAAAATGAATCACTCAAGCTTAAACAACTATAAGTCCAGCCCGTTACCATGAGTGTATTTAAATTTCAAGACCAAGAGCTTCTAACTGTGATCGATGATAACGGAGATATATGGTTTAAGGGTAAGGACGTTAGGAACATTCTTGGATATCAAAACCCACAAGAAGCAATCAGAGATCATGTAAGAAGAAAATATCAACGGGCATATAGAGATTTTAAAGGTGAGCAAAACGCTCACCTTACGGTTCATCCTCAAACTGTTTTCATTAACGAACCCGGTCTCTACTCATTCTTACTAAGATCAAAAAAGCCTAAAGCAGAACCGTTTCAAGATTGGGTGTTCGAGGAAGTGTTACCATCAATAAGACAAACCGGTCAATACAAACTAACGCAACCCAACGAGCTCTTCGAGATAATCACCGGCTTCCAGAATCAACTAACACTTAAAGAGAAGCAGATTTCGGAAAAGGACAAACCATTGCTCAAAAAGACAAACAGCTCGAAAACAGTACACACCATAGGAACGGTTCAAGATAAGAAAAGACATAGAAGAATTAAGCCAAATGTGACAAAGACGAGTCTGAGAGGAATATGTTTGTGCTTCTAGAAAAGAACGTTACAGATGACAGCTTTGTTACTATGCGTTAAGGTCCACAGTACATTAGACGCGCTTGCCGACCTTAAAGAAAGAAGATGAAAGTTGTTTGCAGATGTATGATATTAACTCTATCAATTTGTTTACCGTCTTAAGGAACACAGGCAACAGAGTCCTTAGCCAGTTACAACACATCTCTACATTAATTGAAAGTGACCTTCAGTAAAAATGAGCTCCAAAGTTTGAAACAACCCATAACCAAAGATGTCGTTACAAGACCTCAACTTCATCTATAACAATCAACATTTAACAACCGTACTCGACAAAGACAGCAATGTGTGGTTCAAAGCTAAGGACATCAGCGATATACTAGGTTATGGAAACTCAAGATAACTCCTTAAAGACAGCGTAAGACCAAAATTTCAGAGTAGATTTGAAGACCTGGAAACTACAAGTGTCCAAAATACTGACACATTATTATCGACCGTGCACCCTCACACAACCTTCATCAAGAACCAGGCCTGTACTCTCTAATCATGATGTCGAAAAAGAAAGAGGCTGAGCGATTTCAAGATTGGGTTTACGAAGATGTGCTACCAAAGATTAGACAAACCGGTCAATACAAACTAACGCAACCCAACTAGCTCTTCGAGATAATCACCAGCTTCCAGAATCAACTAACATTTAAAGGGAAGTAGTTTTCGGAAAAGAACAAAACCATTGCTCAAAAAGACAAACAACTCGATAAAAGGATAGTTTGAATGAAATAAGGGGGTAGCAAAACGCTACCCCCTCGAACAACTTCTATGGATGTTTTAAATTTTTACCCGTTAAAACCACGGGTGAAATTTCCCGAGCCGGAATTCCAGCTGTAGAAATTATCAAAAAAGTAGCAGGTGGGAAAGGAGAAATATGGAATGAAATAATTAGCAATACAACAAAAAAAAAAGGGTCGGAGCAAAAGTGCTCTAGCGCTCTACTTATCAAATAACAGGAGAAGATAAAGAAACAATGAGGTAAGATATTTTATAAATGGTTAGAAAATAAACATTCCAAAGAGTTATTAGAATACTGCAATAACAAACTAAGTGGACCGAATTCGGGCAACTTTGAAAACTCATTGTTTACAGAAAAACGCACTGGAGAAGATATATTCCGGCTGTGGAAATTATCAACAAAAAAAGGGTGGATGGGGACGATTCTACCAACCGCTCTATGTACACAATCAAAGGTGGAGAAAGGTTTGATAACTGGTTGAGAAATAAAGAATCAAAAGAACTAATAGAATATTATAATAGAAAAACGTTTCCTTTAATCATAGGAGGTGCTCCACATACCTAGTAAAAGGAGGAGATAAAGAAACAGCGAGGGAAGAAATTTTATAAATGGTTAGAAAATAAAGGATCAAAAAAGTTATTAGATTACTACAACAAAATTCGAAGTTCCTAGGATTCTAGGAACTTCAGAAACTCATCTTACACAGTAAAAGCTAGCTGGTAACGAAATGAAGTTAAAAATAAAGATTTTCTATATAATAAATAGGGGTACTATGGATAATTCTCCTAGTTTAAACGATATTTGCTATGAACAGATTAAAGATGATTACTGGTATGGTTTGTTTGGTGATTTTAGATTGATTATCGAAAATAAAACTGGCTACTTTAATGCTACTAAACTGTGTCAAGATGGTGGTAAGCCGTTTAAAGATTGGTTACGATTGGTTAACTCAAAGAATCTTATTGAATATTACAACAAAAAAATAAATAGAGCAGATGTTCTCCACTTAAAAAGTTCAACATACGAAAAGAAACTTGCAGGTAACGAGATAAATAATATAATTTCCGGAACATATGTATACAAAAGAATTTTCCTAGCTATTGCTTTTTGGATATCACATGACTTTTACGAAAAATGTCCTGTGATCATCGAAGACTATTTCGTTTCTAATTTTAACCAGATTCAAGAAGATCAAGAAGAGTTTCAAAGAAGAGTAGAAGAGATAGAACAACAAATGTACGATTTAAGAATAGAAAACACAAGACTTAGAGATATAGCAGCTGAACATACAGAAGATCCGGGGAAAGTACACAAACTAGTTATTATTAAAAAGAATCTCTCCCCTATTCAACTACAAAAGATATTAGAAAAGTACGAAACAGACAAAAGAGAACAAGTAAAGAGCTATGAGAGTTACAGGTATTGGGTTGGAAGAATTCAAGAGTGTAACATAAAGACAAGATTACAATGCTTACAAGAAAAATATCCAGACTATATTGTCTAAAACCAAAGACCCAAACTCAATTAACCTCCTAAACAAAGTAAAAGAAAAGTATGATTGTGTTATTTCGCATGGTTGTCATGTAGACCTAAAGAATGCACATGGAGAAGAAGGTGATGAGTTTGTTATTGATTTGTTTTTAAGTATAAGAGATTCGTAAAGTTAAGGATAATGAGTTTCGGACGTCCTTATAAGAAGAAGATTTGGTTAAAGAAATTGATTGCTTGTATGATAGGTTAATATTTTAGATAATTAAAGTTACAACTGGGGTCCACCAGCACTGGATCCCTTTCAAACATACAACCTCATACAATTTTCATCAATGAGTCCGGTCTCTACTCATTCTTATTACGACTTTTATGGTATAATATCCATAAAAGATAATTAGTTAAACATTAAACAAACCATCTGCTGTAACATCGAATGCTAAATTCAATATACCACCTAAATCGGGATTATTATGATATTTTCTTATTATAGCTCTCCAATCTACATAATGTATAAATAAATATATAAAATCTACAGAGAGGTGCTGATAAATTGAAATGTTATCCCAATGAACTCTGTCTTTGAACTCTGCAATAAATTCTTCTGTTAAATTTTGAGACATTGAAATCATTTCCCAATCTACTTTGTCAGCGTAATCTCTTATAAGGTTTTCTGATAATTGTTGAGTTCCAGATAAGTACCACCAAGAAACTTTATCTGCATGTTCTCGTATAAAGGTTTCAGAGAGTGTGTTTCTATAAGATATAGCATCAAAATCAACTTTGTCTATAAACTCATTAATAAATTCTTCAGATAGGTTTTGATTATACGATACTTCTTTCCAATCAACTCTATCTGCAAATTCTCTTATAAAGTCTTCTGATAAGTCTTGGCTTCCTGAAATAATCTCCCAATCAACTTTATCAGCTAATTCTCTTATAAACTCTTCCGATAACTTTCTCCATAAACATATTTCACTTAAATTAACTTTCTGCAGATATTTACGTATGAAGTCTTCTGTAATGTGATCATAGTTATATTCCCCCTCATAATCATCATAACCTATAGATAGCCATTGTTCTTCGGTCAGTGAAACTAATATTTCAGCAGACAAATTCATAACGTTTGCATAGAGAATGTTTTGTATAAGAAATGAGTTGTTTTCTTTAGTGGCTTTCTTGAACAAATGATCTAACATACCTATGGACACGCTAAAATTTATTTTGTCTTCATTATTATAACCACCAATATCTAAATATTTACATACACAATCAAATATAGGTTTGTAAGATAATATTTCCTTAGCACTAGTCATGTTTGTTTTTATTCTTAGATTTTTTAAATTTATCTCATTTTTGTTGGTTTTCTATATAACAAATATGGAGAAAGAATTTGATTTTTTATAAACGTATGTACCTGATATTTCATTATTGGCTTTGATACCACCAAGTTTGATTTCATAAGTCGCGTTATTGAAGTTCCCGATTTTCCGGGAGCCAAGCTTTTTCTCATAATATTTTACACGTCTCTTAGATCGTTTATTTTCTAACCAATGATCAAATCTCTTTCCACCATCTCGGCACAGCTTAGTAGCATTGAAGTAACCAGTCTTCTTATAAGAAAAAATTTTCAGAAGTTAGGGGGTATCGAATCAATACCCCACGTTAATCCACAACCACATTTTTTAAATTTATCTCATTTTTGTTGGTTTTCTATATAATAAATATGGAGAAAGATTTTGATTTATTACGTGATAGACTTAAACTAATTTATCATGATCTTAAACTTTTAGCAGCACTAGTAGAGAAGAAAATACTGTTAAAGGAAAAAGAATTATTAATAATGCAACAAAAAACATCTGATTTGAATAGTGATGATGAATATAAATATGGTAGTGATGATTATGATGATTTTGATGTGTAAGTTTAAAAAAATGATTTAATTTTAATATGTGTATATGTGACTTTGATGGGTCTTCCCATGAAAGTTCTAGACTAACACGCAGTTTAAACATATGTAGGCACATGCAGATGTTTGTACGATGTGTTAAAAAAATGGACGAAAATGAAGTAAAAAATTTTGGTGTAGATAAAAATTGAAGAGTATAGTAAGATTTTCTATAGTATAAATAAGATGAGTAATTATAGTAAGTTTACTGTAATAGAGTTAAGACGACAATGTAAAGAGAAGGGAATCAAAAGATATTCCCGATTACGAAAACATGAACTAATAAACCTTCTTAAACAATATGAAGATGAGCAAAGCAGAAGACAGATTAGAAATATATTCCCATTTAAACAAGAATTATTTGAAGAATCAAAAGTAAAAACTGAATCAGTACCAATTGATGTAAAACTCAAAGAAACAGCATTTAAAAAACGATTAGAAACATGGAGATTTAAAACCGATTATAAAGAACATGATCCTCTAGAACAATATATCACCTCAACATCGAAAGCTTTAATAAATAGAATAAACATCAGCTTAGAGAAACATAATTCATTGAAATTTAATCTTTTGATAAACTGTGAATATAAGAAAGGAAAAGAAATACAGACCTTCTATTTCAATACCAATAATAGAGAAGTGCATCAATCAACCAACTTAAAAGAATTTATAACTACTGCAAAACAAATATTAAGAACAAGAATGGATGAGTTCCAAGCTAGAGGTTCTGGTTGGGCTCTTATCAATATTAACTTTTTAGAATTAGCACTTAATAAATACCCACCATATAAAGGATCATCATACATAGAACTACCAGATACAATTAAAACGGAAAAAGCTGTTATCAATGTAAAGAACACGGATGAAAAATGTTTCTTATATGCGATTTCTTCTGCATTACATCCTGTTGAGAAAGACCCCCAAAGACCATCAAAATATAAGCACGTGTTCATAGATTTAGAATCTAAACTAAAAGATATTCATTTTCCAGTAAAACTAAGTGATATTCCAAAAATTGAAAGAATACTTGATATATCCATTAACGTTTATACCTACAACGAGCAATACATGGTCTACATTTTATATAACACTCAAAACAAAAAACAAACACATGTTAATTTATTATATGTAAAAGAAGAAAATAAAACACACTACTGTTTGATAAAAGACTTGAGTAGGTTAGTTAGCAGTCAAATGACTAAGTGGAGAGCCCGAAAATATTTATGTGATAGATGTTTGTTATATTTCTACTCACAAGATGCATTAGATAGACATGAGAAAGATTGTTCTAGTCATGAAGCTGTTAAAATAGAAATGCCACCAAAAATACATACGTTGAATTTAAGAACTACCAATATACGATGAAGATGCCATTTGTGATTTATGCTGACTTAGAGTGTCTACTACACAAGGTTATGGGTTGTAATGAATGCTATCTACAAAATAAATCATATACTAAGAAATATCAAGAACATAAACCATCTGGATTCTGTTACTATATTGTAAAGAGCGATGGAACTAAAACAAATCCTGTTGTGTATAGAGGTAAAGATGCAGCTAAGAAGTTCATAAGTATGTTAAAGAAAGAAGCCAAAAAGATATCGAATATATATAAACAGAATAACGAAGTACCTTTAACAAGTAAGGAGAGAAAAGAATTCAATAAGTCTACACACTGTTCTTACTGTAAAGTAATATATACTACAAATAATCATAAAGTTAAACATCATGATCACATAACTGGAAAGTTTGTAGCTGCATTATGTAATAGTTGTAATCTAAAAGTGAGAGTACCTAAGTTTGTACCAGTGATTATACATAATCTAACAGGATATGATTCCCATTTGTTTATTAAAGAGCTAGGATGTAATAAAGAGCAAATAGATTCAATTCCTAATAACGAAGAACGATATATATCATTCAGTAAAACTGTTGGAACCATCAAATTAAAATTCATAGACTCATTTAGATTTATGACTTGCAGTTTAAATAAACTATCGTCAAACCTAACAAGAGAACAAATGATTCATACACAACACTTCTACACTAGTGAAGAACAATTCAGACTTGTAATAAGAAAATGTGTTTACCCGTATGATTATGTTAGTGACTGGAATAAGTTTAGACAGAGAAAGTTACCATCAAAGGAAGCATTCTTCAACAAGTTAACTAACACACATATTAGTGATGAGGATTATGAGCATGCAAAGAAAGTATGGGAGACATTTAAAATTAATAACCTCGGACAATACCATGATCTATATCTAAAAACTAATGTCCTGTTATTAGCAGATGTGTTTGAAAACTTTAGGGAGACATGTCTTAAGACTTATGGTCTTGATCCAGCATGGTATATAACAGCACCAGGTTTAGCTTGGGATGCAATGTTAAAGATGACAAATATAAAACTAGAGTTACTAACTGATTATGATATGGTATTGATGATAGAGAAAGGTATAAGAGGTGGTATTAGTCAATGTTCCAAAAGATATGTAAAAGCAAATAATAAATACATGGAAGAATATAATAAGAACAAAAATGATTCTTACCTAATGTACTTAGACGCAAACAATCCATATGGATGGGCTATGAATCAGTATCTACCGTATAAGGAATTTAGATGGTTGAGTGAAGAAGAGATAAATGAAACCGATTTCGCAAGCATACCTGATAATTGTAATACTGGTTACATATTAGAAGTTGATCTTGAATATTCAAAAGAGTTACATGACTATCACAAAGATTATCCGTTAGTTCCTCAAAATATATGCCCACCTGGTTCAAAACAATCAAAGCTATTAACAACTCTATATGATAAAGAGAAATATGTGATTCACTATCGAAACTTAAAACAGTGTCTATCACTTGGATTAAAACTTAAGAAGATACATCGAGTAATAGAGTTTGAGCAATCAGATTGGTTAAAGAACTATATAGATTTAAACACACAAATGAGAACAAAAGCAAAAAATGACTTTGAGAAAGACTTCTATAAGCTGATGAACAACAGTGTATTCGGGAAGACAATGGAAAACATTAGAAAGAGATGTAAGCCTATAAAAGTAGAATGTGATCCAGCTAGAGTAGAGAAACTAATTGCCCAACCAAACTTTAAAAGTAGAACTATTTACACAGAGAACTTATGTGCGATAGTATTAAATAAAACTAAACTAACCTTTAACAAACCTATATATGTTGGAATGGGTATATTAGATCTTTCAAAGTATTTAATGTATGACTTTCATTATAATGTGATGAAGCCAAAGTATCAAGACAAGATAGAAATATGTTACACAGACACAGATAGTTACATTTACCACATTCAAACAAAAGATGTGTACAAAGATATGAAAGATTATATTGATTACTTCGATACAAGTGATTACCCTCAAAACAATAGATACAACATACCACAGATCAATAAGAAAATACTTGGTAAGATGAAGGATGAGATTAAAGGTACAATCATAGAAGAGTTTGTAGGTTTAAGAAGTAAGATGTACAGTATAAAAGCACCTCAAATAGATTTAACAGATAAAGACTTTAAAGGTAAGTTCGATAAAGAAAAGTGTTGTAAGAAAGCTAAAGGCGTTAAGAAGAGTGTCGTGTATAAAGAACTTATATTTAACGAATATAAGGACTGCTTGATTAGTCAAACGGAGTTTTATAAGAAGATGAATTTAATTAGAAGTTATAAACACGATTTGTACAGTATAGAAGTAAATAAGTTAGCTTTAAGTTGTGTAGACGATAAAAGATGTGCTCTAAAAGACGGGATCAATACCCTACCATGGGGTCATTATAAGATAGAAAAGATGTAGTTTTAGATGTAAGATTTTAGATTGTAAGTTTTTAGATGAAAGTTTTTATGATTTTAAATGTCATAAAAGCCTATGCGATCTCACTTTAACATTGTAGTTACGGGGATACTTTGCGCTATCCTTTTGTGTTAAAGTGTAATAGTTAGTTGCGGCTTCGTAATTTTTTGGTAGTTAGGGGGTGGAGGGGAAATGCGCTAGAAGTGAGGTATACATACTACTAATAAAAGAGTTAAATGCTTTGAATTTTTCAATGATTTTTCAAAATGTTCGTCCCCTGCCAGAACATAAGATATCATTCTAGGGTTTCGAAATGTTGCACAGGTAATACCTAAATGTAGGTACAATTTTTCTGTGCTTCCGCGAAAGGACCTACAATTTTTACTTTGAACGTATCCTGGGTTGGGCTACGCGTTCTTCAGCAGCCTAAGCCAGGAATGTACGTAGAATGGTGAAATTGCACAGTTCTCAAAAACATATCTTTGTATGCAAAGATCCAAATTTCCATATTAATAATGAAGTCTTTTTGTGTTTTTCAAGCGTCAGAAGTGACATATATATATATATATATATATATATATATATATATATATATATATATAGATAGATAGATAGATAGATAGATAGAAAGATACAAAGTAGCAAAGTTAGGTGCAAATTAAGAAATGATAGTACAGGAACTCTATGTTCTGGGAACTTGAGACAATATCGGCCCACTGAAAGCTATCTTCCTGGTCATAGGGTTTAAAGGGTTATACCTCAAAAGATCGGATTATTAACGTAAAGGAATAGACAAACTTTCATTGACTTTTAGAAGAGGTACCTCAGAAGGTTGTTCCTGTATATTTTGGTTTTTATTCATATTGAAATCTACTGTTCTTGGTGTAAATCGGTATACTATTGCTTTCCTTTGCTCAACCAATGAGGTTCAAATAAAATTCTTGCTTCTAATTGGATATATATGGACAGTTATATGAACTTACTTGACTTAAATAAATGAATGTCGACTTCTTCCCACCAGCCGATTTAAATTATTGTCTAGAAAAAAGCAGGGGAAACAGTGGATCTGAAAAAGTAGGGTGATGCATGATATCACGTCGTCCCCCATTTCTATCTTTGCCCTTGCATTTTTTTAGGAAGTGGGGGATGCCATAGAAATTTTTTGGAAGGGATTCAAGGTCGTCCGCCTACGTTCCCTTCACGTTTACCCCTGGAAAATTATGGGGAATCTAAATATTTTTTCCTTTAAATAACAATAAGAAATATTTTATATTTCTAGATCCAGTTATTTCGTTTAAAATCCATAAATATTATATACTTTGGTAAAGATTCAGGGAATCTTTTGCAGAGCTTTTGATGGCATGACACATTTGGATTGGTATTAGGATGGAAAGATTTATCCATTTTCGGAATATTCTTGCAAGGAAAAGAATGTAATTGGGGAAAATGTTTTTATGACCAAACATATTGAAACATATAATTACTTTTGATGGCGTTGTGTTCTTCCTTTGATTATAAGGAATTTATACTATTACTGTAGGTGGGTTATTCGAGCTGATCGATTCAAAGTTCGTACACTATTATTTTGCGTTTTACTCAGCATTGTACGCACCTCAAAAACCAAATCCTTGAGTAAATTGCAATTTTGCTGGGATAGGTAATGTTGATTGCTAAGTTTAGAATCAACTATTTCGAATTAATCAAATCACAAGGAATATTGACCGAAAATCTGTATTTATTTAAATTAAAATTCGTAGTACATATATGCATCAACAATATACACGAGTGTATTGTTTCTTCCAGCAATGTTTTCAATTCTAGATACAGTGCTAAATAATAATTCGCCTCCTACGTGTTTTTTAAATGTACAAGTAGGGAGGAAATCAGGGAGAGATTTTCGGTCAAGTCTACTAAAATGAAATGAAATCTTCACGTTTTATGTCCCACGGTTATGCCAGTTAGGTTAAAGGAGATGGTGATTATGAGAAATGAATTAAATGGTGGAATGAAAAAACTAGGGGGAAACGGGAGAACTCCAAATGCCCACGAGCACGGTGTTTGTCCACCACAATTAAGTTTACCAGTCCAGTGGTATTTTAACTAATAGCACGCATTTTCAAAGAAGATGGAAATAAGTTATAATTATATAATTATACTCATCCCCCGATTTTTTTACCTCGATTTAACGAATTTCGGAAGCGACGCCCACGCCCAAAAACTGAAGAAGTGATTTAGTTTGAAAGTTCTGATTGTATTTTACAGGCCAGGTTGGATATTGTTCTTGATTGAAAGTAAATAGTGCTGGGTTATTCAACATTGTATCGCGACGTAATTGTAGATATTAGTTCTGCAGGAAGTTACGGACAATCGGAAACATTTGACCGTTCATGATTATTTCTTAACCGATTTTAAAAATAGAGGATTTTTATTAGGACGAGGGATGAGAGTGTGTATATATATAGGCTGATTTTTTCTCCAAACTTCAACATATCTTGAGGTACAAGCATCAAATGAAAATATGTACGAAATATGAATTTAGTATTTAGCAGGAAGAAAATTACCTATGCTAAAATTAGAGTCTGCTTCCCCACTTCAGGGTGGAAGGAGGAAAAATTGAAAAATGGTATGGGAACTCGTTCATTTGAATTGCAGGTTTGGTGTAGGGGAATAATAGCTAAATTTCATCCGATACATTTTTTCTAACCTGATAGGTGGTGGTGTATTCAGTTAAGTGTAGGTTCATTAAGGTATCTTCAATTAGGTTGGTCAGATAAAAGTTTAGTTTTTTTTCTCAACACCGAGACTATACAAATGCAAACAGACCTTTTAACGTGGAATTGGAATCACTGTATTGGGTTCAAATGTCAATATTCTCTAACCGCGAATCGATACTTCGCATGCAGATTTTGATGCAAATAAGCAAAAAGATTTTACTATCCCAAGAAAAGAGCTACTAGCCCGCATTCCACAATAGAAGTCGTTTACTTACTTCAGTAATTTGATAGTGATATTAAAAACTCGCCAACAACAATGAACCACTCGTCCCGGGCCAGTGGGCGACTGCATATTTGCATTCCTGGTTTACCTTATTTATTGGTTGCCAATTTTACTTAAAATAAGTTAAATTTATATATGTCGACGTATCGTATCATCAGAAATTAAAAGACGTGCTGCTCCACGGATGTCACCATCGGCAAGTTTATTCTCTACAACCTTCAAATTAGAAAATTTGTGGTTTAATCGAGGTTTGTTCATCTTAGTTGAAGGCCAGGTTAAGGCGTCATGGCCAATATTACACCAGAGGCGAACTCGCTGCTTCACCCAAGTAGTTAGATTCTTAACTTTATCTGATTGTTTGGGAGTACTTAAAGCAACAAATGGAAACAGGCAAAGGTTGATCCAGTCTTTTGCATAATTTGAAGTTGTTATATGGTTTAACATCTCTGCGAGTGCGTCAGCCACCGTTGCACGAGCTCCTCTTGGAACACGTCTTAATATATGTGTCGAGCACCTTAGTGACAGTAATATCTTGCCCAGGTTAGAAATCGTCAAATCTTTCGTATTGATACTGCTGTTAATGTCGGCAGCATTTGCAGTTTTACTCTGAAGGCAGGCATTAAAAGTGACATCAGAGCAAACATCATCATCACGCACAACCCGATGTTTCTTACCAATATGTATAGATAAACCTCTGGCACTCACATAATGCTTTCCGCAATGATGACAAGGCAATACATTAGCACTTTTAGAAGCATCAAAGGAACAGCTACCATTGTTAGCACTTGACACTGAATCACTGTTTGTAAAAGCTGGTGTCTTTCCAGCTTGCGAAGCACATCCGTCACTTGATGATTCCATTAATTTAATTTATTACATAAATTTGTTTTAATTATATAAATTTTAATTAACTTATAATGGCAATGTTTTAAAAATTCAACCGTTAATTTTGTATTCATTGTTGGACGATGCATAAGTTTGCTTCTGTTCTTAAAACCAAATCAGTTTTTGGTAATTTTTGCACTATTTCCGAACCGATTTGAAAATGGATTTCACCGCTTTCTTCTCCCAAGCTTCACGTTCACATTGCACACAGATATCTTTCACTATCAGAAATTTATCTATTGCTCCACACCGTAAAACCCTCAGAGCTCGTCAACGGCTTACTATATAAGTAAAATAAGTTAAATTATAATCGACGAGCTGTGGATATGGCGATTCCTATATTCTCAGCGTCATACCACGGATCTCTGCGTTTAATCGAAGTTCTCCTTCCACAGGGTTATTGTTTGGACCCAGATGGTTCAGTTCAAGAAGGTTCTAATAAGTGGGCAAACTTAGCAGATACAAGCCTTCCGGAGATTAACAAAAAGTGTTATCAGTCATCTTGGTATGCACCAATTGCATGTCAATTACATAATCATTTGTTACAAATTGTTGTTGTTCCAGAAGATAAAGCCAGGCTTCTTGCTGGCACCCTCGTCTCCCGAAGCGGGTGCATGGTTGATGGCGATACCTTCTCCGCCTTTAGGCCTTCATTTGTCAAATGAAAGCTTTCGAATTGCTGCAGCCTTACGTTTAGGCTTAGCAGTTTGTGAGCCTCATCGCTGTCCAGCTTGTGGGGATGAGGTTAACCAACGTGGCCTGCATGGCCTTTCATGCATGAAGAGCGCTGGTAGATTCGCCCGACATTCCTCGGTAAATGATATAATACTGCGAGCCCTCAACACAGCTGGATTCCCTTCAATACCTGAACCTTCTGGTTGCTGTCGTTTGGATGGAAAGATACCGGATGGGATGACACTGATTCCATGGATGAGAGGTAAATGTTTATTGTGGGACTTCACATGCGCTGATACATACGCTCATTCAAGTCTCCCTCTGTCAGTAATGAACGCTGGAGCTGTTGCTAATCGCAGAGAAGCTGAAAAGCAAAGAAAATACAACAACCTTCTCGAAAAGTTGGTTTTCACTCCAATCGCTATTGAAACAAGTGGTGCTTGGGGTGCAAGAAGTCTAGAATTCATTAGAGAGGTAGGAAGACGCATTTCTTGGGTTTCCGGCGAAGTTCGCTCCACATCCTATCTAATACAACGCATATCCGTTTCTATCCAACGTGGTAACGTCTCGTCGGTCCTTGGCACTTTACCACCTGGCAAGGAACTGGATGAGGTGTTTATACTCTGAGAAGAATTGTCTTTGTAGTAGAACGTGGTCAGAGTCTGATTGCTTGATGTTGTGAAGATCATAGCCGGCAAAAAAAAAAAACAGAGAGAGAGAGTTGAAACAAGGCATAAAAGATACCTCAAATCTGCGTGGTTGCTTGTGGGCAACGTTCCATATATCAACTTAAATTTATAATTATATAATGTGAAAACAACAACATAATACACATTATAATATAAATCAAACATCATAATGCTATAACCTCTAGTACTCAAAAATTACTTTGTTTACGTGTACTTTATTCTAAGGCTGGAAAGACTTTAGTTAATTTAGTGAGACGATTCTGAGTCATGATATTTCTGCAAATGATTTTATATTATGTAAAGCAACTTATAGTTTTTGAAGTGGACATCGATATATTTACTATGATTTTCATAAGTTTGGTTGTATGCTGAAAGATTCATAAGCCCCTATGTTTTTCAACAGTTTCACAATTAAAGAAACGACGATACACTAATAGCATTGGCATTAGACTCGAAGCATCTGCAAAACCTGTCTCGAGTTCATGTGGATAGTGTACGTGCCTTTGGCACGTCAGACGAAGTTCTATTCTCAGTGTGAACTCATATGGTTCTGATCACACGTTAGGCTGTAGGTCCTCGTCTCATATGCTATCGCTGATGGAACGGATGTAAAAACTAAAATCCAATATTAAACTAAAATTCAACATTATGAATTGCAAGATATGTTGTTCCTTAAACTGTTAACTGCATGCAGGTAACATGCAATACGTCAAATTGTTATGAAAGTTACTTAGATGTATTTAATTACGTACGCTTTATCCATATGTTTTGGGTTGTCTCAGGACACTTTACGTCTGTTTATCTTGTACTGAAATTCTCTACCGGAGTTTGGGATATATAGGACATGATTTAGAGTTGAAAATTGAGATTACTGTAATGCATTTCATGCTCTTCGACTAAGTATTTATCACAAGGCTCAAAATAGTGACTATTCTTCAGGCATTACTATGTAATTAACAATGTACGTGATATTTGGTAAATATAACAATTAATACCAACCTTAGGTGTAGCCAACTTTCCTGAAGACTAGGAAAGTCTTATCAGCATCACTGTTGAAATTAACAACAAAACTTACGAAGAATAATGTTGACACGCTCAAACTCTGTTATACAATCTAAAAGAAATATCAATGTCATCATGAATTGATCTTTTTGTAGCAACTATTATATATTATAAATACACCAATTTTCTTCTGGGAAATTTGTTTAAAACATAGGCAGAGAAGAGACAAATATTGTGAGCTAAGCAAGAATGGTATACTAGCAACATTGAAATAACATTGTTCTACTTTCTATAAGAGTTGTACACAAATTAGATCTGTTTGCGTATACAAACTTAAGAAGGAGATTCAAATATATTAATCACATGCGTTGGATATATCGTTTTTTCGTTCTTTTAAAAACGATTCGCTTAAAAATAACTTAAGGCAACATTCTTCTTTGTTATAATTTTAGCTATGAAATCAACATTACAGTTATCACCTCATATTTACACCCTAACTTTAACAAAGCTGCGCAAACAAATAAAAAAATTAGATTCCAGCATTTGTCAGTATCATACTAGTTAATTATATAAACAAATAACTTTAATCTTTACTCAATCCTTACTCAATCTCAAACAAATAACTTTAATCTCAAAAGCAATTATTAAAGAATTCTTAGATTCATTACTTATTTGAAGTATAAACGTAAAAATTCAATATAAGCATCAAAGACTTACACCCATTTTTGAAAGAAAGGGGTTTGTGGTTAGTCATGTTTCGATATTAATGAAATAAATGAAAGTCAATTTGTTTGTATATGCATCGACTCTTGTTATTTTGGGTCAAAAGATTCTGTGGTAGAGCGCTTACTTCAGGCGCATGGGGTCCTTGTTTCGATCTCAGATCGGGCCAAGTGAGATTCTGGTGGGCAAATACCATGTACACCTTGTCTCAAAAAGGTTGTCCGCATTCTCTATTAGTGTTCTGAGGTGTCTCGGGTTCAAACCCTGCTTCCGCCAAGGGAACTTTGTGGTGGACAAGCACCGTGTGCGTGGGGTTTCTCGGGGTTCTCCCGTTTCCTCCCCCTTCATTCTACCATTTCATTCATCTCTCATAATCACCGTCTCCTTTAGCCTAATCGTTATAACTGTGGGACATAAAACTCAAAACTTTCATTTCATTTTTCTGTTGATGTTTTAAAGCAAACATTTTGTACCCATGTATACCATGTAAAAACCCATGTATACATTGTCTCAAAAAGGTTGGACGCATTCCTCATTGGGGTTTTGAGGCAAAATTTTTTAAGTCCAACTTCGGGTATCTTCGGAAAAAGGTAAACCAGGTTCGAACCTCCGAGCCAGCCTTTGCAATCGGGAAAAAGTTTCCAGATGTGTTTTCTTCTTTTAAATATAATAAGACTTGCTACCAAGTGTAAGCGTAGAAAAAAGCAACATAGATTGAAATACTTGATGATACAATATTTCTAAACCTTATTTTAATATCAGCACAGGCTTGTTTGTCATTTACCTCTTCATGCTGTACCGTATTGACGTTACGAATTATGTTTTTCTTTCCTCATTTCTATTGAGACGGTTATGCATGTCAGATATGCGATTTTAAAGTGCCATATTTGGCAATATTGGGAACTACTTGATCTGGCTGTATCCGTCTGGGTGATGTTAAGGTCATTCAGACTGAAATGAACACAGTGGAGTGTTTGATTCCAGAACTTGGGAAAATGTTATATCGTTTGCAAAAGTTATATGAGTAAATCTAAAAGTAAAATAGTATTGCATTTGGAATATATAGAAAAGAAGTTATTCTTGGATCTGAAGTGAATTGCAGTTCGTCATTTATTAAAAGTATTATATTTAATAGTGATATTACCGCGAGAAGTTATATTATCCAATATTAGCAAGTACTCTTCTATCAATGCGTATATGAGTGCACATATTACAATCTCCTTCGTGTATCATGATCAAGGTTAGTTTGTTTTTTGAGTTATACGTATGTTTCGAAGAAATCAGCTTTACAGACTAAAATGAATAATATTAAAAATAATAAGTGAATTATTTCGGACTATTCTAGCAATTAAGACGTTAATGTTTGATTATGAATTATGCCAAGTGCTTGTTTCAATGGAACAGTAGACAGTTCTTGTTAAATGTGTGTAATGCGAGACGTATCGTATCTTCTTTTTGGAATATATTTTGATGAAGGTTATAAAGTTATTAGTAAAGAGAACTTACTATCCTATTATATCAAAAATATACTTTCCCTTAAATTTAAGCTTGGCCTGTGTTTATATAACGTAGTCTCATTTATATACAAACAGTAAACTAAAGCTGCTGGTTCGAACCTCCAAGCCAACCTTAGCATTCGGGAAAAAATGTACAGATATGTTTTTCCTTCTGTTAAATATAATAAGACATGCTGAAATGTTATTAAGTGTAGAAAAAAAGTAACATTCATTAAAATACTTAATGATACAATATTTCGAAACTATGTATTCACACTCTTGTTTCGTCATTGTGATTTCCATCCGGAAAAGAGCATTTACGTATGAGCTCAGTTACATTTCAGAAGCAGCTTCCAAAAAGCGGTCATGTTAGCTCAGTGGTACACCCCCGAGCGTTCAAATCGTGAGTTCGATACCCGTTCAGGTAAGATTCTTTTATGATATTCTACTTTTCTCGATGCATGAAAATTATGTAAAATAGTTACATTACAATTCTTCAGTTGTATATATCAGTTGAATATATATATATATATATATATATATATATATATATATATATATATATATATATATATATATATATTCATATCATTTCACGACATAAAAAATTCTTATGTTTAAAATGTAACATCTGAGGTATTGACAGAGCGTCGGTTTCTTATATGTGAAAAATAAAAATTAAGAAAATCGTGTAATAGCAATAAATAAGTTATGTAATGTATTTTTTTGCAGCTATTTTCATACGCAGGAAACTTCTCAATATTCGCATTACAACATTAGGTAGAGTATATCAAAAATCGGAATGTGTTTCAAGACAAGAAACTAGCTAGCCGCAAACTGTCACGTAAGAAATTCACGAATTGCAAAAGTGAAGTGAAGAGATTGAGAGCGGTAATGCCATAATCACTCTCTCTGAACTCTCTCTTATCTGCATTTATACATATACAAGTGTATGTATGTATGTTCCAACATAACTCATGTATGCCTAGAGCACGGTTTCTCAACCTGTGAGTCGCGGCCCCTAGGGGGGGTCGCGAAGATAAGCGTAAGAGATAAATATAGATAGAATCTAATACCGGAAATTATTTTTAAATGTTATTTTGAATTTTGTTTTGAAAGGCATACTTTTATTTTTCATACATAATGTAAAGAACAATAAAACAAAGTCTACTGAACATTTTCAAAGAATCCAGAGTTGTTTAAAAATGAATTTAAATGAAAGAGGTATGATATGAAACTAACGAGAACTGTATATAGAAATACTAGAAAAATACACATGCAACAAAACCTGCACATTGAAATACAATTAAAATTGAAACCTAATGAGATACCTAAGCATGGTGTAATTTCACTAGTGCAGCAAAGCCCGGTTCAATCTTCGTGACGAACATTATCAAGCCATTTTCAACTGATAAGCGATTTCTTGTCTTTGTCTTAATGTTTACCATGAAAAAAACACTTTTGCAAAAGTACGATAGCAAATGGAATTATTACTTTTAAAGCAGCAGATACCAGACTAGGATATTCTTCACTCCTCATTAGGCAGAACTTGTCCAAGTCTTCGTTACAGAAAACCAGTTGACTTTTAGTTTAGCGTCCCTTTCAGCAGCGATGCTATATGAGACGTTGACCTACTGATTAACGTGGAATCCGAACCACATGAGCTCCCGCCGGGAATCGAATCCGGGTCTACCACGCCAAAGGCGCGTACGCTAACCGCTTAGTCACGGAGGAGCTCTTACAGAAAACCAGTTGCAAAGACTTGTAGCATGATGATTCTATTATTTGGTCAAAAAGTTGTGAGCTTAGATCAGATATGTTAAAAGCCTCTCCAATGAAGGAGTTTAACATCCATCTTGAACCAGCACCTTAGTCGTTGGAAATATAGATATTACAGTTAGTGTATCCACTGTCAGTGCCAGGCGCAGAAAAAAGGGCGCACAAATCTCGGAGGTAGTGTGTTACTCATGTTAGGAAAGTGCATGTGCACATGTATAAAATAGAAGGAAAAAGTAATAAAATGTGCTCAAAATCAGGGAAAGGCAGGGCTTGCTTTTGAAAATTTTATTGAGCTTCGTGGCAACCATGGTGGCGCTTCGCAGCTAGTCTGTCTACCTCACTCGTATGTACGGAGACATCGTCGTATACTCTCGCCCCGGGCGCTGATTTTCCATGCCTCGGCACTGTTCACTATAAACAAGAAATGGATTCTACTAATATAGAAATAGGTATGTTAAAAATCACACACAAGCTTATTATAAAACACAAATTATAAAAGGGTTGCTGGCAAGATGATATGATAAAAGGGGATCGTCATAGGAATAAGATTGGGAACCACTGGCCTAGAGTAATTTTAACAACATTTCTTATAGTCTGAGAAAGAGTGCTGTCGGGTTACCTATGGTGAATGGGAGGGGAATATATATAAAAGATTGCTAGAAAATGATCGATATTAGTGTCGAATTCATAGTTTTCGGGGTCGCTAAGATAAATAGTGTGACTTTCGATTTCGCTTTACTCCGATCAAGCTCTCATTAGTAGGGATGGGCACGAGCGACTTTTCTTTGAAACTCGACTCGACTCGAAACAGACATCTTTGAGGTCTACTCTAGGACTCGGCGCGAAAAATATCCTCCAACTCGACTGGGATTAAAGTCGAGTCGAACCAAAACGAGACAAATCCTGTGTGTAGTCCTACCTAGACAATATAATTGTTCTATTCTCAATTATACTATTATTACTACAAATAATAATAATAGTATTAA
This sequence comes from Thermobia domestica, assembly GCF_964235325.1. Classification (NCBI taxonomy): domain Eukaryota; kingdom Metazoa; phylum Arthropoda; class Insecta; order Zygentoma; family Lepismatidae; genus Thermobia; species Thermobia domestica. Next base: position 316,687,144 of record NC_137455.1, read on the forward strand.
GAAGACGAATATTAATATTATGACAACACCGTATATACACATGAACGATAGGTGGTTAGTAAAGGAATACTAAAAGCAAGTTGTCTGCCGACGTCGGTACTCATGAAGTCTACAAGGCAAAGATATCTTTCATTACCCTAAGCTGTAAACGTCGGTGGACTACAGATGGTCAACTTTTGACCTCTTGCCAAACATTGGTGGCCCCGCAGCAACGATCTGCGGTGGCCCCAGATCCAGTTTGAAAACTTTACTACCAGCGGCAAAGACGCGATGAAATGCCACGAACCACAAACTTACTCTCCCAAAATATGTTTAAATGCCTATATGTGTGATTTGTTTATATTTACGTGATTCAAGAAAACACAAAACAAATACCCCGGGGTGGTTGCGAACTATAAATATTACGATTACTAGCCACGTGTTCTTCTGACTTCCCCACGGAAACGATCATAAAAAATCTTGCTTGTTGAAGGATAAATCATTGACGTCTTAATTTAACCAATCAGAAAAACCCCTACATCTCGAGTTCTAGAAGGCGATACCGTGAACCGTTTCAGATTTATTACTTTCTTGTGGGGTACTATCTATGTGCAAAATTTGAGCATAATAGCCAACATGCATCTTCGGTGCCTCTTATCTTTAGTACAATTTTAACCAGAGATGGTGTGGGTCAATGAAAATTTGATCCACGGCCCACCACGACCCACTATCACCCACCACCCAAATGACCCATTGGCCCACTATGGTCCATCATCCATTGTGATCCACTCTGACCCACCACCAACTATGAACCACTCTGAACCATTGCGACCAACTCCGACCCAACAAAAACACATCCACATCAACTCTGACCCATGATGCAGGTCGTCCTCTCCATTGACTAAAGAGGTTACACTTGCAATAAAACAAGACTGTGAAATTATCACTTATCGGAGTTCGAATTTCTACAGTCAATGGCTCAAGCACCTCTCTCTTACAACACTGGTGGATCTGACCTTTACGATATGTAATGGCAAAGTGTTTCTCATCTTCCGAATTAAAACGAATGTATATTTATCATACATAATTATTTCTTTGTTGCCTTACAGACACATTTCAGTAGAAAATAGGATGAAATTTGAAAGTCACATATCAAGGAAAAATATACCAACGTAAAAAAGGAAAGAAAAACTAATTTTCTATATAATTAAGCATGTCGTACTAATTGAAAATGCCCATGTAATTAACTTTAGAATACAAATTCTATTGCCATTTTTCTCCTAACTTTATGGCTTGATGCCTTATCCTCTGACCGTTCCATATATTAAACACCAGCTTCAGCAATTATAAATAGAATGCATTGGGTATAAAATGCGAAGAACTGTAGTTTTCATTACTGAAGTTATTTCTCAACTAATGTCAATCGTTTTCGATTATTTTTACAGATGACCCACTACCAATTTCCAATATATAGAAAATGCACCCCCACCCCCGCTCATAAAAGACAATTTTAATAAATGCCAAGACATATTATGTTTATTTTTAATAAAGAGTTATATACTGAATTTCAGCTCTCAGTTGAACGGCTTGATCGATACTCAATTTTTCGCAAACTTTCGGACTTCTACTCCCCCTAGGGATATGTATTATAATGAAAGTGATACGCGTATATCTTCGCAGTTGGGATTGGGGCCTGATTATATACCAAACGTCATTTCATTTGACTTTTCAATTTGACCGTGATAGTACGCTGACATAGTTAGTTTCAATTTGTTATAATATAATTCATATGAAGTTTCGAATAGATTCTCGGTTTTAGAAGACTCGGAGTGTACTAGTGTTGAGGATACTTTCATTGAAATTAGAGATAGCATTAAAAGTTCAGCAATAGAAAAATTGGGACACGCGGAAATACGTAGGAACAAACCATAGTTCGACCAGGAACGCCTTAATCTAGCAGAGAAGAGAAAACAGGCAAAATTACGCTGCTACAAAATAAGAATGAAAGTACTACACAAAATTTCGCAGATATCAGGCGGGAAACTTCCAAAATTTTAGAACAAAGAAACGCGATTTTTTGAAAGCTAAATTTAAGGAACTCGAAGATAATAGTAAAAATAAAAATATTCGGGACATGTATAGAGGGATCAGCGAATTTAAGAAAGACTATCAACATTGTGCTTATATATTAAAGAAAGCTGAGTGACCAGTTCTCACTTTTAGAGAAACATTTTATTGACGATTTGCTGAACACGCAGCTAAAAACTAATGTGCGTGGAGAAAAGGAGATACACACAGCAGAACCGTATATTCCAGAACCCAACCGAATAGAAGTAGAAACCGCTATAGTGAAATTAAAGAAACACAAATCTCCGGGTGTAGATGAAATTCCGCCTGAGTTAATTTTAACTGGAGGCGCAAATTGTGGAACAAGATACACAAACTCATTCTCCTTATATGGAACAAGGAAGAATTACCACAAGAGTTGAAAGAATCAATCATTGTTCCAATTCACAAGAAAGGCGACAAAACTCTCTCGAATAATTATCGAGGCAATCCTCTTCTGTCAACATCCTATAAAATCCTTTCAAATATTCTATTAGCAAGATTGACCGCGTACGCAGATGAAATTGTTGGAGATTATCAGTGCGGATCTAGATGAATCGACCAACTATCGACAAATATTTACCACTCGTTAAATACTCGAAAAAAGTGGGAATACAATAAACCGGTATATCAATTATTTATTAATTTTAGAAAGGTGTACGACTCGGTTAGGAGAGAAACATTATACAACGTTCTTACAGAACTTGGAATATCGAGTAAGGTAATTGGATAAATTAAGGTATGTTTAAATGTATCGCAAAGTAAAGTCCTGGTAGGAAAAGTTTTGTCCACGAGCTTTCACGTCGAAAATGGCCTGAAACAAGAAGATGCGTTGTCGCTAGTGATGTGAGGTGGAAAATTTTCCGCTATATTTTTCCGGAAAATTTTCCGTTCTAAAAAATATTAGTAATCAAGTAACAATTCCTCAGCAATCATAAAATTGGTTGAATTCGTGTACATAAATGTAAAAATGTGAAAGATCGTTTAAAGAATCTGAAAATTTTCATAGCTCACACAATTTTCAGTACTCTGTAGGAACAAGTTAAACCATTTTTCATGAATCCAAATATTTTCTGTCTTATATGGAAAAATTGAAGAACTTTTTATAAGTCGGAAAATTTTCATCATTTTGAAGCAAAAAGTAAAACAACCTTTTGTGTATCGGAAAGTTTTATTGCTCTGTAGAAACAAGTGAAAGGAATTTTCATAGATCGGAAAATTTTCATCACGATGTAGAAACAAGTGGAAAAAACTTTTCATAAGCCGGAAAATTTTGGATATTATGTATAGTGATGTTAGGTGGAAAATTTTCCACTATATTTAACTGCACATTCAGCTACAAAATTGAATTTCTGTAGAGGATAGTTAGTCAACAACAAATTATAATTTTCCAAGTACCTTTCGGGAAAATTTTCTAATATTTTAAATTGTGAAGTAAATTTTACACAGTGTTTCTCTCTCTCTCTCTTCATCTGCGAGCTCCTTCGTTGCTAAGCAGTTAGCATACGCACCTTTGGGATGGAAGACCTGGCTCCCAGCGGGAGCTCATGTAGTTCGGATTTCAGGTTAATCAGTTGGTCCCGTCTTATATGGTCTCGCTGCTGAAAGGGACGTTAAACTCAAAATCAACTCAATTCAACTCCTCTCTCTCCCTCTCTCTCTCTCTCTGTATATATATATGCAAAGTGCAGAGAACATGAGTTCATAGAGTGCAAATATTCCATTCTATTATTTAAAATTTCAATTTATTAAAAGTTATGAATGATTTCCGATTCATAAAAACATACTCCAGTTATTCCTACATCGTTGTTTAGCCGTAAAATTTATTGCTAATAAATATTATCTTAAAAAACTTTTCATGAAGTGAAAATATAACAATTCTTCATTTCAAGAATGTTTCAAAAACTTCAATGCGTTCTTCCCTCAGAATCCACCTTTGATATTACAATATTAGATTTCGTCAGTTTAATACGCATAAGAGGGTTTTCTCATAGCTTTACTACTTTTATAGATTTATATTCTGCAACGTTTATAAATATGTAGATATAATAGAGAGAGAGAAAAAAAACACTATGTAAATTTTTACTTCCCAATTTGAAATATTAAAAAAAAATTCTTGTTCCCGAAATCTAATTGGAAAATTATAGTTTGTTGCCATCTAATTTTCCTCTATAGGAATTGTATATCTCAATGTGCAGTTAAATATAGTGGAAAATTTTCCACCTAACATCACTATACATACTATCCAAAACTGTCTAGATTATGAAAAGCGTTTTCACTTGTTTCTACATCGTGATGAAAATTCTCCGATTCATGAAAATCCCTTACATTTGTTTCTACAGAGCAATAAAACTTTCCGATTCACAAACGATTCCGATTCCATTTTACTTTTTGCTTCAAAATGATGAAAATTTTCCGACTCATAAAAAGTTCTTCAATTTTTCCAGCATAATACTGAAAATTGTGAGCCATAAAAATTTTCAGATTCTTTAAACGATCTTTCACTTTTTTTTACATTTTTATACATGATTTTAATCAATTTTATGAATATTGAGGAACTGTTACTTGATCACTGATATTTGTTAAGAACGGAAAATTTTCCGGAAAAATATAGAAGACAATTTTCCACCTCACATCACGGCTAAACAATAATGTAGGAATACATGGACTATGTTTTTATGAGTCGGAAAATTTTCCGTTTCAAAATTTTCTGGAGAATTTTCATCACTGTACAGAACAGACAATTCTTCGATTCATGAAAAATTGTTTCACTTGTTCCTACATAGTACTGAAAATTGTCTGAGCCATGAAAATTTTCAGATTCTTAAACAATTATTCAATTTTTAACATTTCTATACATGAATTTAATCAATTTATGAATACTGAGGAATTGTTACTTGATCACTGATATTTGTTAATAACGGAAATTTTTTCGGAAAATATAGAAGAAAATTTTCCACCTCACATCATGGCTATACAACGATGTAGGAATAAGTGGAGTATGTTTTTATGAATCGGAAAATTTCACGGAAAATTTTCATCACTGGTTGTCGCCATTATCACTTAACTTTGTGCTGGAATACGCCATAAGTAAAACCAAAGATATGAACCAGGGACTAAAGTTGAACGGTATTCACCAGGTTATGGCATATGATGATGATGTAAATTTAATAGGGGATGATAGGAGAACAATAGAAAGAAATGCAGAGATCTTATTAAATGCTTGCAGGGCCTTGGGTTTGGAAGTAAATGCAGATAAAACTAAATACATGGAAGTGCGTCGGGACCATAATACGGCAAATTGTGGATGCATAAAAATATTAAATAATACTTTGATGAAGTGTATACTTTCAAATATTTAGAATCAATATTAACAGAAGAAAATCACGAAGAAATTAAATGTCGACTAAAAGGAGGGAATTCGTGATACTATTCGGTTTAAAATCCTTGTTGTCGCGAATTCTGTCGAAGAACTTGAAGCTTAAAATATATAAAACGATAAGCATGCCCGTTGTTCTGTAAGGTTGCGAAACATGGTCGCTTACTCTGAGGGAAGAACATAGATTGATAGTATTTGAGGACAAGACCCTGAGAAAAAATTCGGACCCAAGAGGAACGGGAATGGGGAATGGCGGAAACTTCATAACGAGGAACTACATAATTTATATGGTTCACCCAACATTATTAGGGTCGTCAAGTCTAGGAGGCTTAGGTGGGCAAGTCATGTAGCTAGAATGGAAGGAAGTAGAAACGCTTCCAAAGTCTTTTTGGAAGACCCATCGGAAAACGACCATTAGGAAAGCTTAGGCGCAGATTGTAGGAAAATATTAAGATGGATCTCGCAGTTATTGGAATACAAAGTAAAACTGGATCCAATTAGCTAAGGATAGAAGTCAGTGGTGAGCTGTTGTGAACGCGGCATTGATCCTCCGGGTTCCATAGGCCATAGAGTTAGTTAGTTAGTGAGTGAGTTATAATATAATTCATATGTTACAGGTGATTCAAAAATATTTTTCAAGCAATTAGCTCCTCTAGATGCTCACAGGCCGCATACCAAAATCCAACTCCTTCTGTCCTATGAAAATCCAAAAGTGACTAAACTTTTTATTAGAAACAAATGACAAAAGAAAAAATGGAGATCTTGAAAGTAAAATGTATAAAAGCTCACCAGTGTTCAGAAGACGTCTACAATGCACTGAACATAATGGGTCGGAGGTTGAGTGTGAGTCACGGTGAGTGGTGTTTCGCAGTAGGTCACGTCCTTTTGACCCACTCACAAATCTTGTCGCATTTCACCCACTGACCAACCGACCCATTGACCAACTCCATCTTTGATTTTAACATGACTTCTTTCATTTAAAAGACGAAACATACATCCACACAATTTTTTCGTCGATTGCGAAGTTTGGCTTGATATATTAGTTGAAATGGTCATTTTTCTCACGGTGAAAAACACCCATCGTGAAGTGGGTACAAACTAACTTCCAAAGTTATTAGAAACGCCCAACCCCGAAAACTATAAATTCGATAAATATTTCAGTAATTTTTGAGATCTATTTTTAGCTCTCCCAGGCCATCATCCTGTAAAGATGGGGATGAATTTGGATGTAATTCCATTCTGCGCATCACTATCCATCTCAATGACAGAGAAAATTATGGATAACCTACTAAGATCAGTTGATTTACATTAATTATACATGTCACACCTCCCAACTTCCATAACTTCATACTACTACAATATTTTCTTCTGAGATTGAAAGTAATATGTCCCCCAAGTTAGGTAAACGTTGCCCCAGACATTAAGGAGTTACACTAGAGTATACACTTATACAGAAAGATTAAAATACTTAGAGCTGTGCGAGCAATGCCTTCAATGCTGCCCCTGTAAATTCAAAATCCAGCTGACATGTTCGTTCAGAAGTATCTCGGCGATACTATTCAGTACTCGGTGATACTAGTTCAGTTGCTATTTATCTCGGTGATAACGAAACAACTAAGGACTCTACATTAATATCGGTCGTTTTAAATCATTGTATATGTTACTCGACTTTTGACTCTCCTTATTAGATGTGCTAGGGGATTTTACTCCTACCGGAAGTTGAACGTAAAGGCCATCATAACTGCTCCCAATGAACTTGGGGACCCCGAAAGATATGGATTCGACACTACCTTTGGTCCTTTTCAATTACTTCTACATGTCAAAATTTCACACTCCTCTTCAGGGTGCTAATGAGGGCTTAACTTACGTGACACCTAGAGTGCCACTCTTTATCTAATCCACCTCGAAAATTATGGATTCAACACTAATGTCGGTCTTTTTTTTAAATTTTGATGTCAGCCCCTTTCATTTCTCCTAGGAGAGCAAACGGATACGGCCACCTTTAGGACTAAATTTGGTTTAAATGACATTAAAATTTCTACCAATCAATTTAGCGACCAGTGTTGCATTTAAAAGCTCGGTGTCCTTACGCACTTTTGCTCTCGGCGCCTCCAACAACTACATATTTCCTCGCCCCTTCATCCCTAACTTAAAAATAAAACTTAATTCGAATATGCTTAATTAGTGAATTTATTACAGTTAAATACCACTCACTACATGCTACAGCTACAATTACGTAACAAAAAATAACAAATGGGAAACATGTTCTGAATTATTTTTACATTTCTTACGCTATTATTAAACATATTAGAACGGTAAAAGAGGATTGTTCATGAAATAGTATATTTGCTCTTGATTTTTAACTTTTTCATACGGAAAAAAATAAAATAGTATTCAAGTTTTAAACTTTGCACTCTGCAACCATGTTCCCTTCTAGGCAATGGGACTAATGTGAAATGTGGACTAATGTGGACTAATGTGAAATGAAGCACTGATAGCGGCGACGAAAACTTACGATTCGATTGTAATATCGGTTGATTTCGATATTTTTATGTCGCTACGTAACCACCCTGAGTGCTAATGGGAGCTTAATATGACTTGAATTGAAAGTAGAACTATTCACGTAAGCGACCACAAAACAATGGATTCGATACTAATATGGACCCGTTTCTAGCATTTTTGATAGGTATCCCGACAGTACTCTTTTCCAGACTGTAAGAAACATAGCTAAAATTGCTCTAGATATCCCGACACTACTATTTTCCAGACTGTAAGAAATATAGCTAAAATTGCTTTAGATATATCAGAATATTTTTGAAACACACACATACGTCCACTTTTATATTCTGCATAAATAGAGAATAAGCGAGCGGGTAAGAGAGAGCGACGGAAGGTATCACCACTTCCACATTGCAAAACCGTATATCAGGAATTGAATTGAAAATCTATGTAAATACTTTCTGCTGTGGAATGCTTCATAAGGACAATTCCTGTCTGCTCACGTGACCTTTGGGGTTCATGATTTTTTTCCGAGCGTTGCGACTTTGGATTCTCTGTTTATACCCTCTGTTTATGCATCGAATAATTTTTCAAGAACATAAATGACATCTGTATTATGAGTGTTGAGAAGTACCCTCTATATGACAAATAGTTGCAAATAAATACACTACATGATTTATTTATTGCTATTGAGCGAGTTTCTTAACTTGTATTTAACATTCTCATATATAATACCAACCTATTGTGAACACCTATCTATTTCAGGTGTTATATTTTAAACATAATAATTACTATGTACTGTAATGATTATGTTATATATATATATATATATATATAACTGATGTATTTTTTTAATGTAATTATTTTATATACTTTTTCATGCATTACTGAAAATATAATTTTAAAAAAGTATTGATCCAAATGGGTATCGAACTCTCAACCTTATGATTTGAAATCCGACAGCTTACCAGTGAGATAACACAAGCACTTCTGGAAACATGCTTCTAGCGATGTATAACGGTTCTCAAGAAAATTATGACATTCATATCTACTACAAACGCTGTTTTTGTTCTACTTTCACTTTCATTTTAGTACTCAGGCGATAATTATGTTCTATGTTGTAAGTTTGGGCATTGGTTTACATATGGAAAGATTTGTTTACGTATCTAAATTTTCCATTACGTATGGAGAGCTAAATGACAAACAAGCGTGTGTTGACATTAATACAAGGTTTCAAAATATTGTAGCATTAAGTATTTCAATCAATGTTGCTTTTTCAACGTTTCATAACAAGTCTTATTATATTTAAAAGAAGAAAAACACATCTGCAAACTTTTTGCCGATTGCAAAGGCTGGCTTGGAGATTCGAACCTGGTTTACTTATTCCCGAAGATACCCGAAGTTTTACTTAGACAATTTTTACCTCAAAACCACAATGAGGAATGCGCCCAACCTTTTTGAGACAATGTATACATGGGTTGTAACTGGTTTCTTCCGTTTCCTTCCACCTTCTTCAATCCATCATTTCATTCATTTCTCATCGTCACCCTCTCCTTTAGCTTAGTAGGCACACTGTGGGACATAAAACTAAAAAATTACATTTTTCACTAGTTTTAACGTTATTGAAAGCACTTCTTCAGAGTAATAAAGCAACATATTTAGCGGTATCATAAGAATATTTATGTTGTATAGTTTGATATTTAAAGTATTAAGTAAAATTTATACACACTTAACTCATACACATATAAAAGTAAAGGAAGTATTTTGTCAATTTTCACGTTCAGCAGCATAAAAGCATTCGTTAACAAACATTTACAAGTTTGGATTAAAGTTAGAAGCTACTGTTTATACTATTATTCGAGTATGACAGAATTAAATTAAATTAATCAATGAATAGGGGCACGAGTTTTTCGTACTAATAATTTGAAACTATTTTGTTGTCATATTTCGCATTATGTCACATTTTCCACGTATGGCAAGATAGCCCCCCACTTTAGAATATTGAAACAATGACTAGGTCATACGTTTGTACTACGTTTGTACCGTTTGTACCGAAAATATTTTCGTTTGTACCATTTTTCTTATAGGGATACTTGAGAGGTCAACTGGGGGGGCCATCTTGGCGCCAAAATAGACCCCACGTATCACAGCACAAAAAATTGGAATACACCATTCGAAAGCAAATTGTTTGTACCGTTTGTACCGAAAAAAGTTTTGTTTGTACCCTGATAGTTTTCGAGAAACAGGAGATGACATTTGGGGAGGCTATCTTCGCGCCAAGATAGCCCCCCGTATCACAGCACAAAAAATTGGAATACACCATTCGAAAGCAAATCGTTTGTACCGTTTGTACCGAAAAAAGGTTTGTTTGTACCCTGATAGTTTTCGAGAAACAGGGGATGACATTTGGGGGGCTATCTTGGCGCCAAGATAGCCCCCCCGTATCACAGCACATAAATTTGAAATTCACCATTCGAAAGCAAATCGTTTGTACCGTTTGTAACGAAAAAAGTTTTGTTTGTACCCTGATACTTTTCGAGAAACAGGGGATGACATTTGGGGGGCTATCTTGGCGCCAAGATAGCCCCCCCGTATCACAGCACAAAAAATTGGACTACACAATTTGAAAGCAAATCGTTTGTACCGTTTGTACCGAAAAAAGTTTTGTTTGTACCCTGATAGTTTTCGAGAAAGAGGGGATGATATTTGGGGCGGGGGGCTATCTTGGCGCCAAAGCCCCCCCGCATCACAGCACAAAAAATTGGAATACACCATTCGAAAGCAAATCGTTTGTACCGTTTGTACCGAAAAATGTTTTGTTTGTACCCTGATAGTTTTCGAGAAAGAGAGGATGATATTTGTTGCGGGGGGCTATCTTGGCGCCAAAGCCCCCCGCATCACAGCACAAAAAATTGGAATACACCATTCGAAAGCAAATCGTTTGTACCGTTTGTACCGAAAAAAGTTTTGTTTGTCCCTTGATAGTTCTCGAGAAACAGGGGATGAAATTTGGGGGCTATCTTGTACGCAAGATAGGCCCCCTAATGTGTACTTTTTCCATGTCCATTAATAAGTATCATATGTTTATCCATGTGAATTAATGTGTATTTAGAATTCTGGTTCTGCATATCAAAATAAAAAAATGAATTTTTCAGTAATAACTCAACGTTAGAATTGAATCGGCGAGTGGGAAAACAGTGTGAGTTCAAAATAAACCATTTTGAAGTAAAGGCAAAAATAACACTAAAGATGTAGTACTACAAGTTGTAATGAAGAGCAGTGCAATTTGCAAGACCTTGCACGTTATAACAGAATGCTATAATGTCAAGTGTACATTTGTGCATTAACTAACGAAAGTTATTTTTACAAATATCTCAAAATGCGTTTTGTGGACTATAGTAGTTTTCCACTCACCGATTGAATTAAATTTTCTCTATTCCTTTTCCTTTTCCTTAAGTAAATACGTATTATTCAGCAATGGCCTATTTGCTTTCGTCTATTGTCTATGAAAGCGGCAAACTTCTCGAGCCGTTAATGTGACAGATATAAACAGCTAATTTTTTCAGTTGGTGTAAAGCTGAAACGTGGAAGGACGCAGTTTAGGTGAGCAAACATTTCATCTTTTAGTTTTTTTTCTTTAAGATTATTTCTGTAAATACAGTTTCTTTCTGAATTTGTACACACTTCGTTATGCTTTTTACGGTATTTATTTACGGAAAAGAGCACAAATAGATTAAATTTAATTGAATCGTTGGTCGGGAAAACAGTACTAGTGCACAAAACGCATTTTGAGATGTTTGAAGAAAGAACTTTCGTTTGTTAATGCCACAAATGTACAGTCGACATTATAGCATTCTGTTATAACGTGCGAGGGCTTCCAAATTGTACTGTTCTTCATTACAACTTGTAGTTCTACATCTTTAGTGTTATTTTCGCCTTTAACTCAAAATGGCTTATTTTGAACTCACACTGTTTTCCCACTTGCCGATTAAGTTTTCACGTTGCGTTATTCCCAACAAGTCCTTCTTTTCATTTGGATATGTACATCAAAAGATCTAAATTCACATAAATTCACATGAATAGACACATAATACTTATTAATGGGCATGGAAAAACTACATATTAGGGGGGCCAATCTTGCGTACAAGATAGCCTCCCAAACGCCATCCACTCTTTCTTGAAAATTATCAAGGTACAAACAAAACTTTTTTCGGTACAAACGGTACAAACGATTTGCTTTCGAATGGTGTATTCCAATTTTTTGTGCTGTTATACGGAGGAGCTATCTTGGCGCCAAGATAGCCCCCCCAAATATCATCCTCTGTTTTTCGAAAAGTATCGGGGTACAAACAAAACTTTTTTCGGTACAAACGGTACAAACCATTTGCTTTCGAATGGTGTATTTCAAATTTTTGTGCTGTGATACGGGGGGGCTATCTTGGCGCCAAGATAGCCCCCGCCCACAATATCATCCCCTCTTTCTCGAAAACTATCAGGTTACAAACAAAACTTTTTTCGGTACAAACGATTTGCTTTCGAATGGTGTATTTCAAATTTCTGTGCTGTGATACGGGGGGCTATCTTGGCGCCAAGATAGCCCCCCGCCCAAAATATCATTCCTTGTTTCTCGAAAACTATCAGGGTACAAACAAAACTTTTTTCGGTACAAATGGTACAAACGATTTGCTTTCGAATGGTGTATTCCATTTTTTTGTGCTGTGATACGGGGAGGCTATCTTGGCGCCAAGATAGCCCCCGCCCCAAATATCATCCCCTCTTTCTCGAAAACTATCAGGGTACAAACAAAACTTTTTTCGGTACAAACGGTACAAACGATTTGCTTTCAAATTGTGTATTCCAATTTTTTGTGCTGTGATACGGGGGGGCTATTTTGGTGCCAAGATAGTCCCCCAAATGTCATTCCCTGTTTCTCGAGAACTATCAGGGTACAAACAAAACTTTTTTCGGTACAAACGGTACAAACGATTTGCTTTCGAATGGTGTATTCCAATTTTTTGTGCTGTGATAAGGGGGGGCTATCTTGGCGCCAAGATAGCCCCCCCAAATGTCATCCCCTCTTTCTCGAAAACTATCAGGGTACAAACAAAACTCTTTTCGGTACAAACGGTACAAACGATATGCTTTCGAATGGTGTATTCCAATTTTTTGTGCTGTGATACCGGGGGACTATCTTGGCGCCAAGATAGTCCTCCCAGTTGACCTCTCAGGTACCCCTATAAGGAAAATGGTACAAACGAAAATATGTTCGGTACAAACGGTACAAACGTAGTACAAACGAATGACCTAGTCATTGTTTCAATTTTCTAAAGTGGGGGCCTATCTTGCCATACGTCATTTTCCAAATAAATTTTCCCATTTTGTTGCTCTTGTGGAAAAGATATTCTCTAAAATTTTTCACTTGTTCCTTTATTCATAAAACACTACAGAAATAAACCATTAATTAGCGAACACAGAAATAAACCATTGATTAACGAACACAGATATAAATCATTAATTAGCGAACGAGAATATGAACATTCGATAAGGAACGATCTTATATTAGATTAACTAAGAGCGATTTCTAAATCTTTTCAGAATTCATCTTCAAATTTGCTAAATTGTAGTGCATATTTTTCTTCTCTAAAGCATTAATATAAATAATGAAGGAACTTGATATAATTCATTTGCGATTGATTTATATTATATTTGCTAGAAAGATTAAGTAATACATGTTTAAACAATATATATATTATTAATGCTAGGGAAAATATTTTAACTGCTGAAAATTCTAAATCAATGGAAGTAAAAATCATCAACAAATATTACCAACAATATGTAGCTAAGCAATCTAACTATATCATTACTATTATCACCATCATAGGAATTCCGTTATTACTGGCAGGCCACTTTCAAAAGAATTGAAAACAGTGTGAATACTTTCACAGATCTAAATCATTATCATCGCGCTGGCTTACAATCGTGTTGCAGCAGTTCACTAGTTTCAGGAGACACATAGCTCGCCAAATAACAATTTGATAGTAGATAAATAATTACTTGTACTAAAAGTTAATTGAATATCATTACAGACTGGTGACCAATATCGCTACGACTTTGGTATTTTTCCACTGAAGGTGACTAATGTAATTACAAATGTATCCCAAACTCTAAAGTAAGCAATATTTAATGAAAAAGAAAGTCATTTCAAAGCTTCTGTAACATGCCTAAGATACCTCTATCATTTAACACTTAAAAGAGAACTAAAGACGAAAAAGTGAATCGATCACAGATACGGCTCCCCCAAAATGTATTAGCTACGAAAGAGTATTTGCAGCTTGAAACGTACGTAATTAATACTTTAAGTGAATACTAGCTGAACCTGCGCTCTCTACACAGCGCATCTTTCGCATATGAGCATAAATATCCTTATCATTACTTACAACATGTGTACATGTCCCTTTACAGACACAAGTGAAAGACGCATTGATTTTTTTCAAAAACCAAGGGGTATCATAAAATAGAGTGTTTTTTCGATTATTTTTCTCAATATCTCTCACCGTTTGCAAGATCAGAGCCTACTTCCGGTTGGAGGTTCTAATTCATGTATGAGCAGTGTTTTCTTTCTTGTTGCATGCAGTATGTAATAAGCAAATACATTACATACACAATTAATTATAATGTCAGTTATATATGGTGTTTATTGGGCAAAACACTCCCCAAAAAAGGTTTATCTTAGACTGGAGAAATAGTTATCCTCCGTTTCCATTATTATTTGGCCATTAAACAAACGCCTAATACATATACAACCCATATATACAACAGTGTGGTGTCGGAATGTATAATGCTTAGGATGTGATGCTTTAGTTTTTTTTTTTAATTTCAACACTTCCAATCTACCCGTAAAAATGTAATAAAGAAATAGTGGCTATGTTTTTTTTTAAATATTTGATTAGAACTGGACAATCTACATGAAATTTGCAATCGATAAGTGAAAACGTCATCTTTCTAGAGCCTGTAGTTTCCAATATCTCATTGTCGAAAACACTGGCCACAAACATATACATGTAGTTTAAAAGCGCTCCAAAGATGGAAGCACAATTCATTTGCATTTATTTCGGAGAAAGCTTATTAAAGGCAAAGGCCTTTGAACAATAATTTAAAAGGGTAAACTTTGTGAAAAATATTTCTTTAAGTAATTTATATAAAGTACACTCTTTTAAAAATAGTTGTCTTTGTTATAAACGAGAAATCACAAATAACCGTAAATCAAAGGTGTGAAAACTAAGGTTATAGGTTAGAGCTCGGTCGCTCTTCATTCACAGGTCAATACGACAGTCTACATCTGCAACTCTATATTCATTTAAAACGTTGGGCTAGACGTCGCTGGCAGCACACACTTCATCCAGCCTACAAGACACTGTGGAATAAACTGCGAGCAAAGATCAAGATGCTGACTCAGCGACAAAACCAACAGTACTGGGAAGATACTTTTCGCAACCTCACAGTAAATGATCGTAAAATTTGGACATACTCTAAATCCTTCCAACGGGCTACTAATGCTTCCAGAGCTCGAGTCCTCCAAGGACCACAAGGACTGACTCAAGACCCGCAGTTGCAAGCAGCTACTTTCGCTGACTCTCTGCAAGCACAGTTCCTGCCCAATAGAGGCCAACTTGATCCTTATTTCCACCAGCACATTAGAACTACCTTATATAGTATACGAACTCAAACCCCTACACATGGCATCAACCCAGTTACACCACGGGAAATAGAAAAACACATCAAATGTCTACCGACAAAGACAGCATCTGGGCCTGATGGGATTCGACCAGAGATACTGAAACATCCAACTCGAAAATTACTGGTCTTTTTGGCATATTTATTTAATGCCATCTTTCAAATATGCTACTTCCCAAAGACCTGGAAGGAAGCTCGTATCATCACCATCCCTAAACCCGGAAAGAATCCGCTACTTCCGGAAAACTATAGGCCAATAAGTCTTCTGTCACACTTAAGTAAATTATTTGAACGTGTGTTCCTCTGGAGGCTGAAACAACATGTCGCCAACAGTGATCTTCTACCCTTCCATCAGTTTGGGTTTCGTGCTCAACATAGCACTACTACCCAACTCGTACGAGTAGTTGATCACTTAACAGTGGCTTTCAATAGAAAACACCACACCCTTGGAGTATACCTGGATGTGTCAAAAGCATTTGATAAAGTATGGTTAGCTGGATTATTATATAAGCTATACACACAAGGTTTTCCGGATCGTTTTCTGCATTTACTTCGCTCTTATCTCATTGGCAGATCATTTCATGTGTCGGTTGATGGTGTCAAATCCTCGTCTCGGCCAATTAAAGCAGGTGTTCCACAAGGCGCTGTACTTTCACCGCTCTTATATAATCTCTATACAGCAGATCTTCCGACTTTACCAAACTGCTTTTTCGCAACGTATGCCGATGATACCGCCTTTTTCACAACAAGTAGTTCACTTGCACAGTGCTACATCTATATGCAACGTCAACTAGACAGTTTTCAGGAATGGGCAAGGCGCTGGAGAATTAAAGTAAATGCCGACAAAAGTTGCGCTGTCATCCACAGTAGAAGACGCATCCGCGCCCCTCGAAATCTAATATATGAGAACGCACACATTCCTCACGCCACGCATGCGAAATATTTGGGTGTGACATTAGATCATGGGCTCACGTTCGCCCCACACATCAAAGATATAAAGCAACGAGCATTACGGAAAATCTCGGCATTGTACCCCATTTTTCGCTGCAGTTCAATCTCTCATGAGGTTCGCGTGCACATATTTAAGATGATAGTCCTGTCCACACTTTCTTATGCATGTCCTGCCTGGCAACATGCTTCTAATAGCCATCTTCAAACACTCGAAAGTGTGCAAACGAGGGCCGGTCGCATCATCACTGGTCACGACAGATATACACGCAACAGACAAATTCTGGAAGATCTAGAGCTGCCTCCTGTTAGAGAAGTTCTACGGCACCTCCATCATAAGTTCTGGCATACTTTACCAAGACATGTTAACCCAGCTATAGCCACCATCGGCACCGAATGCGCTCTACGGAATGTTCATCGCACGCCACGTATTTAACATCTTTCCATAGCCCGTAATTACATCATCAGCCACTCTGCGACAGTTGCAGATGTAGACTTTCAGACATAATAAAACAATATTAATACCCAACAAGCCACCTACACATCTATATATATTCTTTATGCCATTTTACTCATGGAGTCAGGGGCTTCGGCCCGATACTCTTCACACAATTTCAGCATTACCGTGACCGTGACCGTGACCGTGCTCTTCATTTTGAACTGGCCACCTGGAATCTCTAACCAGGTAAAAAAAATAGGGTATCCGTAGCTGGCGGAGAAAAATAAGCAAGTCATTTAGTTTTTCCATCCCCATTTATTGATTTTATTCGCGATCTTCGTATATACGGTTGGATTACTTGCCTCTTTGGGGTTTAGGAAACAACCGTCGAATTGTATTTTCGTACCTCCACGGAGGTTGACACCTTGATTTGATCTTGATTGTTGACAACCTTGCTATTCTCTAGGCTTACGATTTATTTTGATACTCTCCTCTTCGGAGGTAGAGATAACTGAAGGAAGAAAATAGTTGACGACTTTGGCACTTATACCGGCGAACGATTACGTTAGTGCTTCCTCTTTGGAGGAAAGAGTACCTTAACAAACTCTAAACTTAGAGCTTTGCTCTAAGTCAAGAATATCCACAGGGATTGTCACTAACCTTTTTGTGGTAAGCTGGCGCCATCTCCTACGTTAACTATCAAGATGGCCTCTCAGAAGACACCGATCAAATCTGAGAAAAAGGCACAATCAAACAAAAATCCTAGTATCAGGGGCAAAATAATACGAGCAACTTATAAACCTGAAGACTTCCTTCTGCCATTGGGTAAACCCAAGCAAACAAACGTTCCACCGAAGACAAAATTGAAAGCTCCTACACATAAGCAGCCAAGTGCTTCGCAACCATCAACGTCAAATAACACCGAAGATATGGACTTCACTGTCGTAGGGACACTAAAGCGACGTAGGTCGTCTTTGGACAATCTCAAAAAAGCAGAAAAACAAATTAACAGCACTCAAGAATATCCTCCACTTCCCACCAGTAACAAGTTCGATGCTTTGTCCCCCGAACAAACAGATAATGATAGACCCATCAATAACACTGCAGTGACGAACAAGGCCTCCATTTCCAAGCCGCCTCCAATCTTCATATACGGAATTACCAACACATATACATTTATAAAGACCCTGTCACGAGCATTGAAGGAGCCTCCCTTAGCACAGCCCAACAAAGAGCGCATTCGACTTCAAGCGGCTAACAAAGACGATTATATAACTATCAAGACTTATTGTGAACAAACGAACACTGAATATGCCACAGGGGTAGCAAAAACTGAAAGGCCTATTAAGGTAGTTGTTCGAAAACTACCTATTGACACCGAATTGGATGACCTGAAAGAAGAATTTACAAGATTGGGCTACAAACCGACAAGCATCCATCAAATGTCTCGCAAGGGCAAGACGGATGACAAGAAAATACTGATGCCATTGTTCTTGGTTGCTTTGGAGAGAACTGCAACTGTTAAAGAGATCTACGCAATTAATAACTTGCTCCATTACAAGGTCCAAGTCGAACCCTATAAGCCTCCTTCAGTCCTACAATGTTATCGGTGCCAACGATTGGGACATTCTCAAGACACATGTCAAGCCCACCCGCGGTGTCTTAAATGTGGGCAACTGCATTTCACACAGTCATGCAGTAAACCAGATACATCCACACCCGCCACTTGTGCAAATTGTCAGGGAGATCACCCGGCTAATTACCGCGGTTGCCCGGTATTTAAATCTTACTCCGAGGCTCTAAAATTGCCAGCACAGCAACCAAAGAAACAACCAGATAAGGCCAAAAAACGATCCGAAAACCCATCAGATGAGGCAATTTCCATTCCCACCATTGTCAATGTCCAACCTGTGGCTACGGATGGTGACGACGCTGAAGCTCCCACTTCATCCCACACCAACTCAGCTTCTACTCTACAACAAGAGAGCCCTAAAGAAGACCTGGACATACAGTCCATTCTTTCTTTCCTCAAAGAATTACCTTTCCGCCAAATATTAACACACATCAAACGTGGTATTACACGTTTCCGACAAGCAGCAGACTCAGCTTCCAAGGCTGCAGTAGTCATTGAAACAATAGCGGAAATGGTTGACGATGGCTGTTTCTAACTCCCGCGTCCTACATCACACACTTGTCCTCGCTACTTGGAATGCAGATGGTCTCGAGGGACAGAAACAAATGCTAATTAGATTTCTCACGCACCATAGAGTTGATGTCATGTTTGTACAAGAAACACACTTTACTGCTCGTATCACTACTTGGCGACTACCCAATTACATTGTGTACCGAGAGGATAGAGTAGGCAGACAGAAAGGAGGATTACTACTTATCATCAAAAAGACATTCCCAGTCAAGTTGATTACAATACCACCCTTACTTACTTTGGAGGCACTTGCTGTTCAATTAATAACTCCAGGTGTTCCATTAATATTGGTTACCGGGTACAGGTCCCCGGCCACACAACTAGAGCCCACAGACTTCGATGTCATTGCTAACTTAGGGCCAAAAGTCATCTTAACTGGAGATCTCAATGCTAAACATGGAGAATGGAACTCGATTACTCCAAACACTGCTGGAGATGATTTACATCAATATCTACTTACCTCCAACTTCATCATCAGTGCTCCACCTGACCCAGCTCATCATCCAAAATTCGGCGGACAACCCGATGTTCTTGACGTCGCTATTTGCAAAGATGTATCATTTAGTGTTCATCCTTATGTCATTTCGGATTTAGATTCTGACCACGATCCAGTCATTTTTCACGTTTCGCACCGCAGCATCGCTCATCCTGCCCCTATCTCCAAGCAAATAGAAACTGACTGGCATCTTTTCAAACAAGAACTAAACACTATGATCGATCTGCGAGATCGACCCGCCACCGTTGAGGACATCGACCAAGCGGTCTCTCACATCACGTTAGCACTTCGCACAGCAGAGGCAGCGAGCTCCACGTCCATAATCTCTCCAATGCAAACCAGACAATGTGACAGTTTCCACATACAACTCTATATTCATCTAAAACGTTGGGCTAGACGTCGATGGCAGCATACACTACATCCAGCATACAAAACGCTGTGGAACAAACTGCGTGCCAATCTCAAGTTACTGACAACGCGACAAAATCAACAATACTGGGAAAACACTTTTCAAAATGTCACAGTAAATGACCGTAAAATTTGGACATACTCCAAATCATTCCAACGTTCTACAAATGCTTCCAAAGCTAGAGTCATACAAGGACCTCAAGGACTGACACAAGATCCTCAGTCGCAAGCGAACATTTTCGCTGACTCTCTGGAAGAACAGTTCCAGCCTAACAGAACACGCCTTGATCCCTACCTCAAACAGCACATCCGAACCACACTATATAGCATAAGGACACAAAACCCAACACATGACATCACCATAGTAACACCTCGGGAAATAGAAAGACACCTAAAATGTCTGCCAGGAAAGACAGCATCTGGGCCCGATGGGATTCGATCTGAGATTCTAAAACATCCAACTAGAAAACTACTGGTCTTTTTAACTTATTTATTTAACGCCATATTTCAATTATGTTACTACCCCAAGACCTGGAAGGAAGCCCGTGTCATCACAATCCCCAAACCTGGAAAGAATCCACTGCTCCCGGAAAACTATAGACCGATAAGTCTTCTGTCGCACTTGAGTAAACTCTTTGAACGTGTGTTACTTTCGAGGCTGAAACAACATGTAGTTAATAGAGACCTCCTACCTTTCCATCAGTTTGGGTTTCGTGCCCAACATAGCACTATTACACAACTCGTACGAGTGGTGGACCACTTAACAGCGGCTTTTAACAGGAAACAACACACTCTTGGAGTCTACCTAGATGTCTCAAAAGCCTTTGATAAAGTCTGGTTATCAGGACTATTATATAAGATATACACTCAAGGTTTTCCGGATCGTCTTCTACTCTTACTTCATTCATATCTCATGGGCAGAAAATTTCATGTGTCTGTTGACGGTGTCAAATCCACGTCTAGATCTATCAAAGCAGGTGTTCCACAGGGTGCTGTACTTTCACCGCTCTTATATAATATATACACGGCAGATCTCCCGACCTTACCGCATTGCTTTTTCGCAACATATGCTGATGATACTGCCTTTTTCACGACCAGTAGCTCATTTGCGCAGTGCTACATCTACATGCAACGACAACTAAATGGTTTTCAGGAATGGGCAAGACGTTGGAGGATTAAAATCAATGCAGACAAAAGCTGTGCTGTCATTCACAGTAAGAGACGCATCCGTGTTCCACGAAATTTAACCTATGAAAATGCTCGTATTCCTCACGCTCTGCACGCCAAATATTTGGGTGTAACCTTAGACCGTGGTTTAACATTCGCCGCTCACATCAGGGACATCAAACAAAGGGCCTTACGAAAAATTTCAGCGTTATACCCCATCTTTCGCTGCAGTTCACTTTCCCATGAGGTTCGAGTTCACATCTTCAAGATGATAGTCCTATCTACAATCTCTTATGCATGCCCCGCCTGGCAACATGCTTCAGCAAGTCATATACAAGCACTTGAAAGTGTACAAACTCGGGCTGGTCGTATAATCACTGGTCACGACAGATACACACGAAACAGACAGATTCTGGAAGATTTAGAGCTACCCACTGTTAGAGCAGTTCTACGGTATTTGCACAGTAAGTTCTGGCGTACTTTACCCAGATATATTAATCCTGCCATAGCTAACATCGGCACTGAATGCACTCTCCGGAACATCCATCGTACGCCACTCTTTAATATCTTTCCAGAACTCGTAATGCACACATAATCAGCTACTCTGCGACAGTTGCAGATGTAGACTTCCATCCATAACAAAACAATAGTAATTTCCAACTAACTACCAACATATCTTTATATATTTTTATACAGTCCTACTCATGGAGTCAGGGGCTTCGGCCCGATACTCTATACAAAACTACAACATTACCGTGACCGTGACCGTGACCGTGACCTCTTCATTCGAACTGGCCACCTGGAATCTCTAACCAGGTAAAAAAATAGGGTATCCGTAGCTGGCGGAGAAAAATAAACTAGTCACTTAGGCGTTCTATCCCCATTGATTTACTTTAGTCGCGATCTTCGTATATACGGTTGGAGTACTTGCCTCTTTGAGGCTGAGGAAACAACCGTCGAATTATATTTATTACCTCCACGGAGGTTAACGCACCAAATTGATCTTTTCTGTTGACGATTTAGCTATTCTTCTTGGCTTAACGATTTATTTTGATACTCTCCTCTTCGGAGGCAGAGGTAATTGAACAAACCAGTTGACGACTCAGGCATCTCTACCGGCTAACGAATACTTTCTGTGCTTTCTCTTCGGAGGAAAAGTCATATTAAAGTACAACTTTAGAGCAGCGCTCTAAGAACACATCTTTTCCTAAGAACTCCACTACCCTTCTTAGTGGTAAGCTGGCGCCATCTCCCACTTTCGCTATCAAGATGGCTTCTCAGAAGACCCCAGTCAAGACAGAGAAAAAGGCACAATCATCCAAGAATCCTAGTATCAGGGGCAAAATAATAAGATCAACGTATAAACCGGAAGATTTTCTTCTGCCTTTAGGCAAAAAGAAACAATCAACCGCCCCAGCGAAGCTAAAAGCGAAAACGACAACTACAGTTAAACAGTCAAGTGAATCGCAGCCATCAACGTCGCATAACACTGAAGGTATGGATTTCACAGTAGTGGGAACACTCAAGCGACGAAGGTCTTCTTTGGAGAACCTCAACAAGGCAGATAAAATAAATAATAGCACCCAAGAATATCCACCTCTTCCTACCAGTAATAGGTTCGATATTTTGTCACCTGAGCAAACAGATAATACTAGTACCAGCAACAACAATGCACCGACTAACAAGCTCTCCAGTTTCAGGCCGCCTCCGATTTTCATATACGGAATAACAAACACATATACATTTATAAAAACCTTGTCGCGAGCATTGAAGGAGCCTCCCTTAGCTCAGCCCAATAAGGAGCGCATCCGACTTCAAGCGGCTACCAAAGATGACTATAACGCTATCAAAGCTTATTGTGAGCAAACGAAAACTGAATATGCCACAGGAGTAGCAAAAAACGAAAGGCCCATAAAGGTAGTTGTCCGTAAACTACCTATTGACACCGAATTAGTTGACCTGAAGGCAGAACTTACACGATTAGACTTCAAACCAATAAGTGTCCATCAAATGTCTCGCAAAAGCAAGACTGATGATAAGAAAATACTGATGCCACTGTTCTTGGTAGCTTTGGAGAGAACTGCAGCTGTTAAAGAGATATATGCCATTAATAACTTGCTGTACTACAAGGTCCAGATCGAACCATATAAGCCTCCTTCAGTGCTGCAATGTTACAGGTGCCAACGCTTGGGGCATTCTCAAGATACCTGCCAAGCTCACCCGAGGTGTCTCAAATGTGGACAACTGCATTTCACACAGTCTTGCAGTAAACCAGACACATCAACACCCGCCACTTGTGCAAATTGTCAGGGGTATCACCCGGCAAATTACCGTGGTTGCCCGGTATATAAGTCTTACTCTGAAGCACTAAAAGTACTGGCACAGCAGCCGAAGAAACACCCAGAAGCACCCAAGAAAAATTTACAAGAACCAACGGCAGAGAAAATCTCCATTCCCACTTCTGTTAATAACCAGCCAATGGCTACAGATAATGATCCTGAAGCTCCTATCTCTTCCAACATCGAGTCAACTTCTGCACTCAATCAAGGGAACTCTAAAGAAGATCTGGACTTAAAGTCCGTTCTTTCCTTCCTCAAGGAATTACCTTTCCGTAAAATAATAACTCATATTAAACGTGGGATTACACGATTCCGACAAGCAGTCGATTCAGCTTCTAAGGCTGCAGTTGTAATAAAAACTATAGCGGAAATGGTTGACGATGGCTGCTTCTAAATCCAAGGTTCTCCATCACTACCTTATTCTTGCTATGTGGAATGCAGATGGTCTCGAAGGGCAGAAACACCTACTTATTAGATTTCTCATC
This sequence comes from Thermobia domestica, assembly GCF_964235325.1. Classification (NCBI taxonomy): domain Eukaryota; kingdom Metazoa; phylum Arthropoda; class Insecta; order Zygentoma; family Lepismatidae; genus Thermobia; species Thermobia domestica. The sequence continues at coordinate 316,711,326 of NC_137455.1, forward strand.
CAACATAAAGTTGATAATATGTTTGTACAAGAAACGAATTTTACTGCTCGAATCACTAGCTGGCGATTACCTAATTGCATTGTGTACAGACAGGATAGAGTGGGTAGACAGAAAGGAGCTTATCATCAAAAAGTCATTCCCAGTGAGATTGATAACAATACCACCCCTACTTACTTTGGAGGCCCTTGCTGTTGAGCTCATAACTCCAGGCGTTCCACTAATATTGGTCACTGGGTACAAGTCCCCACCACGCAGCTAGAGCCCACAGACTTTGATATCATAGCTAGCTTAGGACCAAAAGTCATCTTGGCTGGAGATCTTAATGCTAAGCATGGCGAATGGCACTCAATTAAACCTAACAACGCAGGGGACGCCTTACACCAATATATCCTAAGGTCTAATTTCATTATCAGTGCTCCACGAGACCCGACTTACCATCCAAAATTCGGTGGTCAACCCGATGTTCTTGATGTCGCTATTTGCAAAGATGTACCCTTTATTGTACATCCCTATGTCATCTCGGATTTAGACTCCGATCACGATCCTGTCATTTTCCACGTTTCACACCGCAGCCTCGCACATATCACCCCTCTCATCAAAACAACAGAAACTGATTGGGATGTATTTAAACAGGAATTAAACAATATGATCGACCTACGAGATAGACCAGCCACTATTGAGGACATCGAACAAGCAGTTTATCACGTCACCTTAGCACTTCGTACTGCAGAGGCAGCGAGCACCACCATCAAAATCTCTTCAACCCAAACCGGTCAATGCGACAGTTTTCATCTACACCTGTATATTCATCTGAAACGCTGGGCTAGGCGTCGATGGCAGCACACTCTACATCCAGCATATAAGACACTATGTAACAAACCTCGTGCAAAGCTCAAGATACTGACTATGCGACAAAACCAACAATACTGGGAAGACACTTTTCGAAACGTTACAGTTACCTCAAGACCCTCAGTCGCAAGCGGATATTTTCGCCGACTCTTTGGAAAAACAGTTCCAGCCCAATAGAGCAATTCTCGATCCTTATTTCCAACAGCACATTCGAACTACCTTATACACCATAAGAAAACAAAACCCTACAGATGATATCACTTTAGTAACACCTCGGGAAATAGAAAGACATATCAAACGTCTACCGGCAAGGACAGCATCTGGGCCTGATGGGATTCGAACTGAGATACTGAAACACCCAACAAGGAAATTACTGGTCTTCTTAACTTATTTATTTAATGCCATCCTTCAACTATGCTACTTCCCAAAGACCTGGAAGGAAGCTCGTATCATAATCATACCCAAACCTGGAAAAAATCCACTGCTCCCGGAAAACTATAGGCCGATCAGTCTTTTGTCACACTTAAGTAAATTATTTGAGCGTGTGTTACTCTGGAGGCTAAGACAGTATGTAGTTAATAATGATCTCATACCATCCCATCAGTTTGGGTTTCGTGCACAACATAGTACTACTACGCAACTCGTACGCGTAGTAGATCACTTAACAGTGGCTTTCAACAGAAAACAACACACCCTTGGAGTATATCTGGATGTCTCAAAAGCATTTGATAAAGTCTGGTTAGCAGGGCTATTATATAAACTATATACCCAAGGTCTTCCAGATCGTCTCCTGCTTTTACTTCGTTCTTACCTCATTGCCAGAAAATTTCATGTGTCTGTTGACGGTGTCAAATCCTCCTCTAGGACTATCAAAGCAGGAGTTCCAAAGGGCACTGTACTTTCACCTCTTTTATATACTCTGTATACAGCAGATCTTCCGACCCTACCACATTGCTTTCTCGCAACGTACGCCGATGATACTGCCTTTTTTACGACCAGTAGCTCTCTTGCACAATGCTACATCTATATGCAACGTCAACTAACAAGATTTCAGGAATGGGCAAGACGTTGGAGGATTAAAGTAAATACAGACAAAAGTTGTGCTGTCATCCACAGTCGAAGACGCATCCGCGTCCCTCGATATCTTATCTATGAGAACGCACATATTCCTCAAGCCACCCACGCCAAATACTTGGGAGTGACTTTAGACCGTGGGCTAACTTTCGCCGCACATATCAGCAACATCAAGCAACGAGCTTTACGAAAAATCTCAGCGTTATATCCCATCTTTCGCTGCAGTTCAATTTCTCATGAGGTCCGCGTTCACATACTTAAGATGATAGTCCTGTCCACCCTCACATATGCATGCCCTGCTTGGCAACACGCTTCACACAGTCTCCTTCGAACACTTGAAAGTGTGCAAACTAGAGCTAGTCGTATAATCACTGGTCACGACAGATATACCCGGAACAGACAAATTCTGGAAGATTTGGAACTTCCTACTGTTAGAGAACTACTGCGGCGTCTTCACAGTAAGTTCTGGCATACTTTACCCCGACACATTAATCCAGCAATAGCTGACATCGGCACCGAATTCGCTCTACGAAATGTCTATCGCACGCCACGCATTTAATATCTTGCCAGCGATCGCACTGATATCATCATCAGCTACTCTGCGACAGTTGCCGATGTAGTCTACCACGCCTAACAAAACAATAGTACTACCCACCCAACTACCTGCACATGTTACATATATCTTTTATCCCATCTAACTCATAGAGTCAGGGGCTTCGGCCCGATACTCTACTCAAAACCTCAAAATTACCGTGACCGTGACCGTGACCGTGCTCATCATTGAACTGGCCACCTGGAATCTCTAACCAGGTAACAAAATAGGGTATCCGTAGCTGGCGGAGAAAAATAAACAAGTCATTTAGGTTTTCCATCCCCCTTGATTGAATTTTATTCGCGAACATCTTGCATACGGTTGGATTACTTACCTGATTAAGGTAAAGGAAACAACCGTCGAATTGTTTTGTGCCTCTACGGAGGCGGACACACTAAATTGATCTTATCTTTAGACGACCTTGCTATTCTTTAGGTTTCACGAGTTATTTTGATACTCTCCTCTTCGGAGGTAGAGATAACTGAAGGAAGAAAAATAGTTGACGACTTTGGCACTTATACCGGCGAACGATTAGTAGTGCTTCCTCTTCGGAGGAAAAGCACCTTGGCAAATTAAAAACCTAGAGCACCGCTCTAAGATCATAAAATTTATTGGGAACGCCACTACCCTTCTTGTAAGCTGGCGCCATCGCCCACTCTCACAATAAAGATGGCTTCTCAGAAGACATCCACCAAATCTGAGAAAAAATCTCAATCGACCAAGATTCCTGCTACCAGGGGTAAAATAATCCGGGCCACATACAAACCAGAAGACTTTCTTCTGCCCTTGGGCAAGAAGAAGCAAACAGCCATTCCAGGGGAGCTCAAATCGAAATCAAATACACTTAAGCAATCAAGTGCCTCACAACCGTCTACTTCAAATAAACCTGAAGATATGGACTTTACAGTAGTTGGAACACTAAAGCGACGTAGGTCTTCATTGGAAAACCTCAACAAGGCAGACTATCTGCCTCTCCCAGTCAGCAACAGGTTTGATGTTTTGTCTTCCAACCAAGCAGATAATGCAAATGCCAGCAATAATACTGCTCCGCCAAAGCAGCCGCACAGTCATAAGCCTCCTCCAATTTTCATATACGGCATTACAAATACATATACTTTCATAAAGACCTTTTCACGAACATTGAAGGAGCCTCCATTAGCACAGCCAAATAAAGAGCGCATTCGAATTCAAGCGTCCAACAAAGATGATTATACCACCATCAAAACCTATTGTGAGCAAACGAAGACTGAGTATGCCACAGGTGTAGCAAAAAATGAACGACCTATTAAGGTAGTTGTCCGGAAACTACCTATTGACACAGATTTAGACGACCTAAACGAAGAATTCTCCCGCCTGGGGTACAAACCAACCAGCGTCCACCAAATGTCTCGTAAAAGCAAGACGGATGACAAGAAAATAATGATGCCACTGTTCTTGATAGCTCTAGAAAGAACTGCAGCTGTCAAAGAGATATACGCAATTAATACCTTGCTACATTACAAAGTCGTAATTGAACCATATAAACCTCCTTCAGTGCTGCAATGTTACAGGTGCCAACGCTTGGGACATTCGCAAGACACCTGCCAAGCCCATCCGAGATGTCTCAAATGCGGGCAATCACATTTCACGCAGTCTTGCAGTAAAACATACACATCCACACCTGCCAATTGTGCAAACTGTCAGGGAGATCATCCGGCAAACTACCGTGGCTGTCCAGTCTTTAAATCTTACTCTGAAGCTCTCAAATTGCCGGCACAGCAGCCAAAGAAACAACCGAATATAAGCAAACGAGGTTTCTATACACCTTCAGCAAAGGATCCTTCGATTCCCCCTGCTGACACCATCCAACCCATGATTACAAATACCGAAGATACTGAAGCTTCCACTTCTTCCCACACCCTGCCACTTACTGCCCTTCCTCAAGATAGTTCTAAAGAAGACCTCGACTTAAAGTCCGTTCTTTCCTTACTCAAGGGCTTACCTTTCCGCAAAATATTAACCCATATTAAACGTGGTATCACTCGTTTCCGACAAGCTGCAGACTCAGCTTCCAAGGCTGCAGTAGTAATAGAAACAATAGCGGAAATGATTGACGATGGCTGTTTCTAAATCCAGCGTATTGCATCACACACTTATCCTTACTACCTGGAATGCAGATGGCCTAGATTGACAAAAACATATGCTTATCAGATTTCTAACCCAACATAGAGTCGATGTCATGTTCATCCAGGAAACACATTTTACTGCTCGAATCACTACTTGGCGCCTACCAAATTACATTGTGTACCGACAGGATAGAGTGGGCAGACAGAAAGGAGGATTGTTACTTATAGTTAAAAAGGCATTCCCAGTCAGGTTGATCACAATACCACCCTTACTTGCTTTGGAGGCACTTGCTGTTGAGTTAATAACTCCAGGAGTTTCATTAATATTGGTCACTGGGTATAGGTCCCCGGCCACACAACTAGAACCCACAGACTTTGATGTCATAGCTAACTTAGGGCCAAAAGTCATCTTAGCTGGAGATCTTAACGCTAAGCATGGAGAATGGAACTCCATTACTCCAAACACTGCCGGAGATGCTTTACACGAATATCTCCTCACGTCCAACTTCATCATCAGTGCTCCACCAGATCCTACTCATCATCCAAAATTTGGCGGACAGCCCGATGTGCTTGATGTTGCTCTTTGCAAAGATGTGTCTTTTACTGTCCATCCTTATGTTATTTCGGATTTAGACTCCGATCACGACCCAGTCATTTTTCACGTCTCACATAGAAGCATCGCCCATTCTGCCCCTATATTCAAGAAAATAGAAACTGGTTGGGATGTATTTAAACAAGAACTAAACACTATGATCGACCTACGAGATCGGCCCGCCACCATTGAGGATATCGACCAAGCAGTTTCTCACATTACACTAGCACTTCGTACAGCGGAAGCAGCTAGCTCCACTACCAGAATCTCTCCAACACACACAGGTCAAGGCGACAGTCTACATCTGCAACTTTATCTTCATTTAAAACGTTGGGCTAGACGCAGATGGCAGCACACACTTCATCCTGCATACAAGACTCTGTGGAATAAACTATGTGGGAAGCTCAAGATGCTGACTCAGCGACAAAATCAACAGTACTGGGAAGACACTTTTAGAAATGTCACCGTCAACGATCGTAAAATTTGGACGTACTCCAAATCCTTTCAACGTTCCTCAAATGCTTCCAGAGCAAGAGTCCTACAGGGACCACAAGGACTGACTCAAGACCCTCAGTCGCAAGCGGACATATTCGCTGACTCTCTGCAAGCACAGTTCCAGCCCAATAGAGCACGTCTTGAGCCCTATTTCCGACAGCGTGTCCGAACCACATTATATCGCATGAGTAATCAAAAACCTACACATGACATCACCTTAGTAACACCGCGCGAAATAGAACTTCATATCAAGTGTCTGCCTGCAAAAAGAGCACCTGGGCCTGATGGGATTCGAAGTCACTAAAACATCCAACCCGAAAATTATTGGTCTTTTTGACATATTTATTTAATGCCATCTTTCAACTATGCTACTTCCCAAAGACCTGGAAGGAAGCACGTATCATCACCATCCTCAAACCTGGAAAGAATCCGCTGCTTCCAGAAAATCATATTCCGATAAGTCTTCTGTCCCATTTGAGTAAATTATTTGAGCGTGTGTTCCTCTGGAGACTGAAACAGCATGTCGACAATAGTAATCTTCTACCCTTCCATCAATTTGGGTTTCGTGCTCAACATAGCACGACTACGCAACTCGTTAGAGTAGTAGATCACTTAACTGTGGCTTTCAACAGAAAACAACATACTCTTGGTGTGTACCTGGATGTCTCAAAAGCTTTTGATAAAGTCTGGTTAGCAGGACTATTATATAAGCTACACGACCAAGGTCTTCCGGATAGTATTCTGCATTTACTACGTTCTTACCTCTTTGGCAGGAAATTTCATGTGTCTATTGATGGTGTCAAATCCTCATCCAGACCAATTAAAGCAGGTGCTCCACAGGGCGCTGTACTTTCACCACTTTTATATAATCTGTATACAGCCGATCTTCCAACCCTACCACATTGCTTCTTAGCAACGTACGCCGACGATACCGCCTTTTTCACAACAAGCAGTTCACTTATACAGTGTTACATCTATATGCAACGTCAACTGAACAGTTTTCAGGAATGGACCAGACGTTGGAGGATTAAAGTAAATACCGACAAAAGTTGTACTGTTATACACAGTAGAAGACGTATACGCACCCGTCGAAATCTAATATATGAGAACGCATACATTCCTCACGCCACACATGCTAAATATTTGGGAGTGATATTAGACCGTGGGTTAACATTCGCTGCGAACATTAAGGACATCAAGCAAAGAGCATTACGCAAAATCACAGCATTATATGCAATTTTTCGCTGCAGTTCAATTTCTCATGAGGCCCGAGTGCACATATTCAAAATGATAGTCCTGTCCACACTTACTTATGCATGCCCTGCCTGGCAACATGCCTCATCCAGTCACCTTCAGACACTCGAAAGTGTGCAAACTAGAACCGGTCGTATCATCACTGGTCACGACAGATATACTCGCAACCGCCAAATTCTGGAAGATCTAGAGCTTCCCCTTGTTAGAGAAGTTTTACGCCATCTCCACCATAAGTTCTGGCGTGCCTTACCCAGGCATATTAACCCAGCTATTGCTAATATCGGCACCGAATGCGCTCTCCGGAACGTCCATCGCATGCCACGCATATAATGACTCTATAAAGCTCGCCTAAAGTCACCATCAGCCACTCTGCGACAGTTGCAGATGTAGCCTACCATACCTACCAACTCAATAGTAATACCCAGTTTTTCACCTGTACCTCTGTATTTTGAACTCTTTCATTCTACTCATAGAGTCAGGGGCTTTGGCCCGATACTCTGCATACAACTTCAATATTACCGTGACCGTGACGTGACCGTGCTCTTCATTTATACTGTAGCATTCTAATAGATAGATACGTATTGCCACTGGCCAGGATCTGGAAACGCCAACCCAATGTTATAAGTGAGTCATTAATCAGCATTCAGTTATTTCCGAAAATTAAGATACGAATTAAAGTTATTACATTTCACTGAACAGAGTAAGTGGAAGCTTTTAATCAGATAACGATTTACTTCAAGCATTCAACCCATAAGCTCATAAAACTCTACTGTTACAAGTTCCCATGAAAAATTCGAAATTAAAGTTGAATGACAAGCGGGATGTAACGGAATGCTTATTAGTGATATTCAGTTATATAATGAACACTATAACCAAATACTAACAACGTTAACAACAAATTCCTCTTGAATGTAATTAACATTTACCTTATAAGTTAAATATTCAAATCTTTTTACTTTAGATTTAATGCAAAATTTTAACCATCCAATGCAAACTACTATTTCTGGAAACAATTTAATATCAGAATATCTACTGAATTTTAAACACAGTTAAATATCTTTGCAATCACTTGACAAACTAAATTGAATTACGACCTAAACACAACTAATTCACAATTTAATAATAAATAAGAGAACAGACTGACTATATTACTATGACACATAATTGGAAGTACATTTCTCAATAACACCAATAACAAGTTAACTAACTGTAGTCATTGATGAACGTTAGAAATGATATTTTATTTTTCTATAAAATTTGGTCAACAAGCGTTACACCAGTTCCCCTGAAAACTGATGCAATTTTCGCTAACGGAATTCTATGCAGAAGCTTTTACTTTCCGCACTATTAGGAACTATCAGTGCTATCAACTTCTTTACTCAGAACGGTTTTAATGTCCAACAGTATATTTTTCGTTAAAATTCATTACATACTACAACCACGGGAGGCCACCATAAAATAAAGATGTATTCTTATTTTATAAATCACATTGATTCTTCTTGTCATGTGTTGATTTGGTTAGAATATGAACACCCATTACTTCATCACCAACTACAAATATCAGACTAATTCTAGCATGTATCATTTAAATATATTCAAATCCATAATCACATTTAATCGAACGTGAATCCATCAGATTCGCATAAGCTAGCACCCATCCTGAGTGAATAATCAAAAATTATTTTAATAAAATTTAGAAAATAGATGGAAAATTTTACAGCCTACCATAAAAAATTTCCTAAATAATTAATTTTCCGTTAGTAGATTTTCCCAATATTATTTATTTTCTTAAAAAAATAACAGTCTTATAACAGCAATTTAAATGTTGGCTTATATTATATCACCTTGGATAGTTTTTTTCTCATACAACAGATTCTATATTACCAGCATATCTATTATTCCATATAGCACACAGGTTACAATCTATTTGAGTATACGATGTACGCTCCGTATAAAAAAATTTCGACAGCTAACGCCCTGTAGTTAGGCCACCCAATATACACATTCTTATCCCATACTAAAATTACTCCTATACTAAAATTAGCTAACAGCATGAGCGCGATTCTTATTTCAAACTATACCTGTATTAGTTTCGATAAAATGAAATAACAAAACCGAGACGAAATAAGATTCATAGGTTGATGTACGGAGAAACTGAAACATACACAATGAAAAATAGAAACCAATGGATATCTATTACACAGAGATTCATAAATGAGGCCGAGAGAGAGAGAGGGAAGAGGAGAGAAGAACAAAAAAGAGAGAACAGATAAAACTAAGGAATTCAAACGGAGTAAGAATAGAACCTAACATTATAAAGTTCGGTTTCCAGAAATCCAACAGGAATATAGAAATAACGTTTGTTTTTACATATTCTTCAGAACTATTCAAATATATAGAGGATGCTTTAACCATTCATTATGTCAGTTTCATAATGGATAGCATACTCAATTTCAAGTAGAACTGTAGATCTCCGAGACACATCTGGGATAATGTCAAAAGTTTAACACACATACTTTGTTTCCACGTGGTTCGATTGCAAATTCGGTAGTGTTTATTGGATGTACTGTTCATACATTCTAATATACTCAGTAGATAGCGTTGGTCATATCCTCCATTTCAGACTACTAATGCAAACTGAACAAAAAAGGCAAAAGAAAAAAGAAAAAAAACAAACGAACAAACATGAGAAAGAAAGAAAGAGAAAATTGAAGAGTTCTATTTTACTGCTAAATTTCTATCTGAAATACCGTATATTAAAAGATCAAACTGTATAGTAATGAAAAGTTACAAATGTTGGAAAGGAAAAGTTTATCTTCCTCATAGATGTAGCATGTTTCAAATTTCAACGTGAAAAAACATTGAATTATAGGATGGGAAAAAAAGTTTTTATCCAACTAGTATAAATAAAATTTTGTTTTCAAATAACCAAAGAGTTACCATTTTCTAATCTTTTCCGAAGATTTATCTGTTCCAAACATCCAGCATTGATTTCATTTCTCCAGGATATAACGTAATTTTCACAGATAAAATAAACACGCTAAGAGCTCAAACGGATCATCGTGTCAGTGGGATGATGTTGGTTAGGTTATAGACCACAACTGGGTCAAGGATTCAAATCGGTAGTGACCCGGTAATTCGACTGAGACTCGGTAACCCAGAGGATAAAAAAGAGTTTACTTCTTCCCTTGCGTTTAACCCTTTCCGGATCCTGGATATTTTGGGCTATTTTTTAGACTTTCAGTCAAGCAGCTACCGCATCGTCACTATTTATCCTAGGATCATGGTTCATACCTCATTCTCTTCAGAATAGAGCAGGCTTTCAGGCGGTATGACTCACGTGTCTCTATCATGTATATAAAGGGAAAAAATTCCCAAAAAGGGATTTTTTGGTCTAAAAATCCCTTTTTTCAATTTTTGCCCCTTTGGACCCCCCTGTTTTTACGCAGAAATTGGAAAAAACTTCTGGTAAATACTACTCGGTAGACTGAATGTTTGTGCAAAATTTCAATCTTCTACGTTCAAAAATAAGCCCGCCAAAAATATATATATACCGACAATGCCCCATTTTCCCTATATAGAAATATATTTTTTAAAAATTCCCTGAGACATCCCTAATTACCCTAGGATAATAATTCGACCGTTGTTCTCTTCAGAATGGAACGGCCTTTCAGACAGTATGACTCACGTGGTCCTCTCATGTATGTAAGGCGGGAAACGGACGAAAAACGGGATTTTTGGGGTAATAAAATCCCTTTTTTACCCCTTTGCCCCTCTGGTTCCCCCCCCCCTGTTTTAGCACTGACGTCGGAACAAAAAATCTGGTAAATACTACTTGGTGGACTGAATGTTTGTGCAAAATTTCAATCTTCTACGTAGAAAAGTAAGCCCGCCAAAAAATACTGAACATAGGCTTAGAAAATGAGAAAATAAATTTTTGACTTATGACGTCATCACCTCCTATGTCTGGACGCAGGACGGTATGAAACCATATGTAATGTCTTCTACAATGTCTCTGGACTTGAAAAACAAAAAAAACCCGGACGAAAAAGAGAAATAACGCAATGTACCATGAAAAGTGCATATGGTACAAATTGTACCATAGGATCCCGAAGGGGTTAAACAATATGTCTGTTAGAGCTGGCCAGGACTGGAGATGTTATCCCCAGGGCACGAAAAACACACGCCGAAGTTAACAGTTAATTAGATTCTCCAGACGAGGTATATCGGGTTCTTGCTCCGTTTTAACTTTGGGACATGAAGTGCGTGTGAGTGTGTGAGGGAGAGAGGGGGAGAAGTGAAAGATGCAATGACAGGATAGCTAAACGTCAAGACAGAGAGAGAGGGGGATGAATATAAATATGAAACATACATATAATTACAGTGTATGGTGGTTGGGAAAGGGAAGGGAATTACCAGGACATTCCAAAGACATCATTGATCTGCAGTATACACTGTTCGTGTTATCGTTCTCAGAAAGAAACACTACACTGTTTTTAAAACAAAGTTTGGCTAAAGCAATTGGTGGTGTAGTGGTAAAGTGCCAGACTTCCAAATGTAAAATCTAGATTCGATTCCCCATCAGGTAGTATAACTTTTTCGCATAAAATAATGCCTGCAGAAATTTATCTTCTGATGGAGAACTTAAAATGCATCACTGGCAATAATTCAAATAAATAGTGTGTGCGTTCTATACCATACACTGTAATGATATGTATGTTTCATATTTATATTCATCCCCTCTCTCTCTGTCTTGACGTTCCCCTATCCTGTCATTGCATCTTTCACTTCTCCCCCCTCTCCCTGACACACACACCGCGCACTTCATGTCCCAAAGTTAAAATAGAGCAAGTGCCCGATATACCTCGTCTGGAGACTCTAATTAACTGTTAACTTCGGCGTCGTGTTTTTCGTAACTCTTTGCTTATTTGAAAACAAAATTATATTTATACTAGTTCAACAAAAAATTTGTTCCCATCCTATAATTCAATGTATTTCTTCACGTTGAAATTCGAAACAGGCTACATCTATGAGGAACTTTCCTTTTCCAACACTTGCAACCTTTCGTTACTATACAGTTTGATTTTTTAATATGGGTATTTCTGATAGAAATTTAGCAGTAAAATAGAACTCTTTAATTTTCTCTTTCTTTCTTTCTCTTGTTTGTTCGTTTGTTTTTTCTTTTTTCCTTTGCCTTTTTTGTTCAGTTTGCATTAGTAGTCTGAAATGGAGGATATGACTAACGCTATCTACTGAGTATATTAGAATGTATTTTGGAACAGTACGTCTAATACACACTACCGAATTTGCAATCGAACCACGCGAAAACAAAGCATGTGTGTTAAACTTTTGATATTATCCTAGATGTTTCTCGGAGATCTACAGTTCTACTTGAAATTGAGTATGCTATCAATTATGAAACTGGCATAATGGATGGTTAAAGCATCTTCTATATATTTGAATGGTTCTGAAGAATATGTAAAAACAAACGTTATTTCTATATTCCTGTTGGATTTCTGGAAACCGAACTTTATAGTGTTAGGTTCTTTTCTTACTCCGTTTGAATTCCTTAGTTTTATCTGTTCTCTCTTTTTTTGTTCTTCTCTCTTCTTCCCGCTCTCTCTCTCGGCCTCATTTATGAATCTCTGTGTAATAGACATCCATTGGTTTGTATTTTTCATTGTGTATGTTTCAGTTTCTCCGTACATCAACCTATGAATCTTATTTCGTCTCGGTTTTGTTATTTCATTTTATCGAAACTAATACATGTGTAGTTTGAAATATGAATTGGGCTCATGTTGTTAGCTAATTTTAGTATAGGAGATAAGAAAGGAGGAGCGAGATGGAGTCTTTTTACCTGACACGATTATGGATAAAGAAGGTGCATATTGGGTGTCGTAACTGCAGGGCCTCGTGTCGCAATTTTTGATGCGGAGTGTACAAAGTGCCAATGATATAGTCAAGCGACACACACTTGAGGCCTGGAATATGAAAATATATTAACGACACAAACATTTTACAAATTAAAAGTTTCTCGACTAGTTTTATGAATAAATGTATTACTCTTAAATTCGATTAAATTAATTTAGGATTTTGACTATATACAAATTATAGACCTTTAAGTCATTAATTACTTACAGTTATTTTTGGTTCACGAAAGATATTTGTTATCGAAACGTACACCTTTCTAACATCGGATTTTAATACATCTAAATTGTAACGTATTTCTAGTGCAAAATCTGATAACTCTCTGATTTCCAATCCACCTGGACATTAAGATTTATAAGCTAGATATCAATTTATAAGCTAGATTATATTTAAAGTGTGACTTTACAAATACATCTTATCATATACTTGAAATGGTACAGGTGATCTTCATCTGTCATATTCTTTCTTCTTAGAGTGCCATGGCTTTTCCAAATTTTCTAAAGCTATTACCCATAGATTCTTGTTCCTTTTTCTAACCTCCTAATTTTCAATATACAATTTTACACCTCAGGAAAACACATATATTATACTTATACAGAAGCTCCATACGTGAACATTTTAGCTCACGAGCGAACATCTTATATTGATAGTGGTATTGCCCAATCAAACAATGTACGATCGAGAGGAGAGAAGAAAATTGAGAAATCCAAAGTTTTACGAGCCGACACACATAAACACAGGAGATACAGAGAATATATGGATCTAAAATCATGTAAAGAAAGCAATGCAAGAAAAAAAAAGAAAACACTGACACAGAAAGAACTTCAAAATGTTTAAAGTAATCGAAATGACATTTACACAACAGTATAGTAAGCAAACATTGTACGCACAGACATGCTCAATAACATCATATGTAATGCAGTGTTGCCAACTGAGCACAAAATGAAGTTTTGTTAAATGGCATCGAACACAAATTATAACATGTAGAAAATCTAATTATGAGTACAACCATACATGTGTCTTCACGGTGTACAGTGTTGCCAACATTTGAAGTCCTACATGAATCTCGGATGTAGAAGAGTACATACAGTACCACACACTGCGGAGCGCTTTATCAACAGCAACACTGAAAAGTTGACTACCAATGATGTGTGAATGATACAATATTAACTGTCTCAGAAAAGTGAGCCTGCTAATGAATTGTCAATCCAAGAACATGCAACATTTCAGTTTTGTGTGTTGTGTTTGATACTATTCTGATTTTCCACTTGGGCAAACCTGCTTCGACACTGTGCTTCTTCCCTTATTTTCGTACTTCACTGATTAGCTTCTTGTTTGTGGTCTCATATTTGGTTTTAACTAGTTTGAATGGTGCACTGTATGTTTTTTCTTCTACATCCAAGATTCTTATAGGAATTCATATATGCCTACCTTCAAACTTTGGCAACACTGTATATCATGACTTCACAGGTATGGTTCTACTCATAATTAGATTTTCTACATGTTATAATTTGTGTTTCGTGCCATTTAACAAAACTTTCTTTTGTGCTCAGTTGGCAGCACTGCATTACATATGATGTTATTGAGCATGTCTGCGGATACAATGTTTGCTTACTATACTGTTTTGTAAATGTTTTTTGATTATTTTAATCATTTTGAAGTTCTTTCTGTGTCAATATATCTTTTGCATTGCTATCTTCAGACGATTCTAGATTCTTCTTTCCCGATTCTTCTGCATCTCCTGTGCTTCTGGGTGTCGGCCCATAAAACTTTGGATTTCTTACTTTTCTTCACTCCTCTATCTATTGCACATTGTTTGACTGGGCAACGCTACTGTCAATATAAGATGTTCCCCTGTCAGTTTGTTCCACCTAGTTTTCAAAACATTTATTTTCATTTAGACCTTGGACATACTTGGACCTACTAGGTTTATTGCAGAAACCTATTTGCAGACAATCTTTAAAACTTGCCAGTATCGTCCTGATGTGTTTGATGCTGCATGATGTGGTGATATATAGATATATGTTTAATGTGCTGTTCATGCAAAAAATCTTTAAAGTTATCAAGAAACAAAGAGACTCGAATTATCATGTGAGGCAGTGCGGCAACCCAATCGGCACATAATTTTGTAAAGCTTATCTGGTACTTTTTTTCATTAAGGTACTAAAATGTTCTAAGCACATACATTTTTTTACAATATTCGACAGGAATGAGACAATATTTGCCAAATTTTGACTCACACAAGGCTCACATAATCTAAGTACCACAAGGCATTCGGGATATTCTCGTATTATGAAATACATTTTCCCATATCCTGTCTATTAGTACTTTTATTTAATTGCGTTCCTTGCTTCCAGAAACAAAAATCCCGAATACCGTTTATCATTCCATCCCAAGTGTATCTTGCTGCTAGTTTAGAAACACTGCTCTGGGAACCTGCATGAGCACATGTCAATATATTATTATTATTGTCAATAATAGATGATACTAAACTCTTCTAAATTTTATAGGGATTTTTAATTGTTCTCGTTTTCTTGAAAAATATTCCCTTTACAAGTTCATACTCATATACGTTTACATTATTCCTTACTTTTTCAATAATTTGCATCAAATCCTCATTCTATCTTTAATGAGTAAACACAGGTGAGGCGCAAATGGCATTAGCAAAAAAATAATTTTACACATATCTGTTACCTGATCTTTTCAAGCAGGATCTAATTAAAGTGGGTCAGACACCTCCGTGTCATGGACCCTAGAAATGAAATCTGAAGGCGTGCTTAAGACAGTAGATGCATGTTTGAGTTCCAAATGTCGATATAACAAACCTACACAATGTTTAACCTTTCTTCAAAGTACGTATGACACATGCTAACCCTTAATGTCAACACGCACTTCAAATTTATTGTTTAATTGTGTTTTAAAACGTTCCATACATATATTCGAACACATATATAGCCTCCTTTAAATCATATTGGGAAAGGTCACGACTAAAATATGCTATAGGCCGTAACGTCCCGTTGCTATCAAATTCTTCGACGCATTCTTCAACGGATTTTTTAAGCGTCTGAACTGATCACATATTTCACATTTAAATTCAGTAAATAAAATACGAGCCTCAAATAGTTCCTTTATTTTGTCAACTGCTGCCTGTTGCTCAGATAACCAAGGCAAATCGACTTTAACTGACCTTGAAGCGGTTACCGGTTGTACGACTTCCTGAAAACGCAAGATAAACTTTGAATAAGAATGTTAAAATGTGCTTAACGCTAACGAACCTGTACTGCTGAGGGGTGTAGGCAAACTTGTAATAATATTTAGTCCTTGGGATCTACATGAAAATAATTTCCATCTAAAACAAATTATACAATACGTTTATGCTGATCAATGCCCTTTTAAAAAATAATTATGTCGTCAAAAAACGACTCAATACCTTGGTGTTCTATCGGATAAAACAACTCTGTCATAATTTTTGAAAACTTAACTGCTAACCTCAATGGTAAATCCCGCCACTGGAAAAGAATCTGTGTCATGAGAACGATGCTAGAATTTTCAAAGGGAAATTGTAGATAAACCCTTCTGACATTGAGGTTTCATCTAATTTTATCTTTAGATATTCAGCTATTATGTCGTCTACCCTAGAAGTACATTGAGAATTTAAATATAATGTATAATTCAAATTTTGGTAATTAATATCTTGCTCCGATTTGCTATTTACTAAAACTTTGGAAAACGCCATTCATTATCATATTTATCAATCACTCCTATCTTAAATAGCTCGAATATAATAACGACCAAATTCTTTTGAACTTGTTTACTTAATGGTAAGATTTTTTTCTACTAGCCGATTAAATATTTATACTTATTTGATACTATACACTTTTAACCTTGTTTATCTTTTTTTTATAAAATACATCTGAAAAATCTTAAAAGTTTATTTACATACCTTTGTAATGTATGGTCTTCTTACTATAATAAGGATCTACCGTAAGTAGACTGATACAGCAATTCTCCCTATGGCAAGTCTGATATATTTCTTAAGTGCTTTTTCTTCCATGGGTTTTGCCACTCTGCTACCCGCTAACCTAGTCTAATTGCGTGTTGATTTCCAAACAAACCCTCTGGACAAGGATGTCTCCCGCAATATGCTGGAAAAACCATGGAGTTCACAAGCATGATCGTTGTCTTTTAATGAAGAATTATGGGAAAGGCCAGTACTTCCAACTTTCAATGATTATTTCGGCGAACAAGTTAAAGGCACAAATTGTCCTTCTAATTGCAACCACATATTGTTAGCGACAAAATCTATGTTAGCATAAATTTGCTTAAGATCCTTTCTACCCATTATAAAAATTGGACTCAAATGTGGCACAAGAAGGAATTTCAAACTATACACTATGTTGCGAAAAGCTATATTAGGACAATCTAACGTCAAAGTTTTGTTATCCGCTCAAGCACCAGTAATAGTTTCAGTTTTCTCTGATACCTGCTTAGTTAAGTGTGAGAACGAAGTTTTAAATGACTCTCTGTTACCGCTCAAATAGTATTGCAGCTATTATGTTCCAGCAGAATTTTCTTTCCATAACTAGAGACTGAACAAAGTCTTCAAATATACCCTTTTGCCGTTGTGTCGCACCTGGACACTCTTTACTAATCTCAAAACTTCTTGTTTTATTTAACTCCAAAGCATTAACTTACACTGGGATTGTACCTTCACCAGCACAAAATAAATCAAATTTTGTTGCTTTCCCATTTTATATACTGACTAGCCTTTGGCTAGCTGGGGCCCATCGCCAGACCACCGTGTTTGCTCGGCCTATGGTATCGCATTTATTATCTATCGCCGTTTACGTCAACAATAAATTTCTTGAGCTGGCTTGTCATATTTCCTGAATCTCCCATCCGTTAGCTTCGCCCCAATATACTATCTTTCCTCGACCTACAGGCTCGCACCTCCTGAACCCACAATTTTATCGTTTCTGTTCCTATTTCAACTAACTAAAAGATAAGATTTTGTATCCTAAGAAACAAACATTTAAATAATATGGGAATTTCGTAATCCCCCTTTAGACCCCTAAAAAATTAAAAATATCCACTTTTGGCAATTTTCCTGTCGGTTAGTTCTGGAAGGCTACATTCATGCCACATTTCGTCATCCCAATCATGCCTAAACATTTTGAGGTGTAGAAGATCCCATATAAATAATATGGGATCTTTTATCTCGAAAACTTTTGAGGATAAATAAACTGAACAAGAACTCACGGCGAATCGAACTGCGATGTCGCGATGGTTCCAGGGCCGCTCTTCAAGGGGGCCCGGGGCCGACTTAAAAATTTTAACTGGAAACATTGGGCGAGTTACACTTCATTCGATAGATCTTTAAAAACTAAAAAGCGATGTGGCAAAATGTTTTTCATATCGGTCAGCGTATTCAAAATGGCCGACAAAATGTTACCTGTATCATATAAATGTCCAGTAGCACTAATATGGAAAGGTTTGAACGTATATGAACCAAACACAAACTCAAATAAGAAAGTCATGGGGCAAATCGAATAATGTTGTCGCGGTGCCCCCAGGGCTGCCTTTCATCTTGGCCAAGACCAAACTTACAAATTTAATATGAAAATATGGGTCACGTGATATCTCGTTCGATAGATCTTTATACACTAAACAGCGTTGTGGCAAAAGATTGTTCATATTGGTCACCGCTTTCAAAATGGCCGCCAAGATGTCATGCCTGTATCAGATAAAACGTCCAGTACCACTAATATGAAAACGGTTGAAAATAATAACGGATGAACATTATAAAACTCCTATAGGAAATCAGAGAGGGTACTAATCATTCCACGGCTCAAAAATGTTGCAACAGAGGAGATGATTAGAGTAAAGGTGCCATAATGCAAAAGAGGAAATCTAATTCCTAGAAAACGGTCCAACGATAAGTGGGTGAAGAAACGGGAAGGAACGGTGAAATTGCGAAAGAGAACCTTAGTTTTTGCAAATTGTATCTACACAATAACATTATCTGATACATGTTTTTATCACATATATGTCTGTAATGAAAGAAAGTAGGTAAAATTCTTGTTAAACGGTAACTTGCATTTGCAGACAATAATTTGTGCAAAATGAATCAACTGAAATGCGAAACCAATTTTTCGAACAATGCAATTTTAGAACAATTTGTAGAAACGTTGGTTTTCTCAAAATTGGTCTGCAAAATATTGGTTCATTAAAGTACCGTTACTTGTACACCCAAGTTTTCAGGAGCTCCTCCGTGGCTAAGCAGTTAGCATACGCGCCTTTGGCGTGAGAGACCCGGGTTCGATTCCCGGCCAGAGCACGTGTGGTTCGGATTGCACGTTAATCCGTAGGTCTAGGTCTCATATAGCCTCGCTGCTGAACGAGATGTTAAACCCAACATTAACTCAGCTCAACTCAACCAAGTGCTTCAGACAAACCATACCTATTGCAAGTAAATGTGGGGGTTCTCATTTGAAATTTTACCATTAATTCCCGCTTTACCCACTTACGGAAGGAGATCGGAAGGATAATTTTCTAGGAATTAGATTTCCTCTTTAACATTATCACTTATACTTTAACAATCTTTTTCTCCACTGGATTATTCTCGAGGCGTGGGATGAATATACCCTCTGTGGGCTGAATATACCCTATAGGAGTTTTATTCTCTTAATCCGCTATTATTTTCGACCGTTTCCATATTAGTGATACTGGACGTTTTATGTGATACAGGCAAGATGTCTTGGCGGCCATTTTGAAAACGGTGACCCATATTAACAATCGTTTGCCACAACGCTGTTTAGTGTATGAAGATCTATTGAACGAGGTATCACGTGACCCATATTTTCGTTTAAAAAAATTGGTTCTGAGCCACCATGGAAGGTGGCCCTGGTGGCACCGCGACATCATTGTTCGATTTGTCCCATGGCTTTCCTATTTAAGTTTTTCTTTGGTTCCTTTATGTTCAACCATTTTCATATTCGTGCTATTGGACGTTTATCTGATATAGGTAACATATTTTGTCGGCCATTTTGAATACGTTGACCGATATGAAAAACCGTTTGCCAGATCGCTTTTTACTCTTAAAAGATCTATCGAATGGAGTGTCACTCGCTCCATTTAAAATTTTTAAACTCACCCCGGACCCCTTGAAGAGCTGCCCTGGTTGCACCGAGACATCACCATTTGATTTGCCTTATGTTATTTCCTATTTGAGTTTTTGTTCAGTTCATTTATGTTCAACCGTTCTTGAGATATTTCCGTGGAAAGATTAAAATGGACCACAATGTATGTTTATATATATTCATTGATACTTTGTATATATTTCCTATTCTATGCTAATGTGCATTAAAGTATTAGTATTAATATTACTAACCTTAAACAACCTAATACAATAGTATTTATCATGTTGGAAAGGGCTATTTTTGTTCATAACAACAATATCGTAATTTTGGTACAAAGCCTGGATTTAATACATGCAACAAAAAAGTTATTTTTATTGTTCTTTTGGAGTCAGCGTTATCTAGTGATTGTTGGCAGCACTCATACGTGAAATAAAACTTCAAGAGTCATTTGTTTGTTGATATTCAGCTGTTTATGTACGGTTTATATTCAAGTGTTAGAACAAATATTTTTCATTTTCCAGGTTTCACTTCAGAGTACGTAGTGGACCTAAAACGTTGAAAAAGTGGGTCGAGGAAAGACACTGGCTAATGAAATAAGAGCCCAAATTGTAATTCTTCACAAAGAGAAGAAAACGATGGGCAAAATTGCAAAAAAACTACGTGTATCACTCCATGCTGAGAGCCATTCATCGCCACCAACAAACGGGGACATTTAGCGATCGACATCGTTCTGGAAGGCCCCGATCGACTTCAAAGGAAGAGGATAAGTTTATAATTGTGACTAGTAAACGTGATAGATGCAAAACAGCTCCAGAAATTACTGCAGAATTGAACTCGAAAAACACCGGTAAGCATTCGAACTGCCACCAATCGTTTTCTAAACGCAGAACGTCGTGGTTGTGTAGCAGTAAAGAAACCTCTAGTCAGACTTCAATACAAAAAGAAACGTCTTCAGTGGGATAGAGCACATTGCAATTAGACTGAAGAACAGTGGAATTCGGTTTTATGGTCGGACAAATCCAAATTTGAACTATTTTTAAACAAACGTCGCCAATTCGTTCGTGGAAAGAAAGAGAAAATGCTACCTGCTTGTGTACAACCCACAGTCAAATATGGTGGAGAATCGGCGATGGGAATTCAAGTCGAGGGAAAAATGAACAAATACGACTACAAGAAGATACTCCAAAACCATGTGCTACCCTGCACCACACGACTTGTTGGAGCTGGATTTACATTCCAACAGGGTAATGACCAAAAGCATACATCCAAACTCTGCAAGGAATATACAGAAAGCTTAGACAAGAAGAAAAGTGAAAGAGTATGGTTTGGCCGCCACAATGGCCGGTTTTGAATTCGATCGAGCTTCTTTGGGACGAACTGTATAGATTGCTTCAGAAATCGACAACTACACGACCAACAAATGTGAAACACATGTATCAAGCTTTGTTCGATGCCTGGAAAGGTATTTCCAAAGAAACCCTGCGAAAGCTGATCCGGAGAATGCCGAGATTGTGCCAAGCTGTCATTAAAGCTAATGGAGGACATATCGATGAAACGGCAATCTAATGTTTTCTAATGTTAGTTGTGTCATTATATACCTTTCTTTTCTTGTTTTCCTCTTCATGTATTGTAATATATAATGCCCAGAAATGGTACATTGTTTCAGTTGAATATGACGTATTTACAACAAAATTCATAACATACTCTTGTTCCTAAACTTTTTGACGGTAGTATATATATCGCTGCCCGTCAAAAAGGCACGGCAATAAAAATTACGTCTCAACTCAATTTCGGCCTACAGAACCCGATTTCATCGAAACCAGTGCGACAGGAACTTTATAAAATGAAAATTCATGACACGGCCGCTATCTCCAAACCCCTGGTCACAGCTGAATATGCAAACAATCATATCCAGTAGTGCAAGGACCACAAGGCGTGGACTCATGAGCAGTGGAAACACGTAATGTGGTCCGATGAATCGACCTTCACCATGTTTCCAACAACCGGCCGTGCTTACGTATGGAGAACACCGCCGCAGATGGTACATACTGTCAGCTCCCAACAGTAAACCATGGGATTGGTTCTGTTACAGTATGGGCAGTGATATCGTGATATATATATATATATATATATATATATATATATATATATATATATATATATATATATATATATATATATATATATATAGTAAAACCTGTCAACTTGGCCATCTCTCTAAGTTGGCCACCTGTCTAACTTGGATGTTGGCCACATTGAAACAATGCTTACCGTATGATAATAATGATAAATTTACCTGCGTATCTTGCCCACGCAAAGACCATTTTGTTATTTTTCGTAACTCTTTCTTATTCCCATATGCGAGGCAGATCTTCTGTATTTGTAAGTGGAGACAAAGAAGCATGGATTTCCACGATTTGTACTTGGAGGTCAAAGGCCTGAACACTACCCTGATAAAGAGTTTGGTGAAGGAAGACATGAATAAGAAAAAGCACGTACAGGAATTCCAGAAATGATTGCACGTATTTGTTTACCCTATCTGTTTTGGTAAAATGATTAGCTGTAGCCTATCAGCTCCTTTCATCTGCGGGGAGCTTTAGTAATTCCGGAAAATTCTCAAGGCTAAAGCTAACCTTCTCAATTCTCAACTATTGGCACATGACGTCATGTCAAAAGGTAGTGGAGGTTTTGAAATATGAATTTCCTTATCATTTCTCAAAACATCTTTTGCTCCGAGGGAAATACTTGTAACTCATTAACAAAAAGTAGTTAAATGATTAATATATATACATTATTTTAAAGTAGCTGTCGTGTCATTGCTTATTAAAAACCAAGTAATACAGAAATCCTATTCTAAAAATACACGAATCACACTTATTTTCTCTAAGTTGGCCACTTTTCAATGTAACCAATTTTGGCTATCATACACATGTTATACTGTACATATACAGGGGATGGAGAAAAAAAATCTAAAAACATTTCATACAGGACACGTAAGTTTGGCCCTCCACTGTACAACGCGTGTTGCGGTTGCAGATCGTTTTCTATTTTCAATGTGTTATGTGGACATTCCTCTTCCGTCAGCAGTAAACCGTTCACCTGTGAGTGTCGCGGTGTTAAAGGGGTGCGGTAAAATGTAGCGACCTGACATACTTCCAAAGAGGCATGATCGTTGGTGCCCGTCTGGTTGGAGCTTTAGAGGCAACAATGGCGAACATTATGGGGGTATGGAAAGGCACTGTATCCAATGTCACGAGGTCATACACAATTCATGGGCAAACGACGTCTACAAAGAACAACAGTGGTCGAAAGACAACGCTGTCAGATAGGGACCGGAGGGCATTAAAGCGGATTGTAGCAGCTAAAAAGAAGACCATGGCAATAAAAATTACGTCTCAACTCAATTCCGGCCTACAGAACCCGATTTCATCGAAACCAGTGCGACAGGAACTTTATAAAATGAAAATTCATGACACGGCCGCTATCTCCAAACCCCTGGTCACAGCAGTATATGCAAACAATCATATCCAGTAGTGCAAGGACCACAAGGCGTGGACTCATGAGCAGTGGAAACACGTAGTGTGGTCCGATGAATCGACCTTCACAATGTATCCAACAACCGGCCGTGCTTACGTATGGAGAACACCGTCGCAGATGGTACATACTGTCAGCTCCCAACTGTAAACCATGGGATTGGATCTGTTACAGTATGGGCAGTGATATCGTGATTTCCTGCAGGTCCCATCATAGTCCTGCATAGAATTATTATTACTAAGGCATATGCGCCCATTTCGGAGGACTAGGTTCTATCCATGGCCCAAATATTGTTCCCTAATGGTGATGGCATCTACGGAGGTTATTTGGCACACCGTCACGCTGCAAAAACGGTGAAATCATGGTTTCAGGAGCATGACTAGGAGCTATCACACCACCCCTGTGTCCCACAATCACCAGATCTGAACATCATTGAGCCATTTTTGTCTGAGTCAAAAAGGCGTGTTAGGTCTCATTACTCTCCACCAGCATCCCTTAAGGAACTGGAGCATGCTTTGGAGAAACAATGGTACAAAATTCTACACACCACGATTCAGGGACTGTATACGTCCATTCCACGTCGGATCCAACCTGTTTTGGACGCAAAAGGAGGCCCCACATCATACTAGGTATGTTTTTCACACTTTTGCGAAGGTTTATGTTTCTTTGTCCCACCCCGATATAGTATTTGTAAGGCATATGTTTGCTCTCTTTCTTTAAGTATAAAATTTTGTAATTTCTGAAATTTGGTGAATAGTATTTTTTCCCAAGCATAGATTACTGAATGGTACCTCATTTGCAAGAAATGGGGGCATTGCTTCCCCATAACCTCCTTAGAGATAGTTATTTCTAAATACCTTAGAAAAGAGCTCTAAAGTAAACAAAAACATTAGCAGTAAAAATCAAATACTTTACAACACCTAACTTAATACCTAATACCAAATACCTTACCTAATTAATACCTTACAGTGTTGTAAATGATTTCCATACCTTGTTCATCATTTCAGCGAAAATATTAATAGGTCTTTCTTTGAATTCAGATATTCTACAAAGCTTCCATACCAAGTTCTTTACTGTAAGTGTCCGTAATTCAGAAAGTTTGTCATGCTGTTCGTTAAATAAGTTACACTCTTTTCAGGGCATTCATTGAATGTTTACAAAAAACTGGACTTGATAGAATGCTCAATACCACATTTAGCAGCTTCGTTGTTTCCTTATGTATGCTTTGAGGTTCATTACTGAGATATCTCAAGTATTCGCGATGAGAAATGTGTTTGTTACTATCAGAACATATGTTGATAAGTTCATTCTTAAGCGGATCTGAGCCAAAAGTATTAGGAATGGTGTATATCAAGTCATTCAGTTTGCCGTATGGAATAATTTATTGATGGATACTAAATATTCTATAATTTATTAGATCTGCAATGACCAGATTTTTCTATTTTTCAAATCTTTTATCTGCACAATTATTGAGCGATGAATCTATTATAAATAAATAGAGTTTGTTTGTGTGTCTATCTATCTATCTTTGTGTCTGTGTGCGCCAGCGGACCAGACGAGTGGATCGAGTTACCAAAATTTGGTCACGGGTACCTTGATCCAGGCTCCAGACCAAGACAAAAAGGTTTCTCTTTTTGAAATATCCAACCAGGGGGAGGCGTTTACCGAGACATGTAAAAGTACTTGTCAATCTCGAGGAAAACATAAAAGTGATAGAACTGCCAATACATCTAAAACTTTTCGTTTGGGAGTCTTCTTTTTTTATTCTGATGTTGGAGACATGTAGGGACTATATATATATATATATACAATAATGTTCTTCAAGGGTACGTTACAACAATTTAACATTTTATAGAGGGAGCTCCAAAGATGGTTTAAAATAAAAACAAATAAGAAGAAATAGTGATCTGTTTCTGTCACTTACGAATCCAGCTTAAAATGAAGATAGGCAGCCCTGTAAACGTAGACAGAACAGCAAACGTCTTTTCGCAGGTACTACCGCACAGCACTAGTCAATGGACTTCTTACATGGCTATTTCTCTCACGCTTCTATAGGTTGATGCAAGTTAAATAGATGCAGGAGCGGAATAATGTTCAAGGTTTCGCGAAACGTTTTGCTTTCTGTCTTTCATATGGAAGCATTAAAAATGCTTAGAATAAATTATAGGAAATTTTAAGTACAAAATCTAAATTGCAAAATTTTAAGTTAGTACTTTAGGCTTAATGGCTTAATACATATTACATTCTAAATGGTAGATGCTTTCTACCCTGTCTCCCCTCAGGCCTTGCCACTGCGTTAAACTCAAAATCAAAACTCAACACATACCTCTTTTTATTTAAAAATATTGTGTGGTATACAATATGCGGAATCCAAGATGGCTGCTAAGATGTATACTAAATCATTTAACGCAGTTTCTACACCAATGCCAAATTGTAACATTTGCTTTTCCTCCGTCTATGCATCTCTTTCTTACTGCCCTATCATAGTACGTTTTTTCGATTAGATACGTATGTTAAACATAACACACTCTGTCTCAAACAGATGATGTGTAAAAAAATGAGTTCACGTTCTCATTTGTGGGATTATTAAAGCCTAAGTTTTAGTGTAAAATCATAACCGTTTACATTTAAAAGAATATTGTGTGGTATCCAATATGGCGGAATTCAAGATGCCTTATCATGGTAACCACAGTCCAAATCAATGCAGTTTTTACAATATTACCATTTGTAACATTTATTTTTCTTCCGTCTTCTCATGTCGTTATTATTGTTCTGTCCCAATACTTTTCACTAACCCTCTATATGTCCACATATGTCTTCTCACAGTAAAATTAAACTAATATTTTCCACAGAATACTTTTCATACTACACTTTGATCCAGGGGTAGCAATGGAATTTTATAAGTAAGGGGAAAATCAATAATAGATAAAGTTGGATTGGGCTATGTCACGAGAATATAAACTTAGAAAGACGGGAGTCAGGGCCAGACTGGCCAGAGCCATTAGGCCGCTATTGCGGCCTAGGCGCTCTCGGAAAAAAATGATCAAACAATAAAGAAAGAAAGAGAGAAAAGCTAAAACATAAAAAAGCTAAATAATTCCGTAGATCATTGTTATTATGCTGCCAACACACACTCCTCTTCCATGCTTTCATCAGTCAGTAAGTAGGGAACGGAACTTCATGTGCTAAAAAACTCAGAAATATTTATTTATTTATGTGCTATAAATTTTGAAAATATGTGATAAAATTAGAAAAATATGTGACAAAAATAAAAATATTTGGCAACAGAAACTTAAATATTACGTGTATTGTGAACATCTAAAATTGAGTTGAAATGTTTACCTTCTAGCGAGCTATTCTTTAGACTACCATAATTTTCTCCAAGTTCTCCATTGTAAATTTGTGATGATTATCCCTAAAAAGCACCTTATATTGCGAGAAAGATCGCTCCATGTCACAAGAAACAATTCTCGCATATTTGAAACACGAAATTTCACTAACTCTGAAATTGGCCACATCTTCCTTCACCATTTCCCCTTCCAAAACACGTGCAATTTTACACAATGTTTGAAAACCTAGGTTTCTCTCAAAAATGTCTGTAAATTTAGACATTGGCACTTGTCCGTTAGCAACAGGAAGTTCTATCAGTTTCGTTTCTGAAGCTGACAGTACGTTCGATGATTCAATCTTTTCTATACAGGTTTGTTGAAATGAATGCTAACTCGAGTTTTATGGATGGATCTTTTAACAGTTCTTGTAGAATTTCTATGGACGATGCTTCGTCTTTGTCGAGATCATTTACGACAAATACGAATTGTTCAAAGTTTTGGGCATAATACTCAACGGCATTCAACCAAGTGCCCCATAGTGTAACTACAGGAGCGGTTGGAAGAGGAATCCCAGAATATATTTGATTAAAAATGTCTATTCGTTTAGGTGACTTAGTAAAAATTTTCTTTCAATTTGAAACTAGTCTATCGACCTAGGGAAAAAGAACTCTTTATCTTTTCACATGTTCTATGCAACGCATGAGCCACACAGGTAACATGCACTCTTTTGGGGTGGCTAACGGCAAGGCCTATTGCAGCTTTTTTCATGTAAGCTGCAGCATCTGTAACAAGAAGAATATTGTCAAACTTTATGCCTTCTGGCCACAAGTTGCATTGCTTCGTTGAAAAGCCTTGCTATCGTTACATGTGTAGCAGCAGATAGCTCTTTACACACTAGCAAATAATTTTTCGTCAACACAGTTTCATCACCATTACTTAGCATTCCTACAATCACGTTTCCCACTTTTTTACCACTGGAGTCTGTAGTTTCGTCCATACATACCCAAATATTTTGATACGCACATTCCGAGCAAATATGTTGTAAAGTTTGCTCGTAACACCTGTGCAGATAAGATTTTCGTAATGATGATTCGTCAGACGGTTCGAAGTTCGTATATTTCACGAGAAGCTTTCGTAATTCAGGGTTCTTTAATTTGAACAGTGGAATATCTGCGCATACAAAAGCTCTGCACAAATCCATTGAAAAAGCGAACAATTTTGACGATTTACCAGAATTAGACCCAATTGGTTGACAGATAAATGCATGTCTTTTGCTCAAACGTGAAGCAGCAACAATATGCTTTTTGCTCTCCAAATGCTGCTTAATTTGTGAACCTTTGTCAGCCGCGACAGATTTACCACACGATTGGCAAAATAGCACTTTGTCATCAGTAGAAAATACATCTTTATATTCATCACAGAGCTTCTGCAAACGAGATGAAACACTTGCTCTTATTTTAGGCATTTTATAGTAAGGAAATACCGTACATACACTGTGCTAAAGCACCACTTAGAATAGGATAAACGAAAAGACACGTAGTGGATTCAAAGTCCTGCAGTGTTGTAACTGGCTTGTGGCTGGGTAGAATTCCCTCAACAGGACCTTACGTGTAGATTAAAGTAAGGCACAAGAAGTCTGCCAGTCAACGTGCTCAAAGACAAAACAAACCTGACACACGATATGAAAGAGGTGTGGGAAAATAAGCATTTTTTCTTTCGAAGATTTCGATGTAGCAGTCCTCAATGAGTGATTTTATGTTTTTAAAACGAAAACTCTTAAAATATGTATTTACATACGGAAAATAGGAAAATATGTGTTTTTATGTAAAATAAAATTTGCTGAGGTGGCATAAAAGGATATGATCAGCATTTTGGCAAAAGAATGGGCCTCTATCTAACTGCAGAAAAAACATTTATTTAAATAAAGTTCCGTTCCCTAGTTATCATTTTCAATAGGGTTCTTTTGTTACTGGATTTGTGCCTAGGTCTATGTTTCACTATGGTCTTTTATTATCAGAAACTGTGATTTAGGTGGTATCTGGGGCCTTGGACCCTTCTTTCAATATATATTGGACAGTTGGGGCCTTCTTTCATTACATTGAGCAGTTGTGGCCCTGAGTCCTTTATTCATTATATTGGGCAGTTTGGCCCTTCTTTCATTTCATTGAGCAGTTGGGCTCCTAGGCACTTTTTTCATCATGTTGAGCTGTTGGGTCTGGAACCTTTTTTCATTATGTTGGGCGGTTGGGGCCCTTTCATCGTTAAAGACTGGGGTCTGGATTGTGGCTGGATCCATATTTAATCACAGGCTGATTCGTCCTTTATGGACGTTAATACATCTTGTATCGTTTATATTTGATAATTCAAAAGTGATAAAACCGCATTAAAAAAATATTTTCTATCAAAAACGTTTACAAAATTGCAGGAGAAAACAGTGGAAGACGCCCAGAAAGCGGGCATTTTGAGCATAATGGTTCATTCTATTTCAGATGTTTCAGTGCTGAATCAGATTACTATAAAAATTCTGTACGTTATAAGCGGTCAAGTATTTGGGCGGCTGTTAGCAGTTGTCGTAAAGAGTGACACTATAAGGCAAGTAACTTAAAATGAAATCGAAAGAGTACTTTGTGCCAACGATGTTTTGATGTCTGATATTGTACGTTGCTCTTTTGATTGAGCTGCTAACTTGAGTGGATGCTATAAAGGAGTTAAAGCATTACTGGAGAAGGATAACCCTGAAATCATTTACACCCAATGCATGGCTTATGCTCTTAATTTGGTTATGACAAATTCTACTGAGTAGATCCCTGAAGCTGCAAACTTATTTGGTGTGGTTGAAACCAGGGCCATGTTCTGTCTGAATACTACAAAAGAAAGGATGTTTGGAAGAAAAGGATTGATGCAAGCCACGCGAGACATGACAAACTACGAAAAGTTCAACACGTTGGTGCAACACAATTGTGAAGCAAAAACAAGCACTGAAGTGCGGTAGTCGACACTAACGAGTTTTGCTGCGAAACATGAAGCTAAGACGAGGACAACTGTCTATCATCATCAAGATTCCTTTCATTTTTATAGTTCCTCTATGATGATGTACAGGACAGGAGTTTTAATGGAAATCAACATTTCGAGCTAAACTTTGCTGAATAAATTGACAGAATTAAACACTGTAATGATGTGCTCTGTGTTTCAGGACTTGTTTACAGAAATGGAGCCTGTTTCAAAATACCTGCAGTCTCACGGATTGGACTATCGTATAACCTGGACACTTGTAGACAAATTGCAGCAACACCTTCAGAAGAACATAGAGGCAAAAGATGTCTGTATAAGCTTTACGAAAGTATACAAATATTTTGTGTGAATATAACAACAGCTTGTTCAATCTGGTGTAGAGATAGCAATGGAAAAAGACTTTCCGCCCCGAAGAATCTTAAAGAAGAAGAAAATGTCAGGCAGATGAACTGGGAAAGAACTTAAATATAAGTGAAAATGATTTATTCAGAATAAAAAACTTCAACGAAAATTCTGAATAAGGCTGTTACATGTGTCAGTGATAGATTTCAGCGGTCAAATGAACTCCAAATGCTGGATCTCACGCACTTTTCGGAAATCGGGAAGAATGGTGTGTCTGCAGGAGCTTTCAGAGTTCTTGGTAAAAAAAACTAAATATATAACCGGAGGAAATATACAAAGAGCTCCAGCAGTTCTTTGTCGTGTATTCTGTCACAAAACGTTCTGGTTTCTGAAAATCCTGAGGAGGATGATGCCCCTGAATTCGTAGAAGATGATGATGATTATGCATCTGAGTATGCTATGGGAGATGGAAATATTTTGGACGGCATTCACGGCAAGAGTAATAATGATGCTGCAAACACCTTGTGTAGAAATTGCTTGTCATGTGCAGGGGAAATTTTGTACCAATTTCTGTGAGTCTAGTTGTTTTAATAATTTATACATTGCATACAAACATGCGTTGTCTCTACCATGCACACAAGTGGCATGTGAAAAATGCTTCTCAAACTTAAAATTAGAGAGTAAACACATCTCAGAGCTAATTTGTGTGAAGTCATTTTGGACACATTTTTACTAATGAAAATGGAAAGAGACATGTTAAATTTATTGTCTGTGAGCGAAGTTATTCAGAAACTCTGCCATTCATAATCTGAACTGAAAAGAATCTTAACGTTTTAAAATTATTAGTTGTTTATTGGTTCAGCAGTGTTTTTTATTTTCAGTAAAACTTCGTGTTCATTCCAGAGTTAAAAGTTATTACTAGTTGTTTGTTAAAATCTTCAGTAAGCTGTCCTGTTCTTACATAGTAAGAAGGTATTGGTTATTATTTGTTTAGTATTTCAGCTACTATACAGAATGTCTGAAAAGTCTCATACGGTAACTCTCTTATTATCAGAGTTACAACAAAATGTAGGAGGGGAAACCGTCTCAAAATATAGTTTTCAATCTAAAGTGAAAGAATTTTTCAAATCGGACACGCCGTTTGGGCTGTACGCTCTATATGCGCATAATGTTACATTAAAATGCAACGTTACCATTTACCTGGACCTACAACATAAATGAATGATGTTACTGTCTATTAGAAACTTTATTTGAAGACGGTTTCACCTCTTACATTTTGTTGTAACTCTGTTAATAAAAGAGTTATTCTAAGTCAGGGGATGTTTTAGACACCCCGTGTGACAATACAATAATAATTATAAAATAATCTCTGGAAAGTTTGTTTGCGGAAATCATGTGCTTGCTGTGACATCAAATTTCCAGTGACCAATTAAAAATCATAGCTTGCAAAAACTATCAAGTAAGAACGAATTAACAACTACATAACGCGACGGCTACGCATAGGTTCATTGTACGCAGTGGTACAAACAGGATTTTGTTTCGGGAGGGACCAAGAATATCCAATACAGTAGTTCGCAAACGACATGATGCACCATTTGATATGGGCAAATTGAGTTTGAATTCTCCTAACTACAAGCCATTTAGTTATCCTTATTATTAACATGCTACAAAACCTTAAAATGATAATTCCAATTCAAAAATTCCCAATTTCAACTTGTATAAGTTTTAAAATTTGCACTATAATTATTATTTTGTAATCTTTATTTTTTGCATAAAATGACGCACTCTTTACTAACATTTATTACTCTAAGAAATTAATGTAGGGGTTTTCTCTGGGTATTTCTCTTTCGACAGTGCTTTGACTTAATTCAATATTCATTTATGCATCGATCTATTTTAAAATTTCACCAAAACCTGTCTGCAGCGCGGCTGTATAAGGTAGAACAGATTTGTTTCGGGAAGGGCATGAGTCCCCGAGTTCATAGCTGGTTGCACCACTGATTGTACGATATTTTAGAAATTGGTGTAATTGTCTGAGGGCCCCCATGGTAACCGCGGCCTACGCCCTTATACACCCAGTACGCTTTTGACGGGAGTGCAAGCAAACTTTCATGGAGAACGACTTAAGCGAAAGCGTTTGTTGCAAAACAACCAACTCCTGCCCTATTGTTGCGGAGACCTTTTGACCCGTGCCCTTTTGAAGCGTGCCGTTTTGACTCGGGTATTTCGTACCGGAACAATTTTGACCAGGGACTGTTTGACGCAGGTCTCTTGCGACTCGAGACCTTGTGTTGTGGGACCCTTTTGATTCGGGTCCTTTTTATGAAATGTGTTATGACTCGGGGCCTTTTTTTCGGAGATCTTTTGAACCGTCCTCATTAGATGCGGAGCCTTTTGAATCTGGACCTTTTTTAACTCGGGCCCCTTTGATATAGGACCTTTTGACTTGGATTCTTTTGTTGTGGGACCCATTTGGCCCGAGCCCTTTTTATGAGAGGCATTTTGATTCGAGCCCTTTTGTCTCAGGCTCTTTTGTTGCAGATACCCTTTTGCCCGGGGACTTTTGACGCGGAGCCCCTTTAAGTCGGGCCCTTTTGTAGCGTGGCCCACTTTGACCCGGACATCTTTGAAGCAGATTCCTTTCTATTATGGCCCTTTTGACACGGCCCTTTTCATGTGGGTCGTTTTGATTCGACCCCTTTTGACACGGGCCCTTTTGTAGCGGAGACCTTTTAACTCGGTTCCGTTTTATGTAGGGCTGACTCGGGCCCTTTTGTAGCTTGGCTCCTTTTTACAGGGGTCCTTTTGACGCAGAGCCTTTTGATTCGGGTTTTTTTGTTGTGACTTTTTTGGCCATGGCCCTTTTTATGAGGAGCGTTTTGATTCGGGTCCTTTTGAATCAGGCCCTTTTGTTGCGTACACCTTTTGAAGGCAATTTTGACGCTAGGCCGTTTTGGTCTGACCCTTTTGTAGCGGGTCACTTTTGTCTCGGGCCGTTTTGTCTCGGGTCTTTCTGTGTTTGCTTTTTAGTCTGCCCTTCTGACATGGAAGCATATATATAAGGCAGCACCTGAAATACCTGGAGCAGGGGGCCTGGAGGAGTATGAGTAAGTTAACGATCGATCGACCCAAGGCGCAGTAAAATTAATTACGCCATTGTTCATATCTCTTTCTTTCTATTCTGTCGACATCATGTCTGGAGATGAATGTTCTGACTAATGGACTACAGCGACAAAAGATGATATACGCTACCAATATTAATGTTATGAAATTTAACTTAACATATATAGAGCAATAAAACGAAAGAATTCTAATTCGGTGTCTCCCCGTTGGAAAAAATCCTGCGGGCGTTAGTGATTAAGATGTTGCTTAGTTACTGTATTATATTGTCGTATATAAGGAATAAATACTTCTGTGTTTTATATAATAACAAGAACCTTATCTACATTTATTACGGTCCTTGCTTTACGACAGAGAAACATATTCTCGTTCAGAGTAATCAGTTTCCATTCTCAAATAATTACGGTGAGGGGAACGAAATAATTCACGCACATATTTAGTACTTGAAAAGTGCCCTGAGAACATGTCGTAGTAAAGTCTTGAAGAGTGAAAAGCGCTAGTAGGAGTTGTTAGTAGTTATTAAATTCACATATAAGACAGTAAATTGAAAAACTGGGAATACGAATCTTTTCAGAGATAACAGCGCGCTCATGCTTCTAATCTATGCGTTTACTCCCTATACCTACGTTATTTCCCTAGTTAAAATAAAAAACTCTTTAAAATTAATCACAATTTCTTAAGCAACCATCCCTTCCTTAGAGTATTGCGCGGTCACATACCCGACACGGCGACGCAAAGGCACTTTTGGCGACGAGGATACATTACGAGTAGTGGAGCTTTGCCAATCACTAATATTCATGATTGCTTTAACGCCTACTGCCTGATTAACACTATATTGTTGATAAGAATTCGAACCACCACAAACATAACTTTGGATCTGCTTCTTTTCTTTCACACTGAATGCGTCAATCAGTTCCTCATAAGCAAGCAAATCATTTCAAACTTCATATTAATTAACAGCACTTAATAACGTTTGGCAAATATTCTCTACATTATAACGAAATAGTTCGTAACTAAGTTGCGTACTTAAACCATAATAAATATGTACAAGAATATATATATATATATATATATATATATATATATATATATATATATATATATATATATATATATATATATATTATCCAATACGTATTTACCTTTCAATAACTCATAGCAAAGGTGTATTTTCCCTAATGTACTCAAAGCGACTTTCACAAGTTGAATGTAAATAAATTTATTTCATAATTCTCCTGTACCTAACACAGGAACCATGTCATTAAGTGCACAAACACAAATAACCAATCAGTAGTTACTTAATGAAAACTCACTGACTAACATAATATGCAACTTACGAGACGTCCGGGATAATGCATAAAAGCAAAATGAATCGTCTGGGTACCACATTATTATATATAAATGGTACATTTCTTTTAGCAATATAAATAATTACTAATATGCTGATCCATCACACTGTGGACTATATTTAATAATTTAAGTGACTGTCCCGATAATCACTGAGCAGAATCAGAAAACATCACTCCCAATATTGCAAGCGAGTGAGTAATCAGGATAGAGCTAGTTCCAAAAATTATTAGACGAATTAATGAGCCTAAATTTCAATAAACCCAAGAAGTAGCTGCTTTTAACGAGATAACGATTTACTTCAAACATTCAACTTCTAAACACATAAAAGTCTACTATTATAAGTTTTTTATTAACAAGTCGAAGTTCTAAGGTTGAATGACAAGCGCGATGTAACGGAATTCTAAGTAGTTAGTAGTTAGTAGTTTCTATTAAACAATGAACACTACAGCCAAATACAAAGAATTTAATAACCCATTCAAATTGAATGTAGTTAACAATTACCCAATAAGTTAACAAAAAGTACTATTTCTGAAAACAACTTAATATCAGAATATCTATTCTATTAACAATAGATGCAACTGTAGATTGAATAAAAACACAGTTATGTATTTCAGCAAACACTTGACAAGTTAAATTGAATTGTGACCTATATTAACTCTGCCAACTATTGTATTTGAGAATTTAATAGTTGGTAAAATAAAACAGACTACCAAGTTGCGATGACATAACTCCGAGTACATTTCTCAATATCACTAAAAAGAAGTTGACCTATTTGAAGAGACAGATCAACGTTCGAAATGATATTTTAATTATTTGCAACACTTGGTCAATAAGCATTCGCCCAGTTACATTTTCCCTGAAATATGACGCAATTCGAGATAACAGAATTCCATTCAGGAACTTACACTTTCGTTCACAACATGGTACTATTACGATCTTTCAGTGTTACCAACTAATGTACCTACAACCACTTTAATGCCAGACATATTTTTTTTCGAACATTTATAATATTTTAGATAGTTCATTTAATGCTATTTAACTGATGACACCTGGTAATTGTAGTAATCGTTGTTGAGATAGAATTGACAATCAATATGGATAGCCAAGAGCAACTAATGATTAGCATTTCAGACAGGATCGAGGATTTTAGTTTAAGTAATTAAGATTTAAGACTGAAAAGTGTTGTGGATTTAATATTATATTTACTTTACCTGGTAACGCTT
Source organism: Thermobia domestica (assembly GCF_964235325.1). Classification (NCBI taxonomy): domain Eukaryota; kingdom Metazoa; phylum Arthropoda; class Insecta; order Zygentoma; family Lepismatidae; genus Thermobia; species Thermobia domestica. The sequence continues at coordinate 316,747,264 of NC_137455.1, forward strand.
GATTTCTTTTATGTGTCAATATTGAGTTCTAATCTCCAAACGATGATACTAGTAACAACCAAATCATAAAGTCAATCTCTAACTGCAATAGCAATAGTTAGTTTCGAAGACAATATCCATTATATTATTAATAAGTAACAGTAACAGAACTGAAATTATTAAATTGTATAAACTAACCAACACTTGTTTCTAAAGAAGGAATCGTTTAAAACAATTGTGTCCTTATATATTCTGGACCCTATATCAACCAACACAAGTTACCATTGAATTCAGTAGACACCTCAATCATACACGTATCTTAAATTATTATGATCTCAAATATAATTAATTGCACTCTTCTCATCTATTTAAATGAATAGTGGTATCATAAGAAAACAAACATAATCATTGTTCTCATTATTGTTCTCTCGAAGTGTTGTTCCTGCCATCTTCTTGTTAATGATATCCCTTACCCGTTTATATTGTAGTGCTGTAACTCCAGTAAGCCCTTGTACCAGATTTGTAACCTAACAAATATGATCACTGTTATCAACAAAGGTTAAACAAAGCTTTGTAAATACGTTTATAGAGAATAGGTATTTCAACATTGTTGTGATGCAGAATTTTCAAAATTGTTGTATTTCATTACGAACATATAAATGTCTTAGGACGAAAACTGTGAAGTAGACTTTATACCATAAGCTTGTATAAAATGTATCTTTTTATAAAATAACTATGAGGGGGAAATCTAGATTCTATGTACTCAATCCCTAACAAGAAAACATTACGATACTGATTTGAAAATACTTTTTCGCTATTACTTGTGTGTATGAATGTACAGTCATACAATTTGTAGACATTGTAGTTTAAAATAATTTGATACGGGAAATTTTTTTCGCTCACAGCCAGGGTTGAAGCACCTTAGACATACAAAATAATATATTTTCTTCTTTTTGGTAACTATGTAATGTTATAGAAGGTATCTATGTTAGTTATGGAATGACTAGATCTCTTGATAAAGAACCCAGAAAATAAATATTTAAAGAATTACGCAGAATGACCTCTGTATGTAGCTTAGGTTCTACATGAAGTAATATCCATTATTCTCTAATAGTATTTATGAATATCTAGTTACTTTTCAGTCTTGACTTAAAAGTATATTTTCTTACACTTTATTACGTAGAATAGTTTTCTTACGTTATGTATTTCATACACTATGCATTTATTTATTTATTTATTTATTATTTCGATTAAAGATTAAAATAGAGATGATACTCAACTATTTTGTTAGAATAAAGAAGGATTTGAATTAAAAGTAGGACTGCAAAGATTTTAATAAGAGATATGCAAGCGTAAAATGAAAATACTAATTCAATCCTTACCAAATACAGTTATATGAGACGTTTTAAGCCCAAGTGTTATAACTACAATTTTTGTTTCAACTGTTGCCAGTACCGTGTTTAGTAAGTGGCATTTGATTTAAGTCTCAACATATTTAAGTCATTATATTCGTAACAATCGTGAAGGAAACATAACAAGTTTACCCTGTCACTGATGTTGTGCTGACAGCCAGTGATGTAGTTGGGAGTTTCTTCACTATTGATGCCACTATACTAGGCCTTCCAAATTTGCAGTGAAGGTTGAAATCGTTCGATTCTACAAATAGTAAGTTGCTGAATAGATATACTTAACTTCCGTGAGATTCGTTATAACATATAGTGATGAAAATAGCTAGTGTTGCCCACGAGATCGGAGGAGTCGACAAACAAGATTATCTTGTATCATATCGTAAACACTTTTAGATATTCTGTCTCATCCCAAATCTTGAAGCATGGTTTCTTGTCTTGCGTCGATTCTTCAAAAGATTATCTTGCTTTGTCACGTTTTGTATGCCTATGCTCTATTTTTTTCTTAATTTCGTTTATTGATTATTAGAATCCTTCAGTGTAAGAAGTCCACAAATAGTGCAATATAGGAGTACCAAACCATAGTTATTACTGGAATATTGTGTGGTGACTGGTTTAATAAATATTTTTCATAGCGTTCGTATAATCACTTTATTAAATTACACCTTTTTTCCATGAGTCATATAACTCTATATGGTGTCAGTTTGAAGGCTGATCTGAAAATTTCAGACAACCGTACTCCCATTAAGCTGTGTTACAACTACGACACCACTACAAAGTTTTCTTTTTTCTTTCCTCCATAATGTGTAGACTGACAAGCATCTCTCAACCGAACGAAAATAATGGAAACCTGTTTAGTACAAACCACTGCTGGTGGCATTCACGATAAGTGTTTGGACAAAATTTTAAGATCATAAACAATTTACCTTATTCATTGTATGAAAGAACTGTTTAGGCTTCTTATGATCCTAAATCCTATTTACATACGAGATACAATAAGGGTTATATTCAGGTTGGAATTCAATGGATATGAAACAAAAAAGTACATAGAAACTTTAAGATTACGAATCGACGATTACAATAAATTAAAATCCAGAAATATTGATTGTGCTGTAATTGCATATTCATTTTCTGTCATTCGTGAATGGGATTCAGTTAGTGTCAAATATGAGGGAAGTAATTTAGGCTTAGAATATATAGTGTGCTAACTGAAACAAACTTCGCGCAGCTCAGATTTCGTCTTATGAGTCATACGAAGAGTGAACATAAGGATCAACAACACTCTTATGCGTATGTGGTATAAAACATGTTTCATAACCATGCATTTTTCATGCAAAGATAATGTTTCTTTACTTAAGACTTTGCATCTAATTTCCATCTTTCCAAACATAAATGGATGAATAATTCATGCAGGTAATGGACAGAGAAATGTACCAGCAGTTCTTTTTAACTAATAAAGTATTGTGGCCCAAAATGTATTTTAAATAGTTATTTTATTTTATTTTCATTTTAAATTAATTAAAATTATGTTTTGTTAGAATTCAGAACTTAAACATTATTTCAGATTATTGGAATAAAATTAAGAAATGCTGCAGACAGACGGAGACATTACAAAAGCCCGTTGCATTGTGTTTATGTTTATGTTTATATAATGATTAAATAACGTTAAAGACACGATTTGGCAAATGTAATTGTTGTGATGAGAAAAGAAAATTATTACTTGGGAGAATTGGGAAAACTTGATGTCAGGAAAGATTGTAAAATTTTGTTAACATCTACATAATTTTTGGTGATGTCAAAACTGTCGGCATTGCAGGCACAGGCATTCTCGGGATTTCTATCATTGAGAGACAATGAAGAAAGTGAGAGGTTTCATCAATTAGACAACACGAGGATGACGAGAGATGATGCGACACATTTCGTCAACTGGAAAGAGAACAAAAACCCAAAGATTGGGGGAACTCGAGGTAGAAGGAGTTAGTTAAGAAGAGTTGAAAGTTAGTAGCGGAGAGAGAGTTAAATCCGGCTCTGGACTTTTATAGTTCAAGATCTTTGAATATTCTCTGGAGTACAAGTAACAGCGAGTGCTTCCATATGGCAGACAAGGTCTCTGGTTCTAGTCATTATTGAAGTTAGACGAACGCTGAGACACAGAGCAGCTAAAGAGTGGACGGAGGATAGAATCATGTGTCCCTTCCTGAATTGTTACCAGTGATACTATAACCAGAAATGCCGTTAGTGTGATCTGACAGAATTTGACTTACCTAATCATTACACTATACACAAATCTTTGAATCGAAAATACATGAATGTAATTGTAGTAAGTTGGAGTTGTTACTTCTCGTTATTAACCTCTCGCATAAACATGAAAGAATCGATCAATTCCCGTCCATTTCAGATAGTGGACGGAAGGGAGCTTTCTTGTATCAACAAGCAATTTCATTCCTTTACTTAGGCACGACACAAGCGAAGTTCACAGTATATAAAATTTCTCTAGTGAACTATATTTATCCATAGACTAAAAGAACAATGAACGTATTTAAATGGCATAAGGCCTACGTCATACTCTATACAATTAAAATATTGTAAATTTAATGAGTTTTGAACGTACCTCAGACATTTAAACATATCGTAGAAAAGTAACTAAGTAAAATGCATTCATTATCATCTAATGAACTCAATCAAACCTTTTAATTAATCAATAACCCTATATTTATACTTGAAAAGATACAGAATCTTTAAAGTAGAAGGAAACTTAATATTAACGTTACCCATGGAAAGAACCACCAGCGGATAAAGAATTTTTGGGTATGCAAAATAACGCTTCGTTCTCCTCCTTAAAGGTAACAGAATTCGTAATCAATAGCACAAAATTTTCGTTTCTGGACTAATAACAAATTTCTTATGTGTTGTGAGATTTCTTCTTATATTTTGAAGACTGTACAATAATACAGACAAAAATGCAATAATAATAATAATAATAATAATAATAATAATAATAATAATAATAATAATAATAATAATAATAATAATAATAATAATACTTTCCAACGTCCTTGATAAACATGTATGTTGGTACTTTCAAATCCCGACTAAACCAGGTTCGGACACGGAACGATATCGGGTCGTGTAGTAACCCTATCAGAACAACATTAGATGTCATTTGTTTCTCGCTCAGAACCAATGAAATATTGAACATATGTGTCTCCCCGTATATCCGAATTACATTCTTGTTTCATAACCAATCCAATTCGTTATTTTTACCAACAATTAAAAACAACATGACGTCTTGAAACTATATGTTATTTATTTAAACATAAAAGATACATTATTATGTTGTTTTTACACACAAGTAGGCAACTCATTATTTTTGTAGGCACAATTTCAATACATTGATTCTCTTGGTAATGTGTGTTGATTATATGATTGAAGTTTGAACTTTTACATTTGTGCATATTATCATCTGCCTCTCAAAACTCGTCTTATCCGATCTGGAAAATAAGAAATAAGAAAATTATAAATCATTGATCTCTGATTTTGAATACAAAATTTTTTGCCATGTGCTGTTTATCTCATATCCTACTAGATGGCTGAGGATGTTATCTAAAATTAACTAATATTGCTGAGTTTTTTTCATATATTTGTTTTTCTATGTGCACATAAATGAATAAATTCGTTGATAAGGTTCCATTTATTTTACAAAAGAGTTTCAAGAGCTGAAATTGTCATTTTGATAAAGACATCACACAATATTTTGTAGTGTAGATTGTTTTATCTAACAACTTTATTTACATACGATTTGTTCTTTTATAATACGTAATGATCATTTCATACTGATCTTTTACAACACTATAAAATACTCATCACCTTTGAGTTATGTTCATGTTTTTGACCCATAGGGTGCTATACTCCACACGAAACATTTTATGAGTCCTTTTCTCAAATCTTTACTCAGGGTCCGATAAAATAGCCTCTTCTTCCTCCTGAAGGCGTCTTTCGCCATTCCCATCCTTGCTTTTACTTCAAGTTTATATTTCATATCATCAGTAACAAATGTTCCGAAGTATCGAAACCTAGTCACCTGTTCTATTTTCTCACCTCCAACTTCTATATTTGACACCGACCCCTTCGTTCCAATCACCATAAATTTTCTCCTTCTAACATACATTTTCATTACATACTCTTCGCAGTGCTTCCTCAAGTTTTCTAAATCTTATTGAGTTTCTCTTCAGGTTCTGCAAAATTGCCGTATCATCTGTTGACTTTTATGATATGGTTTATGATGTCACTAATGAAGATATCGAAATGGTGTTTGCAGGAGTCATTAACAATACTCCCGCGTATTTTTGCGGTATGTTAGAGTACTTTCATCTGGTGCCGCTCTAAGAGTACTTAAACGTGTAAAGAAAGGAATATTTCAGAGAAATTCCGCGCTCTTCTGAAAATCTCCCCTATCCCGCAATTTACCGGGACATAAGCAATATTGCATTTCAAAGATGACATCATTCTGAAGAGAATGCCATACGTACCAAAACATTTTGATGGCTGGTACTCGCTCAAGGAACTTTAGATCGTAGTATTGCATATTGATATACATTTTCCAATTTCAAACAAGATTGGGAAATATTTTTCCCACGTTACTATATTTATGATATCTAAATCATACTTGGCATGAACATTTCCAATAAGTAAATGTAATTCTCGGAGTACAATGTTATTGCTTACTCTTATTTTGGGTCGCTCTAGGGGTGCCCAAACTTAAAAAAAAAAGATATTTTTTTTCCTGAGAAATTTCCTGATATACCCCAAATTCCCCTTTTCTCATACATCGCAATGGAATGTAGGATTGAACAGTTGAGAGAGCTTAGCCACTTAAATCATATTGAGCAACTGGATAAACAGGTGTTTGAAAATGAGCCTGAGATTCAAAAGAATACTGATCATTAATCACTAGTTGTTAATTACAATCAGCGAATGCACCAGCAAAAGAATATCGTGGCTGTTTCCCGAAAGTTATTACCCTCGTGCTATTACATAGATTTTGTAAACCAGAATCATAAACTAAATTACTAAAATCATTTACCTTAATCGGCAAGGAATGATCATGACTATTTTCGCTTGCTCCTACCAAAAACTTTTCACGTAATAACTACTTTCCTGAGGAGATGTCAAAGACATATTTACTGCATCAAATTCCGACAATTGATAAGAAAAAACGTAATCCGTACGATGTAAAGTAATTAGCTCCACATTATAAAGTGGAATATCAATGTAGGTGAATCTTGATGAGGAAAAGACATTATAAACAGTAAACAATACTAATATAATAGTAGTAATGGGGATACTCTGCCGAACTCTTAATAATCCAATTTTGGGTCTCCATGGACCATAATGAATGAATTAGGGATGTTTTGGCCGGGATTACGTCACCTATTGAAATTTTGCTTATGCTTATTCAGGGGCCGCACGTTGGTGTAAATGAATCAGAGGTACCTTGGTCCTGCTATGACGTCATTGAATTGGGAGTATTGGATCAGAGGTCATGATGATTCTTTAAAATTACTAAAAATATGGTCTTGATGATTCATTACGTTATGAAATAGTATAGGTTTATGAATGCTTTCGTTCCCTTTTATGGCATAAAATTTGGAGATTGTTATGCATGGACTAACACGGATGCAAATGAAATCTTTTAGTTTTACGTCCCACGCTTATGCCATTTAGGCTAAAGCAGATGGTGACGATAAGAAAGGAATGAAAGTGTGGGAGAAAATTGGAGCATAATGTTGCCCACCACAAAACTATTTTCGAGGTGTTTAAATCAGGGGACCACATACAGCAGAGGTGAACGCTCTACCACTGAGCCACCGCACCTCTACTGGTATGAATGATTTAGAGGTAGTTGGTTCGAGCTAATATGTTCGTTTGACGTCACTGAACTGGGATTTTTAGGTTGGAACTTATGATGGCTTGTTTCGTTCCCTTTTATGAGTATAAAATTTCCAAAACAAGGTTTGATCTCTTTCTTGATGACCTATTACATTATGAATTAGTAGACCTCAGTAATAGTATAAATTAGTATTAGTATTAATATGAAACTCGAAAACTTTGGAGTTCCTCCGTGGCTAACCGGTTAGCGTATGCGTCTTTAACGTGAGAGACCAGGGTTCGATTCCCGGAAGAAGCTCATGCGGTTCGGATTGTTATCCCTTTCATGAGATGGACTAACACTGGTGCAAATGAAAAATCTTTACTTTTACGTCCCACGATTAGGTTAAAGGAGACGGTGACGATGAGAAAGGAATGAAAGTGTGGAAGGAAACTGGAGCATGGCAGGGATCACTCAGGACACATAAGATCACATTGATTTACATCAGGAGTTGGGGAAGGGGGGGCGTATAGGACCTTGTACTCTTTGATGAGTATAAAAAATATTAAAATTTGGACTTTTTAAACTTATCCTATTATCTTTCACGAGACATTTTTGTTGTATAATAGAGTACAATGGTTTACTTTTTGGGAGTTATCGTTTCCTTTGGAGCCTTATTACATTATATGGAGGGATATTTAAAATTATTCCCTTAAATTTGATAAGTACTTTGTGAACCAATTTGTTCCGCTTTAGGGATGAACCTTGCAATCGTCCCGAGTTCAATTCTTGGAAATGTTGAATTTAATGTCCCCGCCGATGATGAGAAATGATGAAATGAGAAAACATCATAAACTTACTTGACTGAGGATTGAAGCAGGGACCTCATACAGTAGAGACAAGCGCTAAGCGACCGTACACGTGTGTTGATTACTATGCAATGGTCCCGAGTTTGATTCTTGGTGCTAGTGTTAGAAAAATTTAACGTCCCACTTGAAACGATGATGAGAAATGAGAAAACATCATAAACTTATTTGCTTGCGGATTGAAGCAGAGACCTCACATATCAGAAAAAAAAACGCTGAGCCACCATGCCAACTTCAGTGCGAGCAGTTTTGCGTATGAAAAAGAACATGATCAGATTATGTTACATTACACATTTCTGCTCGTTGTTAAGCATAGAAGTTTGTTATTGTGAAATTGCATCATGTGCTTTTACGAAGAGTACTACATCAGCATTTTTCTCAGCTGACGGGCTTTTAAAGCTCAACTTTACATTTATCTCAAAGACAGTTTCGTAACATATCGATGAGTGTTACATTTTTTCAATCAAATTTAAGGAAAATGAATCACATTTTAGATGTGGTAATTTGAATGTCGTATTAAACTAACGAGTCAACGGTATGATGTCATGATCAAAATTGCGATACTAGATGTCGTAACGATTGATGTGTAAGGAGAAAAACGTGAATAATGTCACAACCAATCAGATTGTTTCTTACATCACGTTTTGGTTCATGATACATGATGAAAGCTGTGTTTTCATTGGTTCTCCGTGATGTCATTTATTCATTTCCTCGTTTCTGATTGGCTGATAGTGTTGTCACTTTATAGTTGAACCGTTTTAGATCTAAATAAAATTCATAATTTCATTTTCAAATCCTACTTCCACGAAGATCTTGAATGAACGTAGGTGTACCTCTAGTGACAGCGTGACTTTACTCCGTTCATTGAATTTGAGGTAAGTATCAACTGCGTTTTCTTAATATCAATGGAGTGTTTTTTGCATGAGGATAACATTGTTATCACTGTTTTTATTTTAGCATGAAATATTTTAGCAAATGGAAGAATAACCCTTACTTACTTGACCGGGGATCGAATTAGGAATCCCACATATTAGAAGTAAGCACGAGAAATGATATGATTTATTGATTTTGGTTTAGCGTCCCTTCAGTAGTGAGGCTAGGAATACAGCTTAATGTTGAATTTGAGCGCATACTGGGTGTTGAACCCGGGCCACATCCCACACATTAGAAGTAAGCACGAGAAATTTGTTGATTTTGATTTTAGCGTCCCTTCAGTAGTGGGGGGCTAGGAATACAGCTTAATGTTGAATCTGATCGCATACTGGGTGTTGAACCCGGGCCAGAGGTGCGTAACGCTAACCACTTAGCTCAGTTTCTGAAAGTTACCATTAACGTAAACAAAGAAACTACGCACGATTTTGTTCCCTACAACGTGAGACGTGGACTTGCAGTTTAATGCGGGATCTGATCTCCCGCCGAGAAACGAATTCGAGTCTTTCTTGTCTTAGCTCGAGAAAAGCAAGCGCATGAGATTTTGTTTTTCGTTTCATGTTCGTCATACGTTTTAAAGTTCAGTGTCTGAGGAAAAAATGCTTACTACAATGATTCTCTCAACACAGTTAGAAAACAATTTCATTCATTCTTTTTATCACTACAGAAAGTTAGGTCATTTACATGTTGATGTTGGTCCGGGTTTGATTTCCAGTATGACGACAATAAAACGTTTCAGTAGTAGAACTGTTTGAGATATGATAATTCTTTTTAGGATTGATCGTGTAGTCATTTTGATACCATTAAACGTGTTATCGATGCCTGAATTCAATTTTAATTCGTGCTTTTTTTTCGTTTTAGATATTTGTTTTCTTTGCCTATTCCTTTTCTGCTTACCTTACCTTTTTCCTATTTGAATATGGCTACTTCTGGCTTTACTGTCTTGCGAGAAATCAATAGACATTATCGGCGTTTTAATCTTGAAGGACGAATGCTGGAAATTCAAATCAATGCTCCGACCAGTGGCACCGATATTGTTGAGTGGGTTCAGGCCTCCTTTCAACAGATGCTGGATTACTTATTGGAAAATGTCGACGAATTATCGATGGTTGGATTATCGATTTTATCTCATGATGAGAAGAACAAACCGTTTTATCTTTTCGGCGTGCAAGTAATCTGACACTGGAGACTTTATGGGCATCCTTTGATCGCATCCTTCAAAGTAACGATAGTTTTCTCATGAACGAACCTTTCATTGTACATTTTCATCATGTGGCTGTGCCCCGTGGATTTGGGAGAATGCGTCGAGGTCTTTTATCAAACGACGAATTATTAAAACGCAAGACTGGCATTTTACGTGTAAAAAACACCGACAAGAAATGTTTGGCTTATGCGATTGTGATTGCTATTGGTTTAAAGAAATATAAGGATACGAACAAGAAACTGTACAGACAATATCAGGACCAGAGGACCAGAGCAAGTGTGTCGTTCTCCCAGCCGTGCATGAACGTTTGTCCAGATCATCAGTGAATTTAGATCATAAGGGATCTGTGGAGGAATTGCGACAATTGCAACTCTACTTAACCGATTGTAAACTTACCGTATACACCAGCTTTTCCGGAGAAGATATTCTGTATGAAGGGCCTGGTGGCGAAGACAAGATTCCAATCAATTTAATGTGCATCAATTCTCATTATGACATCATCACGTCATTAACGTCTGTTTCTTCTACTGGATATTATTGTGTAGCATGCCACAAAAAATATAATAACAGAAATAGACACGTCAAGAACTGTTCGGCCATGTGTGAGAAATGTTTGCAAAAACCGCCATGCAGTAAGACCAATACGGAGAAACAGTGCCTAGAATGCAATCGTGAATTTTATGGTGAAACATGCTATATAAATCATCTAACTGTACCATATCATAAAGGCCAAGCAATATGCAAGATGGTAAAACAGTGTGCCAAATGTCTACGCATTTATTCGTTTGTCCATACAGGGGAAAGAAAACATGATTGTACAGATTATTTTTGTAATGTGTCATAAACACGTTACGTCTACCCACCAATGCTACATGAAGCCTGATACGACTCAATTAAATCCTGGAGTTCCATCAGTGTTACATGCCAAGAAGGCTATGATTGTCTTCTATGATATCGAAGCCACACAGGATACTTTCTTTGATGAAGACACATTCATTCATAAGCCCAATTTACTGGTGGCCCAACAAGTATGTTACAACTGTGTTCAAGATGAAGATATACATCATCCGTGTGGAGTTTGTGGACAGCGGGAACTGTACAGTGCATACATATACCTATTTTACATATCAACTTTTTGCCCTATTTGCATATGGGATATTTAAATTTTCGTGTTATATTTACATTTAATTTTTAAAATAAAGGATTAGGTGTGGAATCATTAATCAGATTTAAATTTGTTTATATATATTATTATGTTATTTATCGTGAGGTGAAGCATATAATTATGTATATTCAGTGTTCATTTAAATATTAATCGTATGTATCATGTATTTTGAAGAGAATCCAAGCTTCAGTATCTCGTTCTGGAAGAACGTAGAGTAAAAAAAAAAAAAAAAAAAAAGAATAGTTTCAAAGCAGAGTCTTTGTGTGAACGCAAAAGCTAGGTGGTCTGGAAGAGGACAGTAAAGCATAGTATCCATCTAACTTTTCTGTTTATAGACATAACTAGACACATGGAGTATATGTCAAGATATGGATTCTTATATTTAGTCTTTTATACGTGAGGAAGTAACATTTCCGCTCGGTGCCGGAGTGCCCGAAAAATCTATTGTTACTTGAAGGAGCTGGAACCTAGCATGTACATGTCGAAACAGAGAATACAAAGACGTGTGACTTTTGCAAACCACGCCCACAAGTCGCACATATTAGTATGCAGGCGTCTGTATACAAACGGACGTCTCTTGCTGGAGCAGCGAGCACCTAATTTCAAACTATACTTGAGAAGCTATGATTCGGTGCTATTCCTGTTAACAGTCTTCACCCCCTTTGTGTAGAGATGTTCCACACATAATTCTTTATTTATATGTTTAAAGTTCTCTTGATGTATTCGTTATGATTTTTGTTTACTAAATTAGGTCGTAGCTAGTTTTAGCGTTAATTATTGTAAAATAAAAGGCTTATATTGAAAAAGGTAGTAGCTCCCACAGTACGTGAATGAAATAGGATACGTAAGAGCCATACCGCCATGTTCTAGCAGACGCTTTCCTGCAGGGGAACAAGATGATGGAAAAGAGAATTTTTCATTTGTAACTTATTAACTATCAGATGACAGCACTTGGTATTTTCAATATATGCATATTTTTACTTATAGAGTCATTTTGTAATGAGTTTCAACAAGTCTTGTGCTGATATACATTATAAACAAGAAAAATCAGTGCTTAAAGAACCCCTCTCACCCCTCTCATACAGGCGGGAACCTTTCGAAGTCACTCACCAGGTGTCTCCCTGGGATGGACACAAGAAAGGGTGAGAGAGGACAGTCATTTTGAAAAGTTTCAAATGTTTATACAGTGCTTTTTCATTCAAATTTAATATAAAATATCAATTAACAGGCATCACTAGAAAGCTGCATGTTTGTACTTTCAAGTGATAGCAGCAACTTCGTGATTAAACATTACAGAAAATCACAATGATAATTAAAAGGTGAAAAAGTGTATTTTTAAGAAATAAGTAGGTCACAAGGGGTGGCTAAACACGCTTCTCTGATTCCCCTGACGTCCCCCTGTCCCGTCATAAGAAAACTTGGTATATGAGGCGCGAGCCTATATTTTTGTCCTGAAATGGGAAAATATAAAAACAATTGGCAGGGCAGAGACAGGTAGTTCGAAGTTGGTTTTCAAAACGCGAAGCGACAAGGTAGTTTTCTCTGGACGCATATAGCGGCTGTACAGTGCTTATCGTAGTGGTGCATTTGGACAGTGCGTTTTGTGTTGTGATAATCTTACAGAGTTGATTAATTGTTAACCATGAATTATGTTTACATGTGTTACTTCAAACTCAAAACAATGTTAGCAATATTATAAGTTTCATACAGTTTTCTTTTCTGAAACTTTCATACAAAACCAGCTCTGGACGCGAGCACTTGCTAAAAAAAAAAAAAACATTAAACTTTTTTTTTCTTCTAGCTAGTAAACTCTTCGCTAGCTAGACAAACTAGTAATACAGAGATATTCGTATTTATCTTCATTTATCTACATATTGAAAGTTTATTTTATTATTATTATTCTTATTGTAGCAACATGTGTGTGAGCTGCGGTAATTAACTGTGCCATTACCAACCGCATAGGCGAACTCATAAACGCACTAACATGGTGCAACGAGTGTCTGTATCATAACACGACACAAGTGCTGGTCAACAGCCAGGCCTTTTAATACGGACACCTCGAAAACTCCGGCGAGACGGCAACAGAGGCTGCAAGATTCTCGAGACCAGCAGAGATCATCTCATCATGCTGCTGTAGGTCCAGTGAGACGGTGAAGAGTCGACCAGAGGAGAACTCCAAGCAACAGAGCATGCCAATGGGAAGAGGTGTGCTTACCAGGGATGCTGACTTCCAGGAAGGACCAAGGATGAATACGACGACGACGATCCCGAGTGTAACAGAACACTAAGATTATGTGCACGAACAATATCCGGTGAAAACAAAAGGCCTTAAGAGAGTAAAAAAATTTCAGCGCTTTAAAATTGTTTTAATCGTATAAAGAAATTCATTAGTGAGTGATATTTTGTACAGTGTGTTTCCCGTGTGCTTTAAAAAAAAAATTAAATGGTTTCTACCAGGATCTCTTTCGTCTTTCTTGAACTTCTCCAGGAGAACCAAGGTATGTGCAAAAGATTGTTAAATGTATCCTGTTTCTCTTTCAGCTGCTGGGAGTATGCGAAGCCCATAAGGCATGAAAACCAGCAACTTTCATGTTGTGTGGGTAATCTGTTTGGAAATTCACCTGGAATTAAAACTACATATGTTTGAAATTCAGAGTCTCATGTTCACCAAAATTTAACATATTTTTATTTGGCAAATTATTTTATTTTTTATTTTATTATTATTTTTTTTCTTTTGCTCTACCTATTAGTTGGTGTGTAAGAGGTATCTATGTCTGGACCTTCAGCCATCTTATTAATATTAATTAATTATAATCATTCCCCCCACTTCTCATATTCCTCCTCAGATACCTCCTCTGCACCCCACAAAACGTGGCATTCCCGGCGCGTGGGGCCCGTTCACTCCAGGTGAAATTTTATTCCCCTTTGTATCTTTGTTTTGCTAAGAAGCTTGGTGGCGTGTAAAAGTAACTTCATTTTGTTTTTCTTTCTATGGATATTGCTTTAAATGAAGCCACAAGCAACCAAAGGGATTACCCACAATGTTCATGCCGTCAATATAAGCCTTCCGCGGATCAGTTTAATTTTATTTACAGTTTTGACGCGCAGAGACATCAAGAGAATTTAATGTGTTTATTTTGTTGTTTTTTTTCTTGCATTTATTGTTTTTTGTGTGTGATTTAGAGATATATCTGATTTGTTTATAATTTTGAAGGGGGATCCAATTCTATTATTTAGAGCAGTTAGGACACTTAGAGTTTCGAAATCTTTGTTTGTGTTTTTATGGTATTGACGCGAAGTCAAACTAGAAAAATGGAAGAGTTCGCGGGTGAAAATTTTAACCAGCTAGGAGAGTTTGGTGAAAATTTAGAATCACATTCCGAAGATCGCGTTGACACTGCCCAGACTTCTCCAGGGCAGGAAGTAGAAGCAGTAGCTGTACACACTGAGAATGATGTTAGGATCACTGAACCGGAGCATGTAAGGGAACCTGTTCCGAGTACCTCCGCGCAAGTCACAGGTAACACGACCGACCCGTGTCTCATGTCACTAATGACAATGTTAAAGGGAATTTCAGAGAAGCTAGAAAATCAGGAGAAGAAACAGGAGAAAGTAATGCAGGAAATTACAGGCCAATTAGGTAATCAGGAACGAAGACAAGAGGAGATAGCTAGGAAGTTGGAGCAACAGGAACAGAGGCAGGAGCAGGCTAGCCAGAAACTATTAGAAAGATTAGAAATTGTAGAGAAGGAAATAACAGTTAGTATTAGGCAAGAGTTAATGCAAAATGTCCAGGAACTCGAGGCTAAGATTACTTCTACTGCGGGCAACCTGGACACGAGAATCACTGCGTCCTGTCAAGAGCTGAAGGACTCGATTCAGGAGACGGATGAACGAGTTCGTCAGTTAGAGATAAATGCGGGAAATAGGATTGAAGAAGTGACTGAAGCTCTTAGTTCAGACTTCGCGAAGGTAGATCGCGAAGTAAACCATTTGAATAGTGAAGTAGAGAAAGTAGGTGAAAACGTCACTGAAGTAAACAATCAAGTGCAGGGCGTAAAAGAACATGTTGGAATTTTGACAGGCAGACTAGATGGGGTGGAGAGCTCTGTAGGCCAGCTGCAGTCCAAGCTGAGACGGGCCGAGTTACGCTGGGAAGAACAGTTAGAACTGTTGCGTGATTCTGTCAGGGAGAGAAGTAGTGACGAGAATGTCTCAGCCTCTGTCTCGAATACGAGAGCCGAGTCTCCTGTAGCCGGTCCAAGTAACGCGAGACAGACGTCGGAAATTTCGAGACAGGAGAGCTCGAGTGAACATACTGCCTTCCCAACGAACCCAGGACCACAGCCGTGCCAGATTGCGTCAGCTTTAGGGTTTCTGCATCGCGATTTGCCTCTTCCTTCGTTTGATGGCTCTGAGACCGAAGTCCAAGCGCATAACTTCCTGTTAGAATTAGACAGTTATTTTGAGCTCACTGGCGTACCAGAAGAGCGACGTTTAGCCTTCACCACGAGATGTTTCAAGGGCATCTCGCGTAGATGGTATCAGGTGACGTCAATGAAGTGCAGAACTTACCAAGAACTAGTTACTCAATTTCGCGAGACCTACCTTAGCGAGGAGAAACTAGCTAACCTTCGTGCTTCAATATTGACATCTCGTTTCGAGACACGAGGAAACAAAAAACCGACTGAGTATTTGCTAGAGCTGCTCCATACGAACAGCATATTGGATCCACCCTTACCACAACAGGTTCTACTTAAAGTCCTTCCACGGCAGCTTCCATTTTCCATTTACCGCTGCATTGTATCCTCGAAGCCACGTACTATTGAGGAGTTACTGGGAATCGCTGGTGAACTCCAGAGTACGTATCAGCCCCCGAGTAGTAACAGCAGGAGGGGAATTAACATGTTGGCAGTTGAAGAAGGGGAGAGAAGGCAGTCACCCCCTCCTCCGAGAAACAATAGGCCGAGTAATCCCTCACGAGTAAACAGAAGGCAACATAGGAATAATGGGCCTTATCAACAGAGGGGTAATAGAGGCACACCGCGTAATGCTGACAATAATGAGAGAGAAGGAGAAAGTTGGCAACAGCGCGGCAGCGGTATGCAGCGTCGAGACAGCAGGGCGTCTAGGGGAGCTAACGGTGGTCGTAGAGGTCAGAGGCGTGGCCGGAATGTAGGTCGGAACTACAACACAGGAAATAGAAGTGACTATGCGCAGGAGATCAATGAACTGCATGTAGAAGAGCAAAGGGCTGGTCAGCAGTCGAGATCTCAGCCGTCTCGTGGCCATTCGAGATCTAACAGCCCGAACAATGCGAGAAACTGAGATTTCCTCGCACCTCTTCAGAAAAGCGTTAGGGAAGAGTATTGTCTGAATATACCTTCTGAGCTTGCAAATGTAAATTCTGGGGACGTGCGTAATAGAAATATATTATATGACACACATAGCGAAAACTGTGAAACAACAGTTAAGGAAGTTGAAAATAATGTAGAAATTGTAGAGATTGATAATTGTAAGAAGTGTGATGAAATAATTAGTAAAAAACACTTTGCCCATGAAGAAAATACCGACGTTCGCCAAACTGAAATTTGTTTATTGTTAAAAGATGGGAAAAGAATTAGTTTGGATAGAAAGAAATTTGATGAGACGAACGCGATATTTCGTGATCTCCTTGACTCTAGTACTGGGAATTTACCCTCAAATAATGTAATTATTTTGCCGGAAGTAGAAATTGTTTTGTTTGGGGAGAAGATAATGGCATTGTTGGACACTGGAGCGACCATCAGCGCTTTGTCGCAGTCTCTGTGGGAACGCGTGAAGGAGCGCAAGCCCCCACCAGCTTTCATTAAGTCCACCAATATTAGGGTTACTTCAGCTTTTGGTAAATCAGTAGCCTCGATTTTGGGACAAGCGATGTTGGAGATAGAGATCGATGGTAGAGATTATTACACAACTGGAATAATCGTGAAAGGGCTGAACAGAGATCTAATTTTGGGCTCACAATTCTTTTCAGAAAGTAGAGCGATTTTAAATTATGAAGAGAATATGTTGCAGCTTAACCATCCCCACAGAACAGAGGTTTCTTTTCGAGATATTCAAATTGAAGAAGATGAATTGATAATAAGAAAATTAACCTGGGAGTTCGATGACGAGACGGTAGATTTATATAATCCCGGTCTAAGTAGTATGTGCGTGTCGAGTCGAGGACCGTATACTAACGTTCAGCTGAAATTGCTTAATGCAGGAGAATGTCGCCAGATGGAGTCGACAACACTGCGCACGAGGTTGGATGATGGAAGATTCCCAACCACCGCTGAAGTGGCGAATGTAGTATACTCGCCCCAAGAGTGGAAGAAAGTTCGAACCCAGGCTACACCATCAGAGATTCGTGAGCATGTCGAAAAGTATACCGAATTGACTGGGGATGAGAAAAGACAGTTATACGAAGTGCTCTACAAGCATAGAGAGATATTTGACGAAAAGCCCGGATGCATTAAGAACTACGAACACACCATCGAGGTCACAGATGACAGGCCCCTAAAAGCTAGGATGTATCCATATGCACTGAAGCATAAGACCCAGGTGACCAACACCATAAATCGGTGGGTGGCGTGGAATATAGTGAAGAAATTTCCTACTTCATATACTAACCCGTTGGTAGTAGTGCCAAAGAAGGACGGCAAATTACGCATATGTATTGATGGGAGAAAATTGGGAGAGATCACGCGTAGTCAATACGACCAGCCTATACCAGCACTTTGTACACTTCAAGACCTTTGTGATAGACGTTATATCTCATCGATAGACGCAGTCGAAAGTTTTACGCAAGTACCAGTACATAAAGATAGCCAAAAGTACCTAGGTTTTCTTCATGAAGGCATTACATATGTGTTTGTTAAACTTCCTTTCGGAACGAAGCAAAGTCTAGCTTCATGTGTTCGTGCGATCGATTCGATCCTCGGAGATGAATGTAAGGAGTTCAGCGGCCACTACGTCGATGACGTAATAGTTGCCAGCTTTTCGTACGAGGAACACATGCGCCACCTAGATAAGGTGCTAGGAAATTTACGCGCAGGTGGGGTAACTCTGCGGCTGAAAAAGTGTCAATTCGCTAGACAGAGAATTAGTGTGTTAGGCTATGAACTTTCGCCTGAGGGCATAGAAAAATCACCTGAGAAAATGGAAAAAGTAATGTCATTCAGAAGACCACGTAACGTACGTGAATTACGTAGTTTCATTGGCTATTGCCAATTTTATAGGATATTTAGCACGCAATACTCAGAAATACTCTTTCCGCTTTTCCAACTACTAAAGAAGGGAGTGAAGTTTCAATGGCTTCCGTGCCATGAGGAAGCATTCAACCGTATCAGGGAAGTATTCCAGCAGAAAGTAGTTTTGAAGAAACCACTCCCCGACAGGCAGCTAATATTGGAATGCGATGCATCCGATGTGAGCTGTTCGTCGCATTTATATCAATTAGATGAAGAAGGAAACATTCGTGTGATTGGTATGACGTCACGAGTCTTCAACTCCGCGGAACGTCATTACGGAATCACTGAGCGTGAGTGCGCAGCGGTGATTGATGGGGTGAACAAATTCAAGCATTATTTGGTGGGTAATTTCTTTAAAATCCGTTCAGATCATCAATCACTTCGTTTCCTGTCGCTGTGCAGACTCACCTCACAGAGGCTTGTAAGATGGGTACTCGCACTCAGCGTACTTTCTTTCGAATTTGAGTACGTCCCATCGAAAGAAAATCTGAGTGATTACATGTCGAGATACCCACCCAACACTGGGAAGAAATTTGATGAAAACAAGAAGTTAGTAATAAACGAGTCCTTACTGACCATACTAACTCAGATCCCTGGAAAACTTAGGGAACTGGTAGCCATCTTACCGGAAATGCAGTCATCGGACCCAGTGTTTGGGGAAGTAAAGAAGAAATTACTAGAACAAGACAAGTCAGGGAAAATAGAAAGCAGCAACCATCAGTATTTGATCTCCAATGGACGGTTGTGCAAGCGTGACCGTGATGGCTTACGTATTTGCATACCGGAAGTGGTTGTGCAGCCATTATTGGAATATTATCACGACGAACGTGGACATCTGTCCGCCAGCAAACTGGTGCCAATGCTATCTGAGTATTTTGTATGGCCAAAGATGCGAAATGCAATCAGGAAGTTTACAGCTTCATGTGGCACATGTCAGAAAGCATCCCCCCCACATGTTTATCAGCCGGGACCACTGAATCCTGTGTTAATTGACAGACACAGCTACATGATCTGTCTCGATTGGCTAGGGCCACTTCCGGTCGGGGTAGGTAATGTCAGCTACGTTCTCGTCTGTGTGGATGCTTTCTCGAAGCTGATTGGTCTGTTTCCTTGCAGAAAAGCCACCACAAATTCTGCAATCAGAAAATTGAAGGAATTCCTTAAACTGTGCCCGTCAGTGGAGGTAGTTCTGACGGATAATGGGAAACAGTTCACCAGTGCCAGGTGGAAGAAAGAACTCATGGAGTTAGGCCTAAAACCCATCTATCGTATACCATATTATCCGCAAGGGAATATAGCAGAAGTAGGGGTACGATCGACAGTGAGAATGTTACGTAAACTGTGCCATGACAAGCAGCGTGAATGGCCAAAACATCTAGAGAAAATAGAGAAATGCTTAAACGTTTCTGTACATCTGTCGACTGGCCTAAGTCCATATGAAGTGCATTTCGGACAGTCACCATCAAAAGAAATCGCTAAACTATTTGAAGTTCCGGAGTTAGAGAAACACAAGAGCCTACAATACTATTCAGAGATAGCGGCCCGGAACTTAAAGAAATCTGCACAAGAGAGAAAGAAACACTTTGATAAACGTCACCAAACTGTGCATTTCGAAGTTGACGATTTAGTGTTGGTGCGCTGTTTTCCAAAGTCAGATGCTTTCTCTGGTGTAACCAAGAAACTCTTATTTTTATACTCGGGACCCTATTCTGTCTTATCCAAGACAGATAAGAATGTATACTCGCTGGGAGATCCGGCCACTAAAGAGTATATCATGAAGAGAAACGCCTTCCACCTTAAAAAGTATGTGGAACGTGGAAGTACAGCACAGCAGGGTGCTACAGGCCAGCCTGAGTAAGAAAAAAAAAAAGAAGGCAGTCAGCTGTTTACCTGAAGGAACTTCCTTCTTCCTCTCGAGCGAGCACCTCAGAAAAGGTGACCGAGAGCAAGATCATTATCTTTGTGTACATATATATCTATATTGTTGTTAGGTAGTGCTATATTTTTGCTTTTCTTTTCGTGTATTTAGATTTTCAGTGTTTGTTTATATCTAGTGTTTATGTTTTTATGCATTAATATTATGTCGAACTATTCACTCCTTTAAGAATCTGCAACGTTTATATAAATAACTTTGCATCTTCTCTGAAGGGGGACGGAACATATTTTTCAAGATGATCCGATCAATGCCTTTCTTGCGTATTTACGTCAACCACGACCCAACATCAAACTTATTGTATCTTTGGCACATAATTGTAAGGGATATGATGGTCATTTTATTCTTAAATCTTTAGTGGAAGAACATGAATTGAAACCTACCTTAATCTTGAACGGAGCAAAAATTTTAAGCATGAAAGTGAATCACTTATCGTTTATTGACTCCTTAAATTTCATGCCAATGGCTTTAAGTAAATTATCCAAGGCATTTCATTTACCAGCGACCAAGGGATATTTTCCACACTTTTTTAATACTGCTGCAAATCAAACGTATGTGGGAAAATTACCGGACATCCATTATTATGGTGCAGATGAAATGAAAGTGGATGAACGAGAAAAATTCATGACATGGTACAACGAACACCAGAACGATACGTTTATTTTCCAAGAAGAATTGGTGAACTATTGTGTCCAGGACGTCAACGTACTTCGAATGGCTTGTATATCTTTCATGACCACTTTTGAACAAGAAACTCACGTCAATCCTTTCCTGGAGGCTATCACTTTGGCGAGTGCGTGCAATTTAGTATTTCGACGAAATTTCTTAAAACCCAATACTATTAGCATTCTTCCTGCACGAGGATACCGTCACAGAAACAATCAGTCACGGATTGCTTTGCAGTGGCTTGCCTACATGGAGGAAAAAGAGGGTCATCCAATTTTGCATGCGGCCAAAGGTAAAGAAGTTTATGTTGCTGGTTTTCATCTGGACGGCTACTACAAAGATCCCGACACTAAAGAGGAACACGTGTCTGAATTTGAAGGCTGCAGAATTCACGGCTGTCCTCTATGTGTCCCTACAGGTCGTGATCAGCCCATTTATGAGAACTCCGAAGAAACTATGAACTATCGCTTCGAGAGAACACAGCGTAAAATCAAATTATTACGATCAATGGGATATAAAATACATGAAATGTGGGAATGTGAATTTCGTCAAGTGTTAAAATCCAATCCAGCATTGGCCTCTTCTTTAAGCACACATCCTTATACTAATAAGACACCATTAAATCCAAGAGACAGTTTCTATGGTGGCCGTGTAAATGCCATTAAATTGTACCACGTCGCAAATGAAAATGAAGGCGAAGAAATAAAATTCTTGGATATCGTTTCCCTGTATCCTTATGTGAATAAATGTGGACGGTATCCAATAGGGCATCCACGAATATATCTACATGGAGATCCTGAAATGCCCGACATTCAAGATGTCAACGGATTAGTCAAGTTGAAGATTTTGCCTAGCAGAAATGTGTTTCATCCAGTGCTGCCATTTCGCTCAAATAAGAAGTTGTTGTTTCCACTTTGTGCTGCCTGTGCCACAGCATTAAATCAAGATTCTGAATGTATACATTCGGACAGTGAACGAAGTCTAACAGGAACGTGGGTGTCCTATGAAATTCAAAAAGCCATTGAACTTGGGTATCAAGTCATTGAAATTTACGAAATTTGGGGTTACGACATCACCGTATATGATCCAGAAACCAAGACTGGCGGATTATTCAGCGAATACATTAACACATTTTTGAAATCGAAGCTGGAAGCTTCTGGTTGGCCTGCCAATTGCGTCACCGAAGAAGAAAAGCAGCAGTATATCCAAATGGTACAACAACGTGAAGGCATAACTTTGGATGCAGCAAATATAATGACAAATTCATCACGTCGTAGTCTTGCAAAGCTCTGTTTGAATGCCTTCTGGGGACGACTCGCTATAAGAGACAATTTCAGCCAAACGACCATCATTAACGACCCCAAAGAACTGTATCAGAAATTAACTGCTCCAGATATAAAAGTCAACCAAATTTTACCTGTTAATGATTCGATGTTATACCTTTATTGACAGTATGAAGATGATGTTCCAGTACAAAATCACAATGCTAATGTTGTCCTTGGAGCATTTACAACGTGTCAAGCTCGTCTGGAACTCTACAAATATTTAGAATTGCTGCAAGAAAGAGTATTATATTTCGATACAGATTCCGTGATATTCACGCAGCGACCATCACAGCCCATAATAGAACCAGAAGTATTTCTTGGTTCAATGTCAAATGAACTGGAATCAATTGGACCAAAAGCATACATTAAAAAATTCGTGTCTGGTGGCCCAAAACAGTACGCCTTGGAAATCTAGGACCCCGACACGAAATCAACCAGTTATGTATGCAAAATTCGTGGATTCACACTCAATTATACTGCAAGTCAAAAGTTAAATTTCAACAGTCTGGAGCAAATGATCATAAATCAATCGAGTGAAAAAATCTCCATTAGCACGCCGCACAAAATTTACAGAACCCACGATCATCATCTTGTCACAAAACCTGAAGAAAAGAAGTACAGTTTCAACTATAAAAAACGCCGATTAATACCAGAAACATACGAGACCTTGCCCTATGGGTATAAAAAAGCCAGAACAGAATAACAGCCATATTTTTTCCTAATACCACCAACATCACTACCCAAAGACGGGGCAAAGAATCAACCGCAACACGGGACATGCTTCAACGATGCACGAGCGGAGACAAAACTCAGATGACATCACCTTGCAGAAACCAGTGGAGGAAAAAGAGGAATTCAGGTACGTCACATTTGCTTTTCTTTTTCTCACATTACTCTCTTGATCAGTTAGTTTATGTTAATAATCTGTTTTTCTTCTTTCACAGGAAACAAAATAAATATTACCATGTATATTCATATGTTTTTGTTTTCTCTTTACAAAATTTGTACCCGTCACGGACACGTCTTCCTTTGAAGAAAAAGAAATTCTGTATTCTATTTCACATGCTAAAAATAAATGTACAAAAACATGATTCTGTGTTTTATTTCACATCCTAAAATCAAATTCTTTTCCTGTACTGCGATTTCAATTTCTTTTTTTTCTCAATCAGTTTACCGATAAAATAAAAAATGTTTTACGAAAAAAAAAATCAAATTAAATTTTTGTTTCAGAAAATTTTTAGTGTACGAAAAAAAACTGATTCAGAAAATTTTTGTGTACAAAAAAAAATGTTTTCAGAAAAATTTTTTGTGTACGAAAACAAAATTCTGTTTTCAGAAATTTTTTTGTGTACAAAACAAAAACTGTTTCAGAAAAAAAATTTATGTACAAACAAAATTCTGTTTCAGAAAAAAAATTTTATGTACAAACAAAATTCTGTTTCAGAAAAAATTTTCTGTGCAAAAAAAATCAGTTTTCGTCACGAAACTGCTCCGACTAAATGAATCGATTCATTCTGATAGTGTTGGCAACACTGGAAAATCTCGGTAAGTATTGCTCAGGCACTGAGTTACAGCGAGCACAACTAGATTCCAACCAACAACCTTAAATGTCTGATTCATCTCTAAATACAGCCAACTAAACAATAAGATTGTGTGTATACGTCAATGCTTAGCACTGAGTCAACAAGGTTTTCTTCAAGGTCAAAATCGTACACGAAGTAAAAAGATGACAACACAGATCTTCTATCTTTCTATATGAAACATAAACCTAGTATAAACTGCTCGCACTGAAATGTGTAATGTAACATAATCTGTTCGTCTTCTTTTCATACGCGAAACTGTTCGCACTGAATGGAGTACGGCGGCTCAGCGCTTGTCTCTAACGGGTGAGGTTCCTGCTTCAATCCACAACGAAGTAAGTTCATGTTTCCTCCTATCATTTTTCATCATCGTTTCAAGGGGACGTTAAACTCAACATTTCCTGAAACTAATACAAAAAATCGAACTCGGAACCATTACATAGTAATCAACAAACTGAACTTCTCAATGGAGTATGGTAACTCAGCTCTTATATCTGATGTTTGAGGTCTCTGCTTCAAGCCGCAAGCAAGTAAGTTTATGATGTTTTCTCATTTCTCATCATCGTTTCAAGTGGGACGTTAAATTTTTCTAACACTAGCACCAAGAATCAAACTCGGGACCATTGCATAGTAATCAACACACGTGCACGGTCGCTTAGCGATTGTCTCTACTGTATGAGGTCCCTGCTTCAATCCTCAGTCAAGTAAGTTCATGTTTCGTCCTATCATTTCTCACCGTTTTCGCGGGGACGTTAAATTCAACATTTCCAAGAATTGAACTCGGGACGATTGCAAGGTTCATCCCTAAAGCGGAACAAATTGGTTCACAAAGTACTTATCAAATTTAAGGAATAATTTTAAATATCCCTCCATATAATGTAATAAGGCTCCAAAGGAAACGATAACTCCCAAAAAGTAAACCATTGTACTCTATTTTACAACAAAAATGTCTCGTGAAAGATAATAGGATAAGTTAAAAAAGTCCAAATTTTAATATTTTTTATACTCATCAAAGAGTACAAGGTCCTATACGCCCCCCCCCTTCCCCAACTCCTGATGTAAATCAATGTGATCTTATGTGTCCTGAGTGATCCCTGCCATGCTCCAGTTTCCTTCCACACTTTCATTCCTTTCTCATCGTCACCGTCTCCTTTAACCTAATCGTGGGACGTAAAAGTAAAGATTTTTCATTGGCAGCAGTGTTAGTCCATCTCATCAAAGGGATAACAATCCGAACCGCATGAGCTTCTTCCGGGAATCGAACCCTGGTCTCTCACGTTAAAGACGCATACGCTAACCGGTTAGCCACGGAGGAACTCCAAAGTTTTCGAGTTTCATATTAATACTAATACTAATTTATACTATTACTGAGGTCTACTAATTCATAATGTAATAGGTCATCAAGAAAGAGATCAAACCTTGTTTTGGAAATTTTATACTCATAAAAGGGAACGAAACAAGCCATCATAAGTTCCAACCTAAAAATCCCAGTTCAGTGACGTCAAACGAACATATTAGCTCGAACCAACTACCTCTAATTCATTCATACCAGTAGAGGTGCGGTGGCTCAGTGGTAGAGCGTTCACCTCTGCTGTATGTGGTCCCCTGATTTAAACACCTCGAAAATAGTTTTGTGGTGGGCAACATTATGCTCCAATTTTCTCCCACACTTTCATTCCTTTCTTATCGTCACCATCTGCTTTAGCCTAAATGGCATAAGCGTGGGACGTAAAACTAAAAGATTTCATTTGCATCCGTGTTAGTCCATGCATAACAATCTCCAAATTTTATGCCATAAAAGGGAACGAAAGCATTCATAAGCCTATACTATTTCATAACGTAATGAATCATCAAGACCATATTTTTAGTAATTTTAAAGAATCATCATGACCTCTGATCCAATACTCCCAATTCAATGACGTCAGAGCAGGACCAAGGTACCTCTGATTCATTTACACCAACGTGCGGCCCCTGAATAAGCGTAAGCAAAATTTCAATAGGTGACGTAATCCCGGCCAAAGCATCCCTAATCCATTCATTATTGGTCTTTGGATTATTAAGAGTTCGGCAGAGTATCCCCATTACTACTATAATGCAGAAACATACAAAACAAAATAGTAAATGGCTTAATAAATATATTAAGAAAATAACCGAATTGAAATGTATTCAACAATTTTTATCAAATTCAAATCAGATTACAAGTTTTCAGTTTTTCTATTTTGTATTAAATACCTAGGTATAATACAAATATTTCAATTTCAAAAACGTTTCATACAAATTCACCACACAAAACTAATTAATTTTGAGTTACTTTAGAAAGAAAGTTTTGCTTTGAAAATAAAGTTTTGAGGACTTGAGTGCTACCTATTTTTAGCGCTACCACCCGCCTCAGTCATAGAATGAAAAGACATAGAATGAAAAATTCCCTAACTGAACCTCCCCAGAAAGAAATCAAAGGGTACATACAAGGAGTCGAAAGTCCATCGTGCATCAGAGCAACAGCACGTTAAATGTTTCATAATTAATCTCTTTCAAATATACACCACAAAAAAATGCTAGTAGAATAGAAATATATATATACATTAATAATAACACTCAATTTCAATGTAAATCGTTATTAATATATTTTTTTAAAAAATGTGAAGAACGTAAAATACCCTCTTCTTTAGTCGTTGCAATTTTTGCATTGCAGTAAAAAATTATCATATGAATCTTTGGCATAATGAATATTAAATTTGTTACATATAAATCAAAATATCCAGTCTCAAATATAAATCAATTTTGAACAGGTCAGACGTAATAAAGTGACTCCAGTAACGTGGGGTGTCAGAGCACTTTATTTCATTAAATACTAAAAGTAATAATAAACAAACTAGCAAATATTTATCACTTTATCACACACAAGAATTCACAATAGCAATATCTCTGCATTTTGAAATAAAACATCATTACTCGATGAAGTGCATACTTTTTTTTGTGCTCAGCACAAACAGCCATCTTGAACCTGGTACAAAAATATTTTGTTTTCCCGTTCTCGTTCCTGGGACATATTCAATATCGTGCCTGTTTCGGAAGACCAAGTATTGAACGACATTTAGATGATGGTTGGCCCTCAATACCAAGAAGATGTGTTTAATGCCCTTAGACAAATTCGTGGGAAGATTCAATTTGAGCCGCTCCGTCAAGTAGGATCTAGCTAACTGTTTTCCCAGTTCTTTGAGAATCCCCTTACTACAATTTCCTTCTGTTGATACACAATATTGGAGAACAGCATTTTTACGTGAACACCATCCTGAACAAACATACCATAACGAAAGCTCTGAGTAGATCAGCGCGTTCTTCGCTGACAGTATATAAGAGTATCTGAAGTAACTTATCGAAATAGTAAACACTTACTTTTGTATAGTTGCAGAAATGTATAATGTCAGGAATAGTGTTCAGTACTAAGTTTGTAATCTTTCTTCACTCTGCACTTACTTTTACCATCATAAAATATTACATAAACATTCGGAAAGTACCAAAAACGATTTTCCACACATTAGATTCCACTAGTGTGAACACACATATGAGGTGCCGCAGAACTCCACCCTTATTTCTATTATATTTAAAAACGAAAGAAAGAGCTTGATAACTACCACCCATAATGGAAATGGTACATTTTAATATGGAAATACACGCAACTATTAACCAAAGAGGCCTGAAAACAGCGGCAAAATGGTGATACGTATAACTACTTGTGTGCTGGAGCATCCCGGTGTGTATTCCAGGGTTAAATTACAAGCTTTGGTCAGAAGCAAAATTCCTTTTGGATCATAATTTTTATGCACAAACTCATGTTCATTCATATTTGTTTCATTTGAATGTTTATTTCAATTCAACATTTTCCATTTTCTCTCTCTTCTTACTAATACATGAAGAAAATATGATTTCTATTATTAACATTAGCAGAGGCTTAATTATTTTAGGCATCCGGTGATTTGGTACGTTTTAATATACAAGAAAAATGAAATGAAATGAAATTTTTGAGTTTTACGTCCCACGGTTATGCCGGTTAGGCTAAAGGAGACGGTGATAATGAGAGATAAATGAAATGGTGGAATGAAGAAAGTGGGAGGAAACGGGAGAACCCCGAGAATAATCAAGCACACAGTGTTTGTCCACCGCAAAGTTAACTTGGCGGGAGCAGTGTTTGAACCCGGGACCCCAACACTAGAGGTGAACGCTCTACCACTGAGCCACCGCGGCCCGTTAATATACGAGTCCTACAGTTGACATAACATTACAGTATCTTTTGGTTGGCTAAGAAAGTTTATATAATGTGACGCAAATATAATTTATCTTTCTCCAATTGAATATTTCATAGTTTCTTTTGTGATTGCTACATTTAGGTTCACTTGCAATATTTATCCATATTTATTTTACTCTTCAACTCCAGGGTTCTTTCGTTTAATAGAATAGAATATTGGTTTAATTAATCTTCCGCTGTTGAATCTCGTAAAATCACTCCAATGTTTAAATAAGAGAGTACTTCCTGATTGCAAGGGAAGTAGAGTATCTTTTCTTATAATTGCGAAAGAATAATTATTTAAGAAAATAATTGTGTATTCATCCTTCATTATGATCAACTACTCAATACATTACACTTCAAATTCACACTTACTCTGATACATATATTTTCCCTCAAGAACATATAGCCCATGTCAATTGCAATGTGCATTTGTAATGAAGAAATGGAAGCCTGTATTGTGTTGTACTCAGGTCTTATACAATTATCTTACCGCTTATTTGCCGCACCGATTACTGTTTCTTTTAGCTTTAGAAATTATCATAAACGTAGGTTTCAGTAAGCATTGTGTAAGTATTGTATTGGTTAAATATTAGTTTTTTTTTAATTTTTTGTGCTCCATAATATTGACAAACCTGTCAATACCTGATTATTTTGAAAAATTTATACATTAATGTTATTTGAGAACTTGACCTGTTAACGTCCTTTTCTTATAAAGCTTTATTATTTACTACAAAATCCTTGCTTTGGGTTCTTAATCAGTTTTAATGTAGGTTCTGTATGGATCTATACTGGTATAACTGAATATTATTTCTTTGGAAAAAAAAAAACATTTTCTTAACCTAAACGTTTTTCATGTTTTTGCTATTCCTACGTTGAGAGTGATGTTAAGGTATTGCTTCGACTGTTCTTAGTTGAAACTGTCTATCCTTCCATAATGTTTTTGAAAAAAATCAGAGAAAGTTACTAAACTTTTCTTATTAACAGAAATGGACTGCTAAAATTGTATAAGCTTTTTCACATTACATGAGGGCTCCATTATAAAATGAAGGTTTGTAATGAACACATTGTTACCCACATCTCTGTGTCTTGCAAATCTCCAAAGAACATAGAAGTAATAAATCAGATTTAGCTCACCAGCATGCAATTTAAATAATATGTACTACAAATATGAAAAGTAAGGTTATCTGCTGAAAACACGGTCCAAGTCCTATTTCCACTTGTGTACATTTCCACACTTCGTGAAAACTTGGCATTCAGAACTTAATGATCGATGTTTCATATACCTGGATCATTGCTAGTTTCTATATGAGTATCTCAAATGAAATAATTCCTATCCTAATTTATCGTTTCTGACCATTGTCATTAGTTACCGGAAATCACAGGTGATCTAGAGGTGTTATGAGTCGACGAACAGTACGCTCGTTCAACCTCAGTCCTAATTAGAACCTCAACTTGTCCCATAGTCTAGCAAATTGCTTAAATCACAACGAGTGGTTCGCAGCAGCGCTCTCCTTGTAATGTTGCCATTCGCTGTGGATTGGTGGTATCAAATTAAACCACAACCTAGTAGTCGTCTTAACATCAAGTAGCAACCCTCCTAGGATTACACTAAAATATGATTTGGTAGAAGACAAAGTGCTTATGATAGAGGCACTAGCAATTGGCTTACTATTGAAGGATCGATTTAAACATTCTCCTATCGAATACAGTGTTTCTTCAAATTGATGTTAATGGTTTGAATTGTCACCTTTAAAACATCTGTGTCCTGGCTGTTCTACGGCAAGTGCATTATTGCATTAACTAACCTCATATCATGATGCATTATCTAGCACCATGCTCTATGATCTGTAAAAGTGACTAGAACATTGATGGTTCAACAGCTTCTAGAGCAGTCACGGGTGTTTCAATCGTTATCAGATCTAGGCAAATAACCTCAATTTAAGTATGCGCAGAATTAAAATGTGTTTTTCTTTTCTCGCCTGATAGATGATATATGCCTAAACATTGTTAAATACATTATATGATCTACTTAACCATTATCGACTCGCTTATGCTAATCACCGGTGACCTGAAGGCACACTAATGCACTTTAATTCCGTTCGAGTGACGTATTATCTGTCAAACAATTATTATATGCATGTTTCCCACACTATACTATCTTGCTCCTTGCTGCTATAGATGGTGTGAAAATAAAACACTACACATTACTCCATATCATTTAGCCAGTACATGCCTATTTGCTGAACAGTTAAAACAGTGTCCTCGACATCGTATAGAAAAATGTACTTGTTTCTTCATGCATTCTACGAAAAACGCTAATAGTAAACACAATTAAAACGAAACAAGGAAAAATTGAAAGTGGTATAAAATGCTTTTACACTCTCGATAAATCTCTCAATGTATAGCTTTCCTTGTAGGTAGATCTTGACAGGCAAGCTTATGTATTTTTAGAGAAGCTAATTACATCGAGTTCCCCATAAGTAAGCAATATTCCTTTCAACGAAACCAAGCATACACGGTTCAGCAGTTTAAGCAGGAATCTCTTTGACGTCTCTAGCATACGCTGGCGATCCTTTTGTTCGGTACCTGGATAAATTGAGTACAGTCATGTTGGTAGGAGAATTTTCTGCAACTCTTAGTATTTAAGTTATAAGAAACGAATAACCGTTAATATGCAGCCCTGATACATTTCAATAATATTATTCAGCTTGTCGCGGGGTGTTTTTGACCACATCTATAATACCTGTATTGCTTTGAATGGTATTCTAGAACGACATCCACTGTGACTTTATGCAGAACGTGCTCTAGTACGTAGCAATGTCACCAACTCTGAATTGTACTAACAGTCACATTTTCATGGAAATTAAGCTTCAATAGTGCTGAAAGTAGCCTGTTCTACGCAAGACGGATGAATCGTATTGTATATGGCGAGTTGACAAACCACAGTGGCAATGGTTACTAAGAAAAGTAAGTTAACTACACAATATTTAAGATGTAACACTAAAGTCAAAGCCAAAGCGAAAAAAAATGGAGATTTAAGATGCATTTTTCTACGAAATGAATATCAGAATATCAAATCATTACTCAAAATATTGAAGGACAATTCATACCTTCGCATTCCTGGAGTGCATAGCATACTTTGCGAATGTGGCAGGTCATGCATAGTTCATACATAGAAGAAAAACAGTGTGAACAACGTAACAGTCTCAACGGACTTCTGCAAGCAGGAAAGCCAAGACTAGCAGAGAATATTTCAGAGCTGGAATGCAGAGTCAATTTTACAAATACCGCCATACTAGGCAAATGAGGTATTTTTTTTGGGGGGGGCGCAGAATAATGAAGGAATCTACCTGAAGTGAAAGCCACAATATTAGTAGAGATAATGTGATTATTGTCACTTTGGCTTTTCCAGTTATAAAAAATACAGTAATGCTCTTAGCTACCATAACAAACAATCTTGAGAGGATTTCTAGTAGCCAATGAAATGTCCAATCTTATGCTCCATTTCTATATATATTGTAAGGTACCATATGTCTTCACATCATGGGATAACCATGTGTGTTCTGCACGGGTTCGCACTTACAAAAACAACGCAGACGACTGTACCGAATAGGATTCGCTACAATCGCCAGCAGTCGGTAGTGATGAGCACAAGAGTCTTGGTCTTGCAGTTTTTGCAAGAGTCTTGCATGCAAGACCAAGACCAAGGGGTGCAAGACCAAGACCAAGACCAAGACCATATCTGCAAGACCAAGATCAAAACCAAGACTCTTGCGCAAGAGTCTCGCACAAGTACCGACACAACTTGAATTTTTTTATAGAATGTAAAAAAGAAGGAGATGAATTTCTTGGCTTCAGTAAAAATGCTGCTGAAGTGGATGTGTTCCCAGTAGATTATGCAATCCGTGTGAGTCGATCTGCCCTTGTAGCATGTAGTTACAGTATGTCGTTTTCTGAATTGGTTGTTCGCGTTTTCTGTAGATGTTACTTGTTTTCAAGCCAGACAGGTGTCATCTTGCGCCATGCGAGCTTTTTTGGTGGACAAACACTGTGTATGCGGATTTTCTAGAAGATTTTCCGTTACCTCCTACCTTCTTCATTCTACCATTTCAGTCATTTGTCATCATTACCGTCCCCCTTAGCCTTGGTGCATAATCGTGGGAGGTTAAACATATCATTCATTTCATTTCAAAGCATATTATTAGTGTTGTTCTTCCAAAACGAAAGAGAAATGTAGTAATGAACATCGGTAATACCGTACACCATAGGTGTCGACTACATGGGTATGATCTTGGATCCGAGACTCAAGCATCCGTCTGAAATTTTTAATATGTGCTCATAAAATTAATATCAAAATAACATTTTGAAGACATTGGCAGAAACTTAGTGCATGTGACCGCAAGTTTTATTTCATGGGAGGATGCTTATACATTGAATAATTGTTTATTAATATAACTTTTAGCCTCCTTAGGTATACGGCACATCAAGGATTGAACGATATAACCAGACCCGCAACCAGAGGGCAAGGGCGCCAATTTCTCTGTAAACTTGGGGGGGGACTTCAGATGCAGAAGGCAAATATGAGGATTTTAAGACAAATTGCATTCAAATTATGCCAAATATTGTACATTCTTAAATAAAATAAGGAGGACACACATCAGCTTTGGTGACCCTTGCCCCCTCGACCCCCCATGATCGGCGTCCTTGCCAGAGGGGGCTAGGGAGGCCTGCCCCCCTAAACTTTTCTTGACCCCTCCAGACATCAGTACAAAAATCACAATTAAAATATTTTTAAGGAAAATTTTGATGACTTGCCCCCTAACATATTCGTGGCCCCCACACAAACCTCTGTTCCCTCGGGCCTGCATATAACTTTATACTATCTGTATTATAAAATTGAAAGTGAGTATTTTTGTGACTCCTAATCCTTTGAACAACCCGACCGATCTCGATCAAATTTTCAACATAGATGAGGTTTGGGCCTGGAAGTGTTTTCATCATTTCACTTTGACGGTAAAGCTTAGGGGAGGGGATAAGGGGGAGTTATAAAATAATAAATAAAACTTAATAACTCTTGAACCAAACGACCAATCCCGATCAAAATTTTAACATAGATAAGGTTCAAGCCTGGAATGTTATCTGTCAGTTCACTTTGACGGAGCAACGTAGGGGTGAAGGAGGGCTAGATGTACAAAAATCAATATGAATAAAAATAAAAATGATTAAGTTTGTTACTTAATAAGTCTTGAATCGATCTCAATCAGCTTTAACGTGTATGAGGTTCGGTCCTGGAAAGTGTTTTAGAGTTTGTTTCAATTTGATGGTAGAATCTAGGGGAGCAGCAGGGGAGGGGAGGTACATATAAAATAAATAAAACTTAACTTTTTAAACACCCGACCGATCTTAATCAAATTTCCAACATAGATGAAGTTCAGGCCTGGAGCAATTTTTATCATTTTACTTTTCGGTGCAACGTAGGGGAGGAAGAGGGGGAAGATATATGTAAAAAAATAAAAATATAAGACTGTCTTTGTGGCTTCATCATTCTAAAACCAGCTGATCGATCTCAATCACATTTTAACCATAGATGAGGATCGGACCTGAGATGGTTTATGTCATATCACTTTGACGGTGTAGTTTAGGGGAGGGGAGGGGGAATATATTAAAAATGATCGAAAATGACCGATATTAAAATGGAATCTATAGTTTTGGGGTCGCTGAGATAAACAGTGACACTTCTGATGCTGTTTAAATCCAAATTCATCCCCGGGGCTTGGCGGAGGGAAGGGAAGAGATATAAAAATGATCGAAAATGACACATGATACCTAGGTAATGATCAGAAATGACCAAATATTGGTGTCGAATCCATAGTTTTCGGCGTCGCTAAGGTGAACAGTGATATTTCCGATCCCGTTTAAATGCAAATTCAATACCACAACTTGGGGGAGGAGGGGGAAAGAAATATAAAAATAATCGAAAATCACCAATATCAAACAACGCTTTACTAATAGTAAAAAGTGAGTGACTAACGAAATATATTATTATTATTATTATTATTATTATTATTATTATTATTGTTGTTATTATTATTATTATTATTATTATTATTATTATTATTATTAATACTATTATAAGCGAACAAAGTGGGTAATTGATGCTAGTAATCCATATTCACAAGTAAGACTTCAAATAACTTGGAGTTTGATGCTGTTATTTTGTATTTCTAATACAGGTCAAAAGCGTTTATATAAATTGCGTTTACACAAAAAACATAGACAATTGAGTCGTTTTCAGTTTTCACTCAAATTATTCTAAAATATTAAGAGTTTTTATTATAATCATTATTATTTTAATTTTCTTCCTCTTTTTTGGTCAATATTGCTAAACATATGATCATCATCATCATAGCTATTCTGCCATTATTGGCAGGTTACTAGCTGCAACTGACAAGGTTCGACGTTCGGTGGTCCTCAGCTAGTCTCTTTGTCTTGACGTTGCAATTTTCTGTTTTAATACCTTCCTTCAAGTAGTCTCCTTCGCTCCCTCCCTCTCTTTTCTTCCACAATATCTTCTAGCACGTCCCTCATAATACAGTTCCTCCTCAGCCAATATCCTAATCAATTCCTCCTCCGCCTCTTAACAATATCTAAAATTCTTCTTTTTTCCCCTACTGCTAATACTTCTAACACCTTCTCATTCGTTTTCCGTTCAACACAGCTAATTCTCTCCTTTTTCTCCATGCCCATGTATCGAAAGACGGCAATTTTTTCATTGCTTTTGCGTAATGTCAATGTTTCTGCTCCATAGAGTACATATTGGAATCAGTAAAACGAAATCTCAATATTTAATTGGAAGTTTGTTTAATACAAGGATTAGCTAATCGTGGCTGAAAAGAAAGATGTGATGCTTTTAGAGTGTAAAAAATAATTTTGCAATTCATGGTGTTTCAATAATCTGTGCCGTCTTGTTTTTCTTTCATGTGTCTCAGGAGTTGCCTCCCCAGTTTGGGAACCAAAGGAGTGTTGGGTCTGTTAAAAAATATTGAAAGATTACGAAACGTTGTGATTTAGGCATATCTTATAAGTAGTGAAGCGTGGGCACCCATTAAAAAAATAAAGGTCATCACCTATGTTGTACACTATCATTACACCTACACAAAGTTAAACTATATTACATTTAGAAACATACATTTTATTTCCATTACCATTGGCGCATTGTAAAGTTTATTATCCTTCATATCCAGAGTAAAATTTACGGATGAAAAGCACAAGATTTCTTAAATGCAAGACTTGCAAGACTCTTGCATGCAAGACTTGCAAGACTCTTGCATGCAAGACCAAGACCAAGACCAAGACTGGGTGTGCAAGACCAAGACCAAGATCAAGACCAAGTGTTCCAGTGCAAGACCAAGACCAGGACTGGATATGCAAGACCAAGACCAAGACCAAGACCACCTCAAGCTCATCACTAGCAGTCGGCAACACGGAGATCACCGAAGGTAGCCGACATTTTAGAATAAAGGATAGGAGCAAGTCTCAACAAGCATCAATCTATTTAGGTTGATCAAACCAACTAAAGCTCTAAATTGCCCGGTCATTGGGTTTACCTTACCCTCTCACGTCGTTGGTCAATTGAGATATACCTATCCTTAATTCCTAAGACACTTTGTCATTTGGTTCCCTTTCTCTCTCTTGACTCCCAGTCACCGAGAGACACCTAATTGAAGTTATCCCCTCTCATGACGTCCGGTGGAAGAGAGTAACCTCACCTACATAAGCCCTAAGACGCTCGGTCATTGGGTTCCTTTCATTATCTTACCTAAAATATTCCAATACTCAAGAGCTTGCTCTTGTCTTAGAAGACATATTAAGGACTTCACGGCCAAGGTAGAACTGTTTCAACAGCTCCTTACTAAAAATGCTAAATTCAGATCGAAAGAAAAACATGATGATTTATTTGAGAAGCTGAAAGAAAACATTTTGAATGATCCACCTCTCAACCCTTCTGAGGAAAAGCTTGAGATAAGGCTCTATACCGACGCAACATCACATCAACTGGTGGGTGGGTACTAGCTTGTTATAACCTCCAAGCAGACGAAGAAAGGATTGTTTCCTATTTGAGCCATAGCCTTACAACTGCCGAGTCTAAAAGTAAAGCCTGGCAAAAAGAACTATACGCTATTATATATACTTTACGTAAATGAAGATATTTCCTACTGAACCGTAAGTTTAAATTGTTTGCACCCGCTAAATGTCTTACATCCCTACACACGCATCCGGACAATGTAGGAAAATACACACGATTTCTTAGGCGACTATAATTTTGACATCTGCCGTATTGAAGGAAAGAAGCACCCGGCCGATACCATCAGCCGCTTAGCACAAAACAGCAATGATACTCCAGAACACACGGACCTACATCAGGTAACAGTATTTGCATGCATACCTTACTATTTTTTTTAGAAGAACCCATTCTTCAAATACAACAACTAGGATGCTTGAAGAACGTACGGGAAAAACAGAGCAAAGATGACTCGTACGCTGACATAATAGCAGTTTTGGAAAGAAACAAGAAACAAAAAATTCTACTATGAGAGCAGCTATGCATTTTTGCTTAAGAGACGACCTAATTTACCGTACACAAAAACATGCAGAACTTGGATTAATTTATCTTTTGAATATCCAGTTCGGCAGCAAAATGGTTCGAGTCTATTCACAATGATTCGTTAGCATCTCAGACATATAAGAAGACACGCATACAAGGGTTTTCGAAGACATATAAGACAGTCGTTAATAAATACTACATGCCAAACATGAATTCATACTTTGCGCTTAGAATGCAGCA
Organism: Thermobia domestica; assembly: GCF_964235325.1. Taxonomy (NCBI): domain Eukaryota; kingdom Metazoa; phylum Arthropoda; class Insecta; order Zygentoma; family Lepismatidae; genus Thermobia; species Thermobia domestica. The sequence goes on from NC_137455.1 coordinate 316,784,594, forward strand.
CTGCAGAGAATGTCAACTCCTAAAGAAACTCCCGAAAAAACAACAAGAAAAACTCCTTCATTGCCCGCCAGGCGTTTAGGACAACGATGGATGTTTGACGGTTTAGGACCTTATCTACACGAGGAAGGGAAACCAAAATACATTTTAGTTGCCATCTGAACAAGCACTCGTTATATCGTGACGAAAGCTGTTAATAGCATCACAGCAGAGACGATTGAACAATTACTATTGGAATATATTTTTAAATTCGGAGCCTTTCGTTTCCTTCATCTGGACAAACACCCAGTACACAGAGCGAAGAAACTTCAAAAACTAGCAGAAGTACATAATTTTGAATGTAAGTTCTGTCCTGTTTTTAATCACCAGGATATAGGATTAGTTGAGGTCGTGAACAAATCTCTACAGAATTCCTTAAAGTTTTTCGTTTACAAAATCATGAAACATGGCCAAAACTATTACCTCACATTACTTTTGGTTTAAACAGTTTCGTCCAATTTGTAACGAAGAAATGAAATCTCGTTTTAATGTACGGGTAAAAACGAAGTACAGTAGGCGATTACCAATTACAAACTGCTCCCCAGCTACAGCTTGAACGAGACCAACTTGTAAAATTAAGAGAAAAATACGTCAAAATTTGCTAAAGGCTCATGAACAGCAAAAGAAATATTTTGACAAGAAATATAAGCAAGAAACGTTCCACAATGAAGACAAATTATTAATTTATTTTCCTTTTCGAGGGGTCTGTGAATCATCACAATGGACCGAAAAATACTCCGGACAGGCCACAATCCTTTCAAAACTAACTAATAATCTCTATCGAGTTCGCATGCCCCACAATTTTAGAGAGAGAAAGCAAAATATGTCTATAGATAGAAGAAAACCATATTATGATGGCGAAGAACGCATGTAATACGGGATGTTGAGGAACGCAACAAGCAGGAAGAAGAAAACATGAACAGAAAACAAGAATAACATGATTCCAGCAGATACGAACCGGCAAAACGCATCGAGCACTCTTCAGGTTTCAGCGGCGGAAAGAAAGAAGATAAACAAAACACGGAATATCTGTAACCAAGATACGCAATATCATAAGGCTAACTATTTGAAGTAACAAAATCTACTACGTACGTTAGTATTCACGTTGCAACAGATCCCTTGTCTCTTTTCTCACTTATAATTCCTCACCTCACTGCATTCAGTCATTTAGACTGCCTGTATATTTACAATTTCCTTCAACGAACAAAATTGCAAGCCAGCGTTTTTCTTTCCGCCTCGAGCAAATGAACTTCACAAGGCCACCACCAACATTGTTCGCTTCTCCGCCGCGAATTATATAATTTTCACTACCATATTAAATTATATACAGAGTGTTCAGAAATTCAGGATATTCAGTTGACAAACTTTCTTCCGGCATGACTACGTTTATCATAGTAATAACTTTAACCATTATATAAGTGTGTTATGTCATCCATTTCCTACGACTAGTAAGACCTAGACCGATGTACGAAACTTTTCTATAATAGCGCCCTTTGGCGTGCGAACTTCATACAATATATAACGGACATTATTATCAGTGACGTAGTTACAACTATTACTTATAACCACCAAAGCTTCAACAGCCTCTCCTTTGAGGGAGATGAAGTAATGTATACGGATCCTGCTTGGCTTAGAGGACAAACTGTTTGTGCTTCAACTTTAACTTTCTTTGTGTAATAGTTTCTTATACAGTGGTATATAAGTTACCAGTGCTTTTAACTTTGATTTTATGTTCAAGGGTTTCAGTGCATTCCAGTGTATGCAGCGACCAATATGCAGATTCCCAATAATAGCACCCCGGGGGTGTAAGGTTCCGTATCTCTTCACATCATGCGAAAACCATGTGTGTACTACACGTGTTGGCAGTAAACAAAAACGCCGCAGACGACAGTACCAAACAAGATTCGCCCACAATCGCCAGCAGTCGGCAAGATGGAGATCATCGAAGGTAGCCGATTTTTATGATATAAGACAGGAGCATATATATAAGTGCTAATAAATTAAGCATAATGAGGAAACAACGCCCTGGTGGGCAATTTTCGGTTGAAAATCACTTCGGGGCATGACCATGCGGTGCATTTCACCATTCGGTGCGGTCGTCGCACGGTTTAGCTGGCAGCAGTCCAAATACGCAGAGGTGTGTTGGTGCGTGTCAGAGTACGGTGCAGCGTGTAAGTGTGCAGATGTTTCCACACGTGCTAATTGTGACTGTGTGTTGAAAATGACTCAAAGAACACCTATTGATCACGTTATGAGGGGTAGAATAATAGGGCGGTTGAAGGCTGGTCATACATAGCAGGTCGTAGCACGGGCCCCCCGTGGGCCACAAAGAGTGATATCAAGATTATGGCAACAATTCCAGCAGACAGGAAACGTATCCAGGCGCTACAGTACTTGACGTCCACAGTGCCAACACAACAAGAAGACCGATATCTCACCATCATGCCCGCAGACTGCCACGGAGTACAGCAGGTAGCCTTGCTCGGAACCTTGCCACAGCCACTGGAACAGTTGTTTCCCGACACACAGTCTACAGACGACTAAACGGACATGGTTTATTCGCCCGGAGACCTGCAAGGTGCATTCCACTGACCCCTATTCACAGGAGAGCCCGTAAAGCCTGGTGTCAAGAACACAGTACAGGGTCAATGGAACAGTGGTCCCAGGTTATGTTCACGGATGAGTCCAGGTATAGTCTGAACAGTGATTCTCGCCGGGCTATCATCTGTATAATGTCCTTGAAAGGGACCTGTATGGAGTTAGTGGTTTGATGGTGTGGGGTGGGATTATGATTGGTTCACGTACACCCCTTCATGACTTTGACAGAGGAACTGTAACAGGTCAGGTGTATCGGGACGACATTTTGCATCAGTATGTTCGCCTTTTCAGGGGTGCAGTGGGTCCCATCTTCCTCCTGATGTATGATAACGCACGGACCCACCGAGCTGCCATCGTGGAGAAGTACCGTGAAACAGAAGATATTAGGCGAATGGAGTGGCCTGCCTGTTCTCCAGACCTAAACCCCATCAAGCATATCTGGGATGCTCTTGGTTGACGTATCGTTGCACGTCTTCAAACCCCTAGGACACTTAAGGAACTCCGACAGACACTGGTTCAAGAATGGGAGGCTATACGCCAGCAGCTGCTCGACCACCTGATCCAGAGTATGCCAACTCGTTGTACGACCTGTGGACGTGTGCATGGTGATCATATCCCATTTTGATGTTGGGATACATGTGCAGGAAACAGTGGCGTTGTGTAGCACATGTGTTTCTCAATTTATCACCAATATCGTAGATACCGTGGATATCACCAATACCGTGGTACCGTTATGATTCGTTTGTTCGTATATTGTGTTCACTATGTGCCTATTAGCGCCACTTTTGTGTAGTGCCACGTTGTGTAGTACCACAATCTGCAATTATCTTTGCCCAGACATATGCATATATATGTCCTTGCATATATATGTCCAGACATTTCCGAACTTTTCGTGGCAATACCTAAAGATAAATGCAATGTCTGCATTCAAAATATCGGGGCTCAGTAATTTCAACTAGCTAATAGCCTTAGACAACTTATTAAAGCTAGTTGCATATTATATTATGTATAATAGTTTAATTTTTTTACACTCTTTAAAGATAAACAGGTATTGCTTCAAATGTCTAACCATCACGTTATAGGAAGTTTAATAAGGTATTGCGTCGTGATAGTGAGTAAACTCTTTTTCAAAAGTTACGCTACAATTTACAAATTCACTTCGATAAAAGCATAAGCTTTGCGGACCCTTGAAGAAATGGGTGATTTTTATGGATAAATTATGTTATGAAAACCACCAGCCACAAATTGGTTCTGGGTTTTGTTCTGTAAATTTTGATGGTAAGATATACTCGCAGTTGTCATTCAATCGCAGTAGCAGTGAAGGCTATTCTTACAAAAATTGAGCAAGAGCAACTTGTAACCTGTTATGACATTGCCTTTTATCTGACACACAGATTTCTACCTGCAAATCTAAACAGAAACTTAAAAAAAAAGCATATCCTATTTATGAAGTTTTTGCTCACGAATGATGAAAATTGATTATTTCTGACAGCAATATTCGAGAAAGATCGTTGACGAAGTGGTGATAAGTTTCACAGTCTCTAGCAAACTTACTTACATACAAACCTGTTTACATTTGGGAATGTTATGTTATGCATTTCGTAGTATTGTGAGGGCATTGTGTTTTGTGAGCTGCTGAGGAAGGAAAGAACTATAGATTCAAATCTGTTCTGTGAGCAGTGACCTTGAGTGTTTCTCGCAATTCATATGAAACGGCTGGAGCTGCTTAACAGAAATGATGTTGTAAACCACTCAACTTTCGACAGCAGACATGTCTATTAACTCTTCAGAAACTAAGAGGACTTTGTTAGGAGCTTTTCATGAACACAATAGCTTGTATGGTCCGATTATTTTCTTTTTATAGAATGTGCAAAACTTTCTGAATGTTGTTATGATTACAGAAGTTCTATAACGATGTGATTGTGGTGTTTACAAAAGAAACAAGAATTTGCACTTCTGGTTTCCTAAAGCTATTTTCAAATAAAAATAAGTATCTTATCTAGTTTGACCTCCAGAGGTATACACCTATGTTACAAACTGACCTATATCAAAAGAAGTGAAATTTTCACAAGATGATCTATTAGTGTTGGTTACTAGAACTTAAAACTAATGTAAGCTAAGGAAATTGGAAGAGGACGCAGAGATGAACTGTCAATATAATATACGTTTGCGTTCACTTACTGACTTCCACAAGTATATGTAGCTTTATCCCCATAGTACATATTCCCTACAATATTAGACACCTTTCTATCAACCATATTCATCCAATCTGATACTAATATGTTCTAATAAACAATTATAAATTTTACTTCTTTATTAGCAAATAATAAGGGTAAATATTACTTTCTGTACTTACAACCAACAGCCAAAAAATCGAAACGAGACTGATATTTAAAATATGTTTCAAGATTGCCGAAAAATAAATATTTCACTGTGTATCAAATTGTGTGTATATTACTATTCCTACGCTTACAATGCCATAATAGTTACCGTATGTCATTAAAATAAGTATTGACTTTTATTCTTACCGCCTATTTCCCTTGAAATGTAAAATTAAGTAAAAATTATAGTAAAAACCACTTATTTAAATATTTGAAACTTGAGATAGACAAGCAAGTACAAGAATTTAACATATAACACGTAAGTCGCTATTAAAACAAACAATTAATGATTATACAATCAAAGAAATGAAAATATTTACAGTAGAATTTCAGTCAACCTAATTAAAGCAACTAATGTTATATATATATATATATATATATATATATATATATATATATATATATATATATATATATATATATATAGGGGAAGGCGTTGTACCTTTGAACGCCTGTGCTTTTCTCGAATTCAGAGCTATCTAGGTGCAGTGATTAAAATTAGTTTGAAAGATTAAATGAAAAAAAGCACTACAAAGGCGTTTGCCTGTTGTTTACTGAGTGTTGTGCTGAGTAATGCTCCTTTTAATTTTTTCACCCCCAAAACGAATACTTTTTGTAGTTACCTTTCGAGTTTTGTGTTCTTCGATTGTCGCAATTTGTGATATTTATTTGTCCAAACGTGGGGTAGAATCATTGGTGAATACAGTAATATTTTTATTTTTAACATCTGTTCAATATTTAAGCTAGCGAGAACTTTTTCCGTCATGGTGACCATCTTGTACCTATGAACATTAATGCATCGTTTACCTTTGAACGATAAATAATACTATTTAAAGCTACACAATGTAAGTAGTTAAAACAATTGATATATTTTATATAGGTTAGGTTAGAATATAAAGTTATTAACTATGATTTTAAGTAGTTTCTATATATTCGTTTATTGTATAACATAATGTTAAGAGTTGTATATGCTCAACTTTATTGTTCACAAGTTTTACTTAGAACTTCTTTTCAATTTTTAATTTAATTAATAAAATTTCAATTCTTGGAACCTTTTTATAGCTAAAGCTTTTATTGCAATTTATAACTGTTAATATTTGCGGCTTCGGTTTATATTATTGCCTCAGAAACGTTGTAATTGTTCAAAGATACAAGAGGGTCTGTTCAATGGTACACGACCATAATGTACATGTGAACAAAACTGATATGCTCTTGTTATATTCTATAAAAGCTAATGTAATTATGTAACACGTCTAAAAATCATCCTATCTGATAGCAAAGAGATGGCACTTTAAATATACGACAAAAATTGGGAATAATTGGGAAATATTAGCACCAAAATTTCGAAGACACTAGAAGTGTTCACAGGTACAACGCCCTCCCCTATATATATATAACTACATGTACACCTCTATGTCGTCATTTAGGAGAAAGGACATGCTAGAGAAAAAGGGAGTAAAATATGGAATAATTAAATTTTAACATTTCTATGAAGTTCCGTGGCAAATCAAGAATGTTTTGTTACATAGGCTATCCATTAATATTCTATAAATGAAAGCATACAGAATAACTTGACTATATTTTCCGTCGTATTTAAATTCAAGTAAATTTTTCTACTGAAATATCTTGACTACCAATAATAATAATTAAAATTACTGGAGAAACCTTTGATATCTCATCTCACTGTTATACCTCAGACACAAAGACAGTATTTAGACGATGTGATAATATTTAAAAAAACACGTATTTATCATTGTTCGGTATCAGTTGTTGCTAAATAAGGTTTCCATTGTGTATATGTTTATACAAATTATATTAAGACAACCATTGTTAATGTCTTAACTTTGCTACCCCAGTGTAAGTGTTTAAGAAATATCTTTGCTAAATTACGGTAAACTACGACACACGATGGTTTGAATGCTTTGTGTTAAGGATTAATGAACATTCAAGCTTATATTTAGCTTCTAGTGAAGTAAATCCACTCGGATTTAGCTCCTACTTGTGATCCAATTATTTAAACATTTATTACGGATGTTTCCGAAACTTGTTTGCGTTTATAAGCTATCAGCTATGAATCCTCTAACAGGAATAACGTTGTATGACAATTACTATTTCGTAATTGACAATGCTATAAAAATTACACAGTGCTATTAAAATGAATTTAAAGACTCATTCTTACCACGTGAACGTTCTGAAATATAACAAGAAAACAAAAGAAATTTAAGCCCTGTACACATATATACTATCTCTCTAGTTCTTTCTTTCTTCCCGTATTCCCCCTGCCTCTCTCTATGGGCATGAGTACACACTTACGTCTTTTATTCGGAAGCGAATGATTGTTACAAATAAAAATAGAGGAATAGAGTTCTTACATTTTGAACTTTCAGTGAAGCTTTGTTGCAACTAATTATATTTTGTACTACCTGTCATTCATTACTAACTAACTAACTAACTAACTCTATGGCCTATGGAACCCGGAGGTTCAGTGCCGCGTTCACAAAAGCTCTCCACTGACTTCTATCCTTAGCTAATTGCATCCAGTTTCTACTTTGTATTCCTATCTCTGCGAGATCCATCTTAATATTATCCTCCCATCTGCGCCTAGGTCTTCCTAATGGTCGTTTTCCTATGGGTCTACCAGTCAAGACTTTAAAAGCGTTTCTACTTTCTTCCATTCTAGCTACATGACCTGCCCACCTAAGCCTCCTAGACTTGACGACCCTAACAATGTTGGGTAAACCGTATAAACTATGTAGTTCCTCGTTATGGAGCTTCCGCCATTCCCCATTCTCGTTCCTCTTGGGTCCGAATATTCTTCTCAGGATCCTGTTCTCAAATACTTTCAGTCTATGTTCTTCCCTCAGAGTAAGCGACCATGTTTCGCAACCATACAGAACAACAGGTATGATTATCGTTTTATATATTTTAAGCTTCAAATTCCTCGACAGAATTCGCGACGACAAGAGATTTTGAACCGAGTAGTAACACGAATTCCCTGCTTTTAGTCGACATTTAATTTCTTCGTGAATATGATTTTCGTCTGTTAACATTGATCCTAAATATTTGAAAGTATCCACTTTATCAAAAGCATTATTTAATATTTTAACGCCTCCACAATTTGCCGTATTACGGTCCCGACGTACTTCCATGTATTTAGTTTTCTCTGCATTTACTTCTAAACCCATGTCCCTGCAAGCGTTTAATAAGATCTCTGCATTTATTTCTACTGTTCTCCTATCCTCCCCTATTAAATTTACATCATCAGCATATGCCATAACCTGGTGAATGCCGTTCAACTCTAAGCCCTGGTTGCTATCTTTGATTTTCCTTATGGCGTATTCCAGCACAAAGTTAAATAATAATGGCGACAACGCATCTCCTTGTTTTAGGCCATTTTCGACGTGGAAGCTCGTGGACAAAAATTTTCCTACCCGGACTTTACTTTGGGATTCACTTAAACATATCTTAATTAATCTAATTAGCTTTCTCGGTATTCCAAGTTCTGTAAGAACGTTGTATAATGTTTCTCTCCTAACCGAGTCGTAAGCCTTTCTAAAATCAATAAATAGTTGATGTACCGGGGTATTGTATTCCCACTCCTTTTCGAGTATTTGGCGAATGGTAAATATTTGGTCGATAGTTGATCGATTTCGTCTAAATCCGCACTGATAATCTCCAATAATTTCATCCGCGTATGGGGTCAATCTTGCTAACAGAATATTTGAAAGGATTTTATAGGATGTTGACAGAAGAGAAATGCCTCGATAATTATTACAGTCAGTTTTGTCGCCTTTCTTGTGAATTGGAACAATGATTGACTCTTTCCACTCTTGTGGCAATTCTTCCTTGTTCCAGATAAGGAGAATGAGTTTGTGTATCTTGTTCCACAATTTTTCGCCTCCAGCTTAAATTAACTCAGCCGGGATTTCATCTACACCCGGAGATTTGTGTTTCTTTAATTTCTTTATAGCGGCTTCCACTTCTATTCGATTGGGTTCTGGAATATACGGTTCTGCTGTGTGTATCTCCTTTTCTCCACGCACATTAGTTTTTGGCTGCGTGTTAAGCAAATCGTCAAAGATGTCATTCATTACTATTTACTAAATTACAGGAACAGTATATCATTGCTCAATGTTAGTTGTTACTAATTAAAATTTTTCATGTGTGTGTGTTTACTTGAAACAGATTGAACCAGTTGGGGTTAATATCCTGGATATAGCTACCCCGTCTACATTAATGATCTGCTAAGTTACTGCAAACCAAGATACAAGTTGTTTTGAATGCCTCCAGAATTTCATATTCCTTTAACAATTCATGAGAAACCACTTCTATGTATAGTTTAAAGAAAAATTAATCAATTTCGTTTCAGCTTATATTTGTGATGAAGTTATTTATATTTGTCTCGAATGTTTCTGAAATTTGTTTGTATACTCGAATCATTAATCATGAATAATCCTATGTGGATGCTACTATTATGTAATTCACATTGCTATAAAATTGCACAGAGTTAATAAAAATTAATGTATAGACTTAATATTACCACTTATATTACCTGGAATTTAATATTTAAAACATAAATGGAACTTATTAAATGTTTAAAATAGGAAGCAGATAGGTAACTATAAACAGTCAATGTAAACAATGCACGTTCTTAATAAAATATTTGATGATTACATGGTTGTATAGAGTGAAAATAATTAAATATTTGTATAAATGTACTTAATTAAGAAAAGTAGGTTTATTAGAACAACAATTTATATATTTCCTCTCTTTTCTCCCTTAGACAAACATTCCCTTTCTTTGGACATGCATACCTACCTACAAGGCCTTTCTTAGGAGGTGCCGAACCCGATTAGGAACACTTTGCAGGGCCCCAGAATTACAACTAATTTGCAGCAAGGTCTGTAGTACCAAGTATTATTTGTAGGCGCTTTGCCTTTTGGTCTAGTGGTTAGCGCGTGTACATACGTCATAATAACCATAAATACCATAGTTTCTTTGTCAATTTGCCTAACACGAATTGACGTTTGAACGTTTTTTTCAATTTAAGATTAAAATAATAGGTCCTACTTGAGTTGTTTTTTAATATGACTAAATAGAACATAACACCTCTATGTATGTTTTTAATGGAAAGTCATCCGTTACTAAAGGCATACTTAATAAGAATGAATGAATGAATGAGAAAATAAATTTATGTTCATTGTTTTAGTCACAATAGTCGTTCACCTGATGCTTTATTGACATTTTCTACTGCTCTTTATGCTATTCTTTCAGAAATCAGTAATGTCATATTTGAGGTACATTGTTTATGACTAAACCTTACCACAGTTATATCTCAATGATACAATACAAAGTCCAACAAAGTTTACTAGGCGGAGACTGGGATCGAACCCGGGACCCCAAGCACCAGAGGTGAACGTTCTACTTCTGAGCCACCGCGGCCCCAGGTTAAAGAAGATGCAAGAAATGAAGTCGAAATATATTGCGCCTTAATTTATAACTATTGATAACGTAAGTAATAGCAGTAACGGTTAAATTTATTTAAATATATATATATATATATATATATATATATATATATATATATATATATATATATATACTTATTTATTTTTACATATAGTTTCAGTAATAAACTTTGTAGCACTGATAACATAAATCTACAAATTTCAACTTCACAAAATGTGCACAGATAAAATAGTGCAATTCCCAATGCTTTCTAAATCAAACGTCCTGGAAACGAAAATGCAGACAGGTTTTTGCTCCACCCTCAGATTTTCTGGTATGATAATGATAATGATTAACATCTGACAGGAGTAACTGTAATTTGAGATATAAAATAAAAGGTGATTATGAAAATAAATTCTAAGTTATAATGAAAGAAATACATGTATGTGATAATAAAATTGCAAACACATCATTTACAAACTTACGTGTATATTGTTATTACGTATTCATATACTGAGTGTCCGGGAAAAGCCGTGAAATTTGTTAGTTTATCCTCGGAACACACTGTTTGTTTACTTGTAAGCTTGATTAAGAAAATAAATAACGGCGAAGACAGTTACGAAACAATTTTCCAATTTTTTTTTTTTTTTTTTTTTTTTTTTTTTTTGCTGCGGAGTCCTGTTTTAGTAGGAACTAACATTAATATCTCATCATGGACGAGTCTCATTTCCCTTTACAACGGTTTTCCATCTGCAACATATTCTCAACCTGTTCATTGCCTATAGGAGTAAATTTTTCAGAGAAATAACTCAAATGGAAACACAGACAGTGAATGAATTTATAATATATACTTCAACCTCGTGCCGCGCCAGTTTTCAAAACTATTTCATAGTTTACTTCTCTTACAAGTAAACCTATCGATGTCGAAATCTAGTTTCTTGACCAAACTTGGCAGACAGGTGTGAAGTATTAAGAAACGAAGGTAAGCAAAATCCAACACACACACGGCTCCACTGAGAAAAACCCGTACTCCAGACAGCAGTATATTGTACAATTTTACAAATTCTCTTGCTTAATACAGACATCAGTAGGGAGCATACGTTTCCCGTATGCTACTTAGGCACTGTCCTTAGATGTTACATCAGGCCGTTGTAGGATATATGATTTCTAAGTCTTCCTCATATTACATACGTATATGTATGTTAGCTCCGTCAGTGATATATTATATATGGCCATTTGTATTTGAGATCGTGATCGCCTATATTGTTTCATACTTAATGTTTGTACAGATGGAACATTTATAAAGAAAGTATTATAAAAGATGCGTTTTCACTTATACGTTTGTAGTACGTCCAGGAACTACAGGATTAAAAATCTAACATACTCTTTTACGTAGACAACATACATTTTTCTTTCAGTGTGCCGTCCATAAATACGGTTGCAGTGGACAAAACCTGATTGATCAGAATAAGCCATAAAATGTGTTCCAAGTTTTATAATTTCATTTTATTTGTACAACAGGTAAATGGATGAACAACTGAAACACATGAACCAACATCGGGAACAGGAAACATATAGTTGAGGTATGCTTATCATGGCCGCTATCTTGAAGTCGGCAAGCTTGTGTAAAGGAATATGTGTGTTTGTGTTGAGTCCCAGATTGAACACTGATGTGATTGATTTATTATCGATTTATTGATTTTATCCATATTATTTTACCTGTGAACAATGATGTGGGCTACCCATTTTTGTTTGTGTTATTCATGTCTTATGAGTTTTTGTGCACTTTGGGAAAGGACAGAGACGTTTTATTATATGATTATATTACGATATGAGAAACACATGTGTTGTGGACTAGTGCTCTGAAGAGCCGGTGACCGTCTAATTTATCTTTCGCTTAATCAGCATTTTACAATTCTGATTTGATTTATGTAATTGTTCTTGTTGTTTTGTAATAAAACATGAGATACACCATCCAGAATCCTCCTACAACCTTTGCCACTCCTCTTGTGATGTCTTTTACTCGCTTCTAGGCTCTCTTGTAATGGTCGCCGAGCCTTGGGCCCGAGCTTTATTTAAAACTATATAACTTTTGCTTGGAGGAGTCGCGATCCAAGAAGAAGAGGTTGCCGACGGAGTTGTGTTGGACTCGTACTAGCTGACTGGAGCCTTCCTAAGGAGAGGACCTCGCCGACGTTGTGAGACCAGAGCTATCGAGAGAGCCAGAGGAGCCCTGCCAATGGATACCAGCATCAGAGTCCAGACGTCGAAATGAAGGTATTCCTTTCTGATTCCTAACCTCCTTCCCACACCCAGTCTCTCTTTCTTTAGGAAACCCTTTTGCAGAATTCATTTTTGAAATTATGCTCTCTTTTTAAAGGATAGCCGTTCGATCCTAGAACCTGTCTTGAGCTAGAATCCCCATTTCTTTCTTCTGACGGCTTGTGTGTAAATGAAGTATTGGTAGCCTTTTCCTCCACCTAACATTCTCTTTTCATGGTGGTGTTAATTTGTTTTTCTAACCCCACTAAGTCTTTTCATGTGGAGATTTGTTTCTTTTCTTAGTGTATGACATTTGGTTTATTTGTTGGCCAATAACTGTTGTTGGAGCAGGCATCTCGGTGCCAAATCTAGGCTGGATCTCTTGCGGGAGTATAGTACACGCACCCCGATCGAGACTAGTTATTGGGCGTATCTCCGCAACAGACGGGTGGTTTTAACAGAGTGGAGGCAAATAAGCTCTCTTTTCTTTGGGTCTATTAGCATTTCACTACTTATGCAGTGAGGCATTCAATTGTACAGTTTATGCGAGGTTTATTGCGGAGGTATGGACGCACCCCGAGCAGAACCTTCCTAAGGATGTAGTACTGAATGAGGAGGGTTTCACCGTATTGCGAGAGCTCCTTTGGAGTGTGTCTCTTTCGAGCGAAAGTACTACTTTAGCGTTGAGGCCTGTTGATCGAGTCCGCACGCGGAGATCGTTGCGGTCAGGTGGAATTTTTGACCGATCCGAGTTCCTCGCTAAGGGGCGAAGTATCGCTAGAGACTGAGAGGTTCTCCTCAAGAGGAAAGTAGCTCAGCTATGTTTCCCCCTTATTTTTTGTGACTGATGGTTGGGTTCTGGCGAAACGTTCTTTTTTAACTCCAGTTGAACGATAGCGTGTTTCTCTCAGTATCCTTATTTTGGTTAGCTTATTTTTTCGTATCATTTTTACATTTATATTTGATTATTAGTATTTTTGTATTAATGTGATGTGTAGTTGTGTGCCCAACTTTTTAGATTTTTTGGGTCTATGTTGCGATATTTACATGAAGAGTTAATTGTGCCTATAGAGGAAATTTTAGATCTTAGCGATACTGTTTATTTTGAACCTGCTACGTGTTTATCTCCGAAGTCTGCCAAAGTTACGCGTCAGTATTTGCATAATTTACATCAGCAGTTACGTTTATCTGATATCCCTTCTGAGATTTCTGGCTTGTCCTCGGTTTCTTTGAGCCCGAAAACATTAGACAAAGCGTCAGCTGGAAATAACGCTGGAGATGAGGGTCATGTTCATTACATTATTTCAATTATTAGGCCCGAGCCATTTTATACGCGGTTTGGCGAGGATGTGGATAGGTTTCTAAGGAAATATGAAACTGTTAAGTTAATGGATGGACTGCCGCCGAAGTTAATGGATGGACTGGCGCGCGGAATAAGTTAATCTTAGGCTTTTTACTTAAGGGAGGGGTCGAAAATTGGAATTCATCCATTGAAACGAAATCTGAGTTTGCGCAGTGGTCGTATGACCAATTTAAGAAGCAGGTTTACCAATTTTTTAAAGATCATGCGCTTCCTCATTTTACCGTTGCCCAGATGAGGGCTAGGGAAAAGGGCACGGATGAAAGCGTCATGGACTATGTTTATTCAAACAGGATCTTATTCTGAGGTCAGAACTTGATGCCCCTCAGAAAGCTCAGATTCAGTACACTATTGAGGGTCTTCAACCCGAATATTTTCGTGCTGTTATTAAGAAAGAGTATGCTAATCTTAAAGCGCTCGTTGGTTAGCTAATCTTAGAAGAAAAAGCACGTTTGCTTACGAAGAGGAAGAAATTAGATCAATTTATTAAAAAGAATTCCGTGCTCCTTCAGTCTGCTTTGGTTAGCAATAAGCCAACAAACAGTCATCATTATGTAACAACTGCTGACGCAGCATACAAACAGGAATCAGCTGTAAGAGCTATTGACACGCCAAGTGAGCAGACGCAGCAAAGTAATGACGTAAACGGTCGTTTGCTCAAATTGCACCAAAAGTTATCTAAGTTAACGCTGCAGATTTATGCTATTTCTGATGGTAGTAGAAACGAAAATAATGGAAATAGGTCACGACATAGAAGAAATAATGGAAGACAAGATTTTTCAAGAAATAATAGGCAGCAAAGGAATGATAATGGTGAACTTTTGCCCCGGATTGTTTTTTCATATAACGTGACTTGTAATTTGAGCATGCAGATCTCGCCATTTGAATGCCTTTATGGCTTTTCCCCGAAATAGTTACATTCGGCCATGTTGGACACTCAGTGTCAATTCTCGGAGAATCAAGATCGGCTAGAATGTCTAAAATACATAAGGGAAAGATCTCACGACAACCTATTTAACACATTTCTGACTTCCACCAGATCATACAATAAAAAGAAGAAACAGCCAACATTCAAGAAAGGTGATTTGGTTTGGATCTTTGATCCAACTATTAAGAAAGGGAATTGTAAGGCCTTTTCTGGGAAATATCTTGGTCCAGGAGTGATCCAGGGAAGAAAGCATTACAATAGTTATTATGTGAAATTTCGCACTGGTCATGGACAAATTAAGATCTATTCCTTTGCTATAGACCTTTAAAGAAATACTACCTGCCAGGGATGGCTGGTGAGAAGGACGTTCAGAAGATAGACACCTCTTTTCCCTCTGTGCTAAGAGAGGGTGCTAAGGACTCCGAGTTACCAGCGATTGATGATGATTTGGCCCAGTTCCTCGTTGAAGAACCGTATTTTCTGCGAAAACAATGCTCCTCTTGATTGTATGCTTATCAGGGACATGGTTTCCATGGTGGACCTACCAACCATGAATGATATGGGTCTCTCCACCTCATCTTTTAAGGACAAAATTCGCCCAAAATTTTCAGCAAATCAAGAGATTAATAAGAGGATAGCACTATATTTTGGAAGCATTACATTGCTTTCTGGGGACTGCATTGTAAACAGTACTAATACGTCATTTCAGCCACGAGGAGGTGTTGACCTTGCGATTCATCAGGTTGCCGGACCGGATCCGCTTCAAGATTGTAGGAAGATTGGTCATTTAAAAGTTGGAGATGTTTGCATCACCGACTCCTACAACCTTCCCGGATCTTATCGCATACACGCCAGTGCTTCGTCTGACAAAAATCCGAAGAAATTACAAGCATGTTATGAAAAGCTCTAAGTTTAGCATTGAAGAATGGTTTCAGATCGATAGCAACTGAACATTGCAACTGGTATTTTCTTTTTCTCTAAATCGCTGTAGATTACATACGGAAATTTTTGGGAGAGAAAATCTGGAGTTGGTGGATGTAATTGTATTTTGTCAATTTGACAGAGAGAACAATCAGATTTATGAGGGACTGGTGCATGTTTATTTCCCGAAGTAGTCCTGGGAAAAAAATACATCTATCAGGATTTATTGTTTTGGTTACTTTGTTAATGACCTATCAGGCGATGATGATCTATGTTATTACTTGTATGTTATGGACGCGCTGCATACACGCGTCTTGCTGCAATGTGTCAGAAGCGAAGAAAGGAAAGCTACATGCAAGTTACCACCACCAGTGAAGACACCAAAGAATTCTCGCTAATTTTTTTCTTTCTTTTCCTTTTCTCTTCCTTTGTGTTTTGTTCTCTATTTACTGAAAACAAATTGAGACGACATACCTGAAAGTAGATACATTTAGTCGTATAGCGAAGAATGGCAATCGATTAACCCTAAACAATAAGTATAAGTATAAATTTTACAGGGAGTGGGTGGGAGTGGGCAGTTATTTTTTTACCTTTCAGATGAGTTGGATATTAATTTTGCTTTCCACTACCATGTATGTGTCACGTCTGAATAGGATATACAGCATCACAAGCAAGCCACGTTGGAGAAATTATAACTCGCTCGAATTTTTTAAAAGGAAGGAGTCATGGAATATATCAAATTGGGCTAGAATTTTACAAGAATTACAATGTTAAAGTCTATGTTTGCACAAATACTTGTAAGACAAAATGGAATGCACATTGATATGAATTCGTTGGTTCGAGGATTTATTAATAGCTGTATCTTTTTTAAAATAATCCAAGTCAGGAAAACCTAATGTACGCTGGTAAGAGGATGATAGTTAACTACTTATGAAAGGTATAACCGGCTTGAAATCGTTATCGTCTTAAGTTTCGAGTTAGAAGGCAACCCTTCATAAGCAGCCACCTACTCAGTACGCGCTAGCATACATTCGATTTGTCTGACTTGATTTTTCTACATACATCCAAGGAAATTTTACCAGGAGGATGCAAAGTTCGTTCTCTGGTTTTGCTCTTTTAATATAGATTTAAAAAGAGAAAGGATGTGCAAAAAAGTCGCACTGAGGCTGATTTATTTTATACCATCTCGGTATTCAAGGCAGTATTTCATGACATAATCAGTAAGAACGTCAGGAGCTTTAACTGAGTGGGGTGTTCAAAATAAAAGAGGGAGTGCACCTAGAACACTAATATACATTTTATATTAACTCAAAGAAAAAAATATTTTTACACCCAGGGGTGTGTGTAAGGGAATTTCGGGGAGTGTTAGAGGTTTTGAGGGTGTGGTGAATACTTCCTGGACATAATATATATTTTTACAAAAAAAAAAGTTGTAAACGTGAAAAAAGTATAAGAAAAAGAAACCGCTGCAGCATTAAATTCAGAAAATGTTTCATATGCGCGAAAACTTAATACAAGCTATTCATTTACTTTTTAGGGAGAGGCCATACCCTCCCATATACGTGTATTGCAATATGTTGTTGTGTCTATTTGATAACCGAGAGTAGCAGAGATATATTAAGGGTACGATAGCCACTTGGCCGGGGGTCTCGTAAGCATTGGGATCCGGCGAACAGAAAGTCATGTATTAATTACATGTATTAGAAGCAAAATTTAGTTATTTCGACGACAAGACGCTTGTTTCTCCTGGGCCTAATATGCTGTTAAAACGGATCTGGAGAGTAGAGTAGACGGGCACTATCGCTGGGCCCTCTTAGGCGGGTGCCCGATTGGATAGAATCGGTACGTGCCTACCTACGTCTCATATTCAGGAAGAATTAAATCTTAAAAACAAAAACAACTAAAGCGCTAGTTACTATATATTAAATTTTCAATGAAGCTTTATAGAAACTAAAATATTTCGCATTATTACTTATTCGTTACAATTTAATAAATTGCTGGAACATAATTTATGTTTATTTGTGGTTAATATGTAACAAGTGGCATTAACTCTTCTAAGAAAATTTGTTAGTTAATCAAAACGTAAATGAAAATATTGAAGAAGCACACGACGACACTAGTAGGTATAAGTATTTTTCAACACTATAGAGACATAGGTATTGAACAATTGTTTGACTTACATACATTCAAGCAACAACTGACACTGTTTTTGATGTTGCCACCCTAATGTTTAATAAATTAAAAGCATTATACAGTAATCAAAGCGAGAGTAAATAATGACGTGTGTATTTACAGAGTTGTATGTTACCTCAAAATTTTGTAAACAACCATTAAGTACCTTTGCTCTAAGTAAACTAAGTCCGTCGGTTTTTTCCATCTTATATGCCAACCATTTACATATAATTGAAGATTGTAGCAATAAAGGTTTCAATATATAAAATATTAATCGTGATCCTTTTATCATTAATCATGGTTGCATATATTACTATTGTTTCATCTGTTACCGTGTACTTTCTCCTACTACTTAAAATGTACATACATGGATATTATTATTATTATTATTATTATTATTATTATTATTATTATTATTATTATTATTATTATTATTATTATTATTATTATTAATAATAATAATAATAGTGTAAAAATATTTTGTATAGATTGGGCCGTCATTTTAGCGGCTGTTATAAATATATCTCCAAATCCTAAAAAACGTAATTTTACATAAAATAAAATTAATAGTTATACTTTATTTGCAATGACAATCTGACTTATCACAAATCTGTCAAAATTCTTATTCAGAAAATATGTGAAGCATTCTGTTCAAACACGTAAGAACTACATTGCTATTACTAATTAATGATCATGTTTTTATAATTGGAAACACACAGAAAAATTATTGCGAAATGACCTTTAAAATGTAAAGTAATTATCTAAGTAAATACTGATGTAAAATTTTGAATTGATTATTAACCTTGGCTCACAACAAATTGAATATGAAGTTTTTAAACAACAATGCTTAACGCAATGAACATGTAATGGGAGCTGAATTTAATCACTTGACAATTTTCATAATTTTGTCGCAGTACTTGATTTTCAATAGCTATGCAATTCTAAATTTTTGAATAAAATGAATTTTACATGTTCTTACACAGTTGTGCTCAGATGTTTACATGCATAGTTATTGAAATCTGAGATCGTTATTTTCTGTACATGTAAATTAAAATTACATATCATAAGAATACATTAAGAATACAAATCATAATTGTGGTAACAGCATCTCATTTTTTCTAATTTTCTTTTCTTTCTAAACTTTGTTTTAATACTTTAATAACTGACTCTAATATTAACCCATTCATAGATAGAAACTGCGTATCATTCACATCCTAATCATTCGCATCTTTTTATTTATATATAATATATAATACAACCTGACTTACTAAGTATGCAACTGTACCCGAATCACAACAGTAAGGTAATCAGATCTATCTACTTGTAATAATTAATTTTCTAAATACAAGATATGAATACAATTAAATAAAAGTATCTATTGAACTCTGATGGCTCCAATGATATTAATATGTTGTAATCATATGCGTAATAAGTAACATTTTAAGGAACATGACTGGTTTTATCAAACTACAGCTTTGAAGTCATTTTATTAAAATATAAAATCATATTTTAATTCCCCAATATTCTTTCATTCTGATGCATTATTAATAATTTCAATATGCAGTTAAATAGTGTAAAGTACTCGGAAAGAGTCGTTTTACTCTGTGAAGAAGATACTACAGCAAAATTAGCCGCAAATCATATTAGTTGCCTTTACCATGCTTTCAAAATTTCATCCTCGTCTACAAGTAAAAGTAATTTGAACTGTAATATTGAACTCTCAAAACGTTATATTTAGTACTAACTCAATTTTTAAGAACCTTTATACACAAAAGGGTTCAGTTTACTCTATGGTCCAAGATTTCATAATCAACAAACGAATCAAACAACTTAAATCTCAGCTGAACTAAAAGTTGCCTTTTATTTAGGATAGTTTTTCAACTGGGTTTATTTAATACATTTTATTCAGTAAATATAATTCAGCACTTTTTCCCCTCAGCTTTATACGAAATTTGCAGCTATAGGAAAAATTGAAAGTGAAAATAATACCCACTTATAATGTTTCATTGATTACGTAGGTAATCTTTTAGTTACATCTGAGCACAAATCTTTAACTATGACATTTCATACTTTTTACGCAAGCTGCGATTTGAAACTAGTCAGTGCAATTAAAAGAAAAGATTATAAGTACAATAATGATGGAACATAAAATTAAGCTGCATAATTACTGACATCCGTGAAATTTATGCATAATATTCGAAAGATATTTACAAAATAAGCAGAAGTTTATTAACATAATATTTTTCCATAGACTTTTCCACACTCTTATCTACTCCCTTACTTAGTTCTTAATATTATTGAGACACTTGTGTAGACGGGAGAAAATATTTTGTATCCCTTCGTTATAGAAGGGCACTGAATTCTAATGGTAGCCATTTTGATATTGCTTTTTTAAAAAACATATTGTTTATCAACAAGTTATGCACCATGGAATTACTTCAATTGAAAGATCTTGTAGAGCTTCCTTATTGCGTAGCAGGAGTACAAAACGGGTTGTCAAATAATTCGTGCCAAATTGAGATGAGATATCTAATTCGTTTGATTGTATACAATCCGACATTTCCGAGATCCAAGACAATTCTAGGCATTGTGTTCTGTATCGCACCGCGTAGTTTGCGTAGTGTTGCACAATAAGTAGAATTGTTTCATTACTTGAAACATTAAATAAGAAAAATGTCTTTCCTGCACAAACAAATGCTGAATATGACCTCGCTGAATGTTGGTTGACTTGTATAAATTTTCAAATCACTTTAAAGGACAACATTTTGCGTTAGATGAAACTACATATGTACAGAAAGAACATGAAATCAGTGATTGAATTATGGGTATTATATTGCACACTACATACCTCAATACACACAATTACATAAGATAAAATTGTGAATTCAAGAACCAATAACCATTGTACAATATTACCTCTCACTAATTTCAAGAAGTAATAACTATATACATGTTAGTATCCATGTTAAGTAACCCATGTTAGTATTTTGGATTCTCCTACATCCAACGCGAGCCTAGCAAATACTTAACCCTGCTAGATTACATTTTAAGAATGTGTGCAATAAAATATAAACGCGTATTGATTTCTGTATTACATTACTCTTTCATCAGGAACCGTACCTATGTCTAGCTACAAGTAAATTGTTTTGAATTTACCCGCTATTTGTGTTTCAATTAACCAAAAATTCTTTAAGATATTGTTGAGAGATTGGTGTATGTATTTATCATCGTGCATATATCATATAAATCATCTTATATTTATATTAGTATTACACTTACAGTAATATTCTAATTGGATAATGCTTGAATAGTGAATCTAAAATTTTATTCTTACCAAATCGTCCAACTGAAATATGATATAAAATTAAGAAATACCATTCACATAAATAATTTAAATTTAAGGAGAATACTTAACTAGAAGCGTAACACACAAAATATAATTAGTTATTAAACTACGTAATTAATATTAGTAATGAATTAAAATTTTAATAAGTCAAAAGTTAAAAAGAACTAAGGTTAGTAGTATTAATATCTATCAATATATGTTTTAATGTTCTTTTCCCAGAATCTATGTGTACATGCATCCATACATGTATATTTCACTGAAGATTGAGTAATTGTTACGAAACGCAGATGAATTGATTTAAAATTCTGAGGGTCTTTAGAAACAATAACGGCAATAACTATTGGCACCAAGATAGGACAAAAAAAATTAGACTAACCGCGGTTAAGAAATGTTTTCTTACTCCACTATGCCCACCTGATAATTTTCAAGAAGATGTAAAAGCAGCAATAACTTGAAAACAAACTGTTGAATACAAGTCGAATACAACTGAATTTGGATTAGTTTTCTGCATAGATTCAATTAATGCATTATTAGACGTGTTGTAGGCGCCGATAGAAACTGTAGAATTCCTAACTTATATTGTCAAAATTGAATATCGAAAATAATTATTGGTTAATATAATATTTGAGCAAGTAAACTACATGGTACACTATTCAAGTTATTTACAAACACTATTAGAATTGGAAAAAGGAAAACATATACATGTTTGATTAATCTACTAGCCCCAGTAAAAAATACACTCTCTTAGAAAGACTAAAATAACTAATGCAGTTCTTTATTATTTCACTAACATTTCTGATGGACATGAATGATTTATGAAAGTTAATTATTATCAAACTGATTGATTAATCTACTAGCCCCAGTATAAAATAAACTCTCTGAGAAAGACTAAAATAACTAATGTAGTTCTTTATTATTTCACTAACATTTCTGATGGACACGAATGATTTATGAAAGTTAATTATTATCAAACTGATTGATTAATCTACTAGCCCCAGTATAAAATAAACTCTCTGAGAAAGACTAAAATAACTAATGTAGTTTTTATTATTTCACTAACATTTCTAATGGACACGAAGGATTTATGAAAGTTAATTATTATCAAACTGATTGATTAATCTAGTAGCCCCAATATAAAATAAACTCTCTGAGAAAGACTAAAATAACTAATGTAGTTCCATATAATTTCACTAACATTTCTAATGGACACAAATGATTTATGAAAATTAATTATTATCAAACTGATTGATTAATCTACTAGCCATAGTATAAAATAAACTCTCTGAGAAAGACTAAAATAATTAATGGTGTTCTTCATTATTTCACTAACATTTCTAATGGATACGAATGATTTATGAAAGTTAATTATTATCAAACTGATTGATTAATCTAGTAGCCCCAATATAAAATAAACTCTCTGAGAAAGACTAAAATAAATAATGTAGTTCCATATAATTTCACTAACATTTCTAATGGACACAAATGATTTATGAAATTTAATTATTATCAAACTGATTTCTAGAAAAATGTAGGAGAAATCGTGAAAATGTCCAGAAAGTTAAGGCAGCATGTTCTTTCCCTGAAACGTTTGTGGTTTGTGCACAAAAAAGAGATCGCTGATGTCAGATTTAACCTCTGTATCACTGAGCTACCTTGCCTTTACATCGGATGAACTATTATTCCTGTACATGTATCGATCAAGTAAATACTCTTCTGTGCTAAATCAATATTCAAAAAGTATTGACAAAATTTGAAAATTCTTAGAATTTCCTGCGGATTTCAATGATTAGTAAATTATTCAAATTCAATTGTTACACAGAAGGTCGCATATCTTCATTTGTCTCCGTCATGTGTTGAACGTGAAATGCCAGTGATTCCTTTTAAAGGTTCTAGTAAATCCGATTACTCTTATTATTTATAAAATTATTTTAGGCGTATATCATCAGTAAGCAGAGTTAGTAATCTGAAGAAATTGCTGGCAACTTATATTTTAAGTTAATTGTAAAGACAATACAATTTTATCAATAGTGTTTATGGGTGTCTAGTACTTGTGTGCGAGTGTGAAGTATTATTGCTTTTATCACGGATAAAAAACTGAATCGGGTGATTTTCAATTCATGGGGAATCTAGCAAATATATATCGACTGAAGGTTACTTTCACATTTTACGTTATTGGTTCGAAGGCTAATTGTTCACATGTAACTCGTTTTCATCTTGACATTTGCATCCAAAAAATAGGCAAAACAACATGACTGGGTTAATACCAACCACGGAAACAATCAGAAGAGGCTAGTCACCGATAGTAAAGAAGAAGAAAGAAGTTGAATACATAATAATCATCACAATATCAAGTATAAGGAACCACAAAAGTATATTCCCCCCTAAGGGCTTTAATTCCATTACTTGGCGTCCAAGTTATTTGCAGTTGTGAGAACGCCTGAGCAGATGCAACCCAACTTACACGTAACTTTTCTCGGCACTGACAGCAGTTCGTAGCACTGAGTCAGGTATTGAGCAAGTAAAATTGCAAATGAAATAAGTTTGTAAATCACTCTCTCCGTCTTTTTCTTTCTAGGGAAGAGAAAATTTTCCTTGTCACACGGAGTATGCATTGAAATTGACATTGAAACATTTCAAAGTGTTTTAACCTGGTCGGGATTTGAGCACGGATCAACCGAATAAGAGTCCAATGTGCTAACCACTCTCGTACTGCGCCATTTGATCTTCCACCCAAACTAATACGTAGTTAAAAACGTTTTATGGAAGAATATACACAAGATACTAATGCTTCTGTGCGTGTCACAATGACGGTCCAGATTTCCTAGTATAACTCAAAAACATGTTATATAGAGAGGAAAATATCACGAAACTTTCTTCAAGTTAAGGCTACGTCATCGGTTGCAGGGATGGTCCCGAATAACATTGCATTTCGTCTTTACCATCGCTTCTAATCTCCAAAGAAGAAAAAACTACATAAATTACTTTTACATTCCTTGAATTGTATCAACACTTGCAGAATTGGAGAGTTCTGTCTATGTTCCATAACTACTAGTTTATTTTCTTATATTTATATGAGTAATTTGTGGCAAATTAAGCCGGTGGCGCTAGCCGAGTGATCTCGGGCGTTCGGGTTTTGATCATGAGGCGCAATCCACTGTGGGTTCAAATTCCTTTGAAGACCACGGTCGGAGTTTTAACTGTCCTCGATATTTCTGTGTTCGTGTCCCTGTAGTGTTTGGAATACGCTTAAGGACATGAGGTGCGAATGGCGAAAAATACTGGCAACCGGTTGGGGTGATTTATTTTTAAAAATCGTGAAAGCAGGAAACTGTCATTGCAGTACCTTGGTTCAAAAACACGTATTGGGAACTATTAATTTTTCTGTATGGGGAGGTAATTTTATGTAATTGGTATTGTATCGGTAATTGGTATTCTGTTATGCCTTTATTATTATTATTATTATTATTATTATTATTATTATTATTATTATTATTATTATTATTATTATTATTATTATTATTATTATTATTATTACCACAGAAGGAAAGAAAAAGTAACATAGTCGAAGGTATTCATAGGAACAGAAAATATATAGAGTGTGTCGGATGTTTCTTATATTTTCACATAAACGCAATGCCAATTTTGTGTGGTTGGCATTTCACCTGCGAAGGAAGTCGTCTCAACTCTGAGGGACAGAGAAATTGAATATTTTTCATGTTAGTATCAATATTGCAAATTATAGAAATTTCATTATTTGCCTCTGCCAAAATCAAACCCACAACACCAACATTATAACACTAACGCTTAAGCCATTTCTCTAAGACATCGCTGCTCTCTGAGAAGGAAAAAACTGGGTGTGCAGTGCATTAGGTAATTAAACAATTTTACGATTCCAATTTAATAATGGTGAAACTTTCTGATTTCAGTCATGATAAAATAGTACAGTATTATGCAGAAAGAATACACAAGAGAATTCAACTTTAAACTGACAACTAAAAAAACATACAAACACTCAAGGCCATGATTGAGAAATTGGCCTTTAGAAAGCTTTGAACTCTTGACGGGCACAGTGCCATAAAGTGAGCGGAACTTCGTCCCCTGGCGCCCAAGTAAGGGAGAGCAAAATTCTGGAGGAAAAAAGAAAAGAACAAAAAAGTTTTAAAAGTGCTAAAGATCAAGGAAGTAAAGGGGTTTATTTTTGAAAACCTTCTTACGCCAATCATGGTGGAGCTTCGCGGCTTTTTTGGTAAACTCACACATATGTATGGAGGCGCTGATGTATGCTCTCACCTCGGCCCCTGATTTTTTACGACACGGCATTGCAGAGATACTCATATTCATTGGAATCTGGTATTTCAGGACAGTGGATTATTTTTTAAAAGTTAACTTATTTAACAAACTTTCCTTAGTACCTTATGTTTTCAATTTTTGCGCGTTTTACTCACATTTACAGTTTCTGCAGTAACTCATTAGGAACAGGGAAAAGCAAGGAAAATTCAGGATAGTAAAAATGTGAAGCACTATTCGCGCGTTCTTCTCGTGCCTGAAGTAAAACAATACAAAATTGTGAACATGCAATTTTTGGTCTTCCATCTTCTATGTGTTTTCAAATTTGTAAAACCAAAGCAAAGGTCAATATTAATACACACATTGCTTAATATCTTAGCTATTATTGAATAACTATTGCGTGATCCGAAAAACTCTAGTATATCCACAAATCATCATTGGTCATATTTTACCGAAATACGTCATGACTTTTCGGACAACCTGATACTTTATAGGTTGTAAATACGCAAAGTTCATTGATTTCATCACTTATTCACTTACTCTCTTATTATCATGATAACTTATAGGGTACTTCCCGTTGATATCGAAAGATGAAATGTAGTATGCAGGCTTGGTGTAGCGTGCAAGTAAAGAAATAAAAAGCACCAGGATGATATTTTCCTCCCCAAACCCCTACAATGGAGTGTGTAGATTATTCAACAAAAAGACGTGAAATCCAATCAAATAATTCATAAAATGTAAAATGTGTAGCAACGTCTCGACCTTGAAATAATAATAATAATAATAATAATAATAATAATAATATTAATAATAATAACAATAATAATAATAAAAGGAATAACAGAATTACAATATCAATTACGTAAACAATGACTTCCAATAAAGAAAAAATAATAAATGCCATAGCGGGAGTCGAAGCCGAGTGACTGTAATGGCAGTTCTCTTCTATCACACTAAGAAAATAAACTAGTAGTTATGTTAGATAATCATAGCAGATACTATTTATACACGCGTTGGTATAATTCAAAGAATGTGTAATTAATTTCTATTTTCTTCTCTTCTTTGGATCGTAGAAGGTAAAGAAGAATTGTACTTTAAACCTGAACCAACGCTGAAAACGATGACATAGCCTTAACTTGAAGAACGTTCCGTAATATGTTCCTCATTGAGGAAAGTCTATATAATTTGTTTTTGGGTTAAACAAGGATATCTTGAGTAAGTTATTGTGACACTTACATAAGCAACCTCTCCTTATAGAGGGATAGATCGTCGATTTTTTTTTATTGTGAGCAACAGATAGCTCTTTTAACCGAGTAGATCCGACAATAACCGTTTGGAACAATACAAAAAGCGTTCACCATATAATTGTATAAAAAATTACGTCCATCTATTTACTTTATTTCATAGTTCTTTTATATTCACTTTCTAATATTGAGCGGCAGGTGCCATCCAAATTCATAATTCGTACAATTTTCTCATTTTGTTATTATTATTATTATTATTATTATTATTATTATTATTATTATTATTATTATTATTATTATTATTATTATTGATTCACGGTGCAGAGGAGGGAATCCCCACCTTTCAGCTCGGGCCAGCTTAGCTCTAGCAGCGACTACTTGATTTTGGCCGCATCGTCAAGAATCCAGGAGGGATTAATAGCAATTATCGCCAGTCTTGTGCATGCATTTATTATTATATAATACTTTTTCCAGAGGAATTATTACTGAAGTGAGCTGCGGGGGCAAGAGTAACCCCTGCCTCTTCATCATGAAGTGAGAAACATTGAGATGACTGCATATAATTTATGAATTTCGATACCAACTGTCGCCGATCATTAGAAAAAGAATATGTGAGAATTATGAAATAAAGTAAATAGATGCGCGTAATAATGTTACAAAGTTATATGGCAAACGCATTTCCTCTGCTCCGAAACAGTTATCGTCGAATATACACGATTACAGGAGTATTCTGATTGGCCAAACTAAAAAGACCTCAATGATTTATTCCTTTATATACGACGTTTCCTTCATCTCCTCCGTTGCGAAGTCTGAAGGACTAGCGCCTTCAGATCTTAAGGTTGTTGGTTCGCGTCTGCATTGGGGTACCTTTTCAAGTGTTTTTCAGACTCACAGTAATATAAACAAATCACGCATAGGGGAGATTTAACATATTTGACGTGAGAAATTGTGTGTTTAATTGGTGTTTCGTCGCGTTTTTGCAGCTAGTGGAACACTGGTGGTTCAAAATAACGTAATAAAGAGAAAATATATAAAAAGTACATTTGAGTGTGCGGGCCACACATCACGTCTTCGAGAGGCAACGGTTAGGAAGTTTTATTTCCCCAATGTCGAGTAACCCAGATAAATCATTTAATTCGACACTGTGCAATGCATATTACTTGGTCATGAAAGAATATAATTATAAACAAATACTCGAAGAGAGATATTTAAAGTGTAGTTTTACATAACATTAGCCTCGATGGTAAAGCAGGATGTTAAATTTCCTCATATCTAAATGCTACAACAACATCCATTAATACTACTTCAATCACTGATTTTCAACAAATTGCTTTGACAATTTAGATTGGAATTCGCTTGACTGTTGTTTCTAAATAACACTCTCTCTTTTATTATGACCAAAACAAGAGTTTTAAAGCATTGCAATGGTAAAAGTGTGCAATTTGCTTACGACAATTAACAACAAGTTTTTGCTCTCTTAATTTCACATTCCGGTGGTCCTCATTTCGATGCCCGTCAGTTAATTAAAGGAAATTTATATCATTTGTAATGTTGATACTTCCAATGTAAGACAAGATAGAATATATTTAATTTATCTCGGTCTTAATGTTAATACGACTTTCTTCAGTACACTCGCAATGGCACAGTGCCTTACAAAACAACAACAGCCGTATTAACCTTGATTCGTACTCAGGCCGGTTGGCAGCCCAAAAATTAGAGGGCCGGCTGAAGTTAGGGGTGCCAGATTAAACCATATTATAGTTTATCACCATATTATAGTTCATTTCCAAGGCTACTATGGAAATTTTAGGGAGGGGGCATCAAAACGTTTGGAGGCCGGGCCTCCCTAGACCCACTGGATACAGGCGTGTTCGTACTATGTGGGAATGTAACATGTTGTTCGAACAATTGATGAATACGTAAGGCATACCGTTAGTATATGTCAAACATAGTACTGATCAAAAACAAAGGTTAGTATTTCAAAGAAAGTATTTATGTGTCTACTACTTCTTCTTCTACTATTACTGTTAGAAATAATAGTTTTAAGCAATTCACCATTTCAGATATGTTCCATATCAACAAAAAGACTTCAAATTGAATAATCATGAACTTCATATAATATAAAATATGCAACCAAGTCTCAACTTTCCAATAATAATAATAATAATAATAATAATAATAATAATAATAATAATAATAATAATAATAATAATAATAATAATAATAATAATTGTATTGTTATTGCTATTATTATTATTATTATTATTATTATTATTATTATTATTATTATTATTATTATTATTATTATTATTATTACAAAGGAATAACAATTTGAATAGCAACTACGTAAACAATACTTTCGAATTAAGAAAAAAAGTAATTGTCACGACGGAGTTTGAACCCGTGTCTCTGCTATACGAGTTTCATAAATTTACGATCTACCACAAATTTCTCATGCAAAGGTAAAAAATAAACCAGTAATTACCGAAGATAAAAATAGAAGTTTCTTTTTCTCCACGTGTTAATGCAATTCAAAGAATGAGAAAATAATGTCTGCTGGCTTGCATTTTCGCGGATCCAAAGAGTTTCAGATATCCTCTGATCTTATTAGCCGATACAGATAAAACATCAAGAGTCATGACCTACATAAAGCGAAAAGTAAAGACGAAATTCTTTCTGCCCTCGTAGCCGAGCGTGCTAGCGCAACATGAAAATCGTAATGAAAATTGTTTTTCGCGTGGGCTCTAAACCTGCCCAAGGAGGGACTTTTTTTATTTTTTTAAATTTTCATAACGGTTTCTCATTAAAATAAGCTTGTAGTTTTCTATTCGGATTGATAGTAAAAGTAGCAGTAGAAGTAGTAAAAGTATTAGCGGTAGTAGAAATAATAATAGTAGTAATAGTAGTAGTATTAGTAATAATAGTAGTAATAGTAGCTGTTGTAGTAATATTAGGAACGGGTTAAAAGATCCCCAGGGGTTGGTTAGGTTCTCTTCTTTTGCCCAAATTGTTTGTATATTTTGCATGACCAACTTCAAAAAGCTGGCCAGGATAGCGCGCGAAAAATAATACAGGATAGCGCGCAAATTCTGAAACTTTTGTGATCGGTATAAATGTTGCAGGCTTTTCTTCTTAGGATATTAGAGGTTACGATGAGGAAGAATAGTAGTATGTAAATCGGGAGCAGTTAAAAACGAGGAGGTAGCCTCAACTTGTAGAGCGCTTCGCGATAATTTCCTCATTGACGAAGGTCTATGTAACTTGTTTGTGAGTTAAAGAAGGAAATCTAGAGTAAGTCATTGTGACTATCCTAAGGAACGTCTCCTTATACGACCATTAGTATTTTGTATAGTCTTACATGCAACGATTTTAACTAGCTAATAGTTTAGACGAAAGATGAATTGACGCGGTAGGTAAGTGGTTAACGTACTCAACTTCCATTCGACGCACCCAGGTTCAAATCCTGGATAGGTTGAAACTTTTTTCAAATGTTTAAATTACAATTTCGATACATTCTCAGTGAGACATGCAAGATCTTCTCTCTTCCAGAAAGGAAAAGATTTTGGAATAAGGAGAATTTGAAGCGATCTCCCAATGGAGGGATTCGTTTAGAAACTTATTTCCAGCAGATGTTCTAGATTTGATATTTTCAGCTACTTTCAAGAATTTCCTGATTCATGCATGGTCGGTATTTTTATTTCTCTAAACATAGAGTGCATAAAGAAACAATACATTACATACATAGCAATATTGAGACTAATTAATGGCGTTCTTTGAAAAACACGATACGCAGCACACAGATTCATCTTTCAAGGTATATTCGCGAAGTGTTTCCTCGGGAATCGTGTAAAATTGATTGAAACGCAAAGTTCTCCGCGGTTCAATATGTACTGTACTGATTCTATGGGCCCATAAGGGAAATTTGCATATTTATGGCTTCCATATATCCGGAATCCAATCATACACTACTATAACACTGAGACATGAATATGGGGAAACGCAAAACAAATAGGATTATGTACGAGAGTGGTTCAATAATTATTGTCCCTGACCTGTAAGCAGTATTATCTTTCCAAAATTCTCATTCATAGTAATGCACTTCTTGCACCTATGCTGTAAAGCCACTATGCCAGCTTCAAAGAAAGTCTCTGGCTGAGCCGTGAGCCATTCCTCCAAGCTTCAATAAAAGCTACATTTGAGAGAAACTTCTTTCCCTTGTGGTGCTCCTTCAACTCTGGTAACAAATAAATGCCATTAGGGGCGAGGTCAGGTGAGTAGGGATGATGTTCCAGCACATAAAAACCAGCAGCATGGATTGCGGCACCAGTAAGATGGCTTTTGTTGGCCGGAGCATTATCTTTGTGGAAAAGCACTATTCGCTGCAACATCCCGCACCGTTTTTCCTTGATTGCATCGCATAACTTAGGGATTAGAGCTGCAAAATATGCCCCCGTTATAGTGTGTCCAATCTGCAGCTAGTGAGTAAGGAGCACACCCTTCGCATCCCAAGACTGTGGCTATAACCTTGCGTGCTAATGCTTACACCTTGAATTTGCGTGCGGGAGGCGAACTGCTATGCCGCCACTAAATGCTCTGCTGTTTGGACTCAGGATCATAGAGATTTAGCCAAGTCTCATCCACTGTCACAAATCTATCACAGAACTGCTTCTGATCTGCCCCGATAACCTCCAAACCACCCCTTGAACATCTAACTCTGTCTTTCTTATATTCATGAGATAACATTATGTGTACCCATCGCGCTGACACCTTTCTGAATCCCAAGTGTTCATCCACAATGGTTTCTACTGAGCCTGCGGTCATGTTCATGATGTCTGCTAACTTTTGCATCGAGATTCGTGTGTCTGCTATAATCGTGTCATGCACAGCGTGAATGTTTTCTGGGGTTCATGCTGTTGTTGGAGGACCAGCGCCAGGGACCCTGTTCAAAGCTTTCCCTGCCGCAACGGAAGTCGCGGCAACAGTTCTTTACCACCTGGTAGGAAGAAGACCCATTACCCATCACACTGATCATGTCCTCATGAATCTCCTTTCGGTTAAACCCTTTTTTCCTGGATGTATTTGATGACAGGTCGTTGTTCGTTCGTCTCCATTTTTCAAGCTAGGAAATGGACAACATTCCTCCCTCTCACACCTGAAACACCTCTCTCTCACACCTCAAATAGTATTAATATAGCAGCTATCTTTCTGAAATTTAGCATATAGGCATCTAAGACATTAGGTTACAATTCCCAGTATAAGCCATCCCAGCTCAAGTATTTTAAATAAGCCGGGGACAATAATTATTGAATCTCCCTCGTACTGCTTCTCTCACACACGTTGCTCACCCTGGCCGCCATTTTCGATCTGCCATATTGCGTACAACTTTTTGTTTTTCAACTGGTATTAGGTCCAAGTGATACATCAGATTCATGTTCATTTTTTTTCAAAATTCGTTGGTGTAGTGAGTTTTACCATAGTTTGTATCATTTGCAATGTATTGCATGTTAATTATCAGGCACTTCACGAATATTGAATCAAACGGAAAGTTGTGCATGACCCCGTGTGTATACGTATGTAATCTTTTACGAGATTTACAGTTGATGAAATATTCTCTGAGTGCACAGACATACAGACTCACAGCACGGAAATGGTAAGTCTTCACCAAAATCTTGTCGTATCTGGATTTACATAGACATTTGGCCATAGTACAATACTTCCTTGTCATACTGTAACATGGAAGTGATGACAATCGCTCACAGAAATGTAATAAGATTATGACAAAAAGTTTGTTTATACCTACAGTATTTTTCCAGTTAGAAATTGTTTTGATTTGCCAACATCAAAAACGTACAATAAGCGTAACTGATGTTACTCTGCAATGTCTATTCACGAAGTGCTTGGAGAGATTTAACATGCAATACCTTCGAAACGGTACAAGCTAAGGTAAAATTAATTACACCAGTGAATATCCCAAAAAAATTGTACATGGATTTGATTTGCCAATTACTTCTATTCCCATTTTAAAATCAAGAGTTGAATTAAATATGGCAGGACCAAGATGACGGGTGGGGTTAGTAACATGTATCAGAGAAGCAATACTTGACCCAATTTGTTTTTCCTATACTCACATTCATGTCTAGTTACACCTAAAGAAACTAAAACAATTTTGTGTCCTAGCATTATAGTAGGGCATGATCGAACTTCGCATATATGAAGTCCATAAACATGCAAATCACCCTTGTGGGCCTCTAGAATTAGTACAATAGACATTGGGCCGCGGAGAACATTACATTTGAATCAATTTCACACGAATCCCGAGGAGACACTTCACGAATGCACCTGTTAGACTGGAGAAATGTTTCGTTAGTCACTTACTTTACAATTTTACCTGCATAAACACCTGGATCAACGCTACCAACTACTGTCACTGGAGAGAAAAGTTACGTGTATGTTGGGTTGCATCTGTCTGACATTCTCACTACTCCAAGTGACTTGGATCCCAAGTAATGTAATTACAACCCTTAGAGAAGACACTTTTGTGGTTCGCTGTACAATAAACGTGGAGACAACATATCAAAAATACAAACATAGAAATAGTAATCCAACATATAAAAGAAGTTTTGATTGGTACAACGAATGACTAGAAGATTAGGACGTTAATAACGAAGATGTTTGTCCATCGCATGAAAAAAACATTAGCAATCTGTGCATCACATTAATGTACTAGGAATAAGGATCAATGGGCAAATTTAGTATTTAGTAATCAATTAAAATATTTAAAAAATTCAGAAAGTCATCATCGATAAATATACCAAGGAGAATGATATAAAATATAAATGTTAAACTAAACACGATAACAACAGCTCCTGTGTATACAATATACTTTGACAAGCGTCATAAAGGATTACATATTTTAAGCTCATAATCCAACAAAATATTAAAATAGCTGAAATTGAGTTACTCCCCAAGCCATGCCTAACGTTAATAGACATTTTTAAAGCTTCTTTGATGTTTGAACATTACTGTACGAATGCGTAGGTTTCTTAGGGATTCTGAATCCCCACAACAGGACAACTGTTTACGAATTAATATTAATGTGCGCGATGATATTAACATATAAAGTCAAGGAACGGAGAACGATGGTACAGAACTATTGTAGCTGATGACGTCGTCATAACAACGTCTTGACTTAGATGTGTTTACTAAAGACATTCTATTGGATATTATGTTTTCTGAATCATTGCGGATGAGAATATGAGAGAGCAAAATATTAATATTATTGTTAGTGACCGCAATTTATCTTATCGATATACTTAATTGATTCTGTATAAAGTAAATTGTGAACACACATCCTCCACTAGTAAAGCGCAGTAATCATAGGCGCAGACAATATACAAATAATCTACCGCTATTCTAGGAAGGCACATGTTTTATTTCTAGAAACATGAGTGACCTTTTGCCTGTGACTATAACAGAACTCTGCTATTTAGAGCTAATATTAATTTTGAAAATTGTCGAAACAAAGACAACAGCACGATAATGTCTCGCTGATAAACATTTCGCTGTCAGTAACATACTAAGTGACGAGTCTGAGGACGTGCTGCAACACCAAGTAATATTAAACATGTCACAGGAGAAAAATTCTTGAAGTATTAAGTAATGCAACGTGGTTCTTCACTTCCGAAAAATTATAAAACAGGAACAGGTTCCATTTCTTCTTCGCACATGATAGATGGAGTATTATTTCAAAACGCACGAATATAGAGTCGAATTTCAAGGGGAGAACAATGTTAAAAGACCTCCCAAGAAACAAACAGGCAGATAAATAAGCAATACAACCCATAATGTACCTTACGCCATATTAGCTTCACGATATAATAGTGAAAGAAAAGTGCAAACATAAACCTACTGTAGCACGACTGTACATTAATTAAATAGAATGTTTCGAGAAATAAATATTTAAGTCTACGGATGTATACGCAACAGTTACGCAAAGAATTTTTTAAGAGCAATAACGTACATATCTCTTAATTATTGCGAGCTTAATGGACACATAAGCTGAGAGACCACTTATTTCTGTCACACATCCATTACTTGGGTATCCCCGTTTCATGTATCGATCCGTTATAGTCGAGGGTGGGTGGGGCTGAGAAAGCGGTTACATTTCTCATTTGTGAATTACTTCTCATCCGCTTGTTATTTGATGCCCTCTGAGTTGCGAATACAACTACTGGACTCGCGGGTGATTGATTCTGGTCTTGGGAAGTGGCTGATCCGTGGACGTCAAGAGCCACAAATAAGACTATAATAGATTATGTAGAGAGTTTTGTAGATAGCGTGGGGAAAAAGAGTATCGCGATACATGTGGTTTAGTATCTTGTAAATAAAGATAATGATGTTGATAATGGAAAGACAAAACCAAATCATCCGAGTGCTATTAAGGGCATATCCACTTTCTTCATTAATAAAGTTACTACTTTTAACTAAGGATAAGTTAAAGATTTCAAGAAATTACGGAATATTACTTTATAGGTGGAAACGATCGAGGAGTAGCAAACAGCGAAGCTACTTGAACTGTCTGCCATCGGTCCCGTTAACGTGTTTGTAGAACCCCATAATCTACTGAACCCTCTCGCGCTTTGAAATCATGTTGGGGTACCCATAATGCTCTTTCTCCCACCAGGAATCGAACCCGGGACCCCGTACACCACAGACGCACGTGCTAGCCACTAAACCACACAGCGAAATTACAAGGCCAGCGCGTTTTAGTAGTTCTACTGGTAATGCTCGAGATCTGCACTTGTAATACATTGACTAATTTATTCGAGAGAGGCAAAGCATTTTACATTGAATCCTTGTACTTGTTTCGGTTTTGTATTTATTCTTTGTATGTTTCGTATAGCGCATGAAATACGAAATACATTTTTCGCTACGATGTCCAGAAATGCTATTTTAATTGATCATAAAACAGAAATCTGTCGGTTTAGTAATATGGGGTAGTATGTGGTATTATATTTTTATAACGAATTCCTTCATTGCTGAGCGTTTTGCGTACGCACCTTTGACGTTAGAGACCCGGTTTGATTCCCGGTGTGAGCTCATGTGGTTTGATTTCCACGCTAAGCAGTAGGTAAACATCTCATATAGCCTTGCTGCTGAAAGGAACGTTAAAATCAACATAAACTCAACGTTAGTTTTAATACTATCAATAGAAGCAAGGGGTAGACGATACTATCCTGCTAAAACCATGCATTTATTTCTTTGGCACATATTACAAAGCATCGAACTATTTGCGATATTAATTATAAAAGCTTTAAGAAAACGCTTCCAGCATTCAAATCGCTTTGTGAAAATGCAGTTTATGAATTACAAAAACTTTTTACATTGTAAGTAAAAATACAATCTTATATTGTTTTTATCTCTCTCACATACTCTCTCTCTCCCTCTCTTCCCCCCTGTCTCTCTCTCTCACAGTATCTCTCTTTTTCTACATATACACTTGCATATTTCAATATGTATCAGGAACATGAATAATTTTCATTTTGGACGTGTGGTTTAAGGTTGGTAGTCAAATCAGAAATCTGTTCCCATTAAAACAATGTTAACGTTCCTCATTTTAGGGTCTTCGTATATAAATGATAGACATTGTGAATAAATGAGACTGAGGTTTGAAATGTGACGAAACGAGATGATTTTTTTGGAGCACGCCAAAACAGAACTTCATATTTAATGACAGCTTTCCATATATTGAAAAAAAACCTTCCCGTATAACGGTTCCTTAATTAGTGAGCCATTAAAAATACACCAATTTATCCTTTTAATACTCTGCATTTAATAATTATATAAGAGAAGCGTACAGATTACTTACTACACACTTTTTCAAGATGTCTGTCTTCTTAACTGAATAATTCTATTTATTATATGTTGTCATGACGACGACCTCAAGATTAGATTACATAACAACATTTTTGAATATATATTAACATTATATTTCTTTTTTCTTTTTCTTCTTCTAATAACAGAATCAACCTAGTACATATTTAAAATACATCATGGCCCAAAATTAGAAGCAAATAATAATTTACAAGTGAAATAACAAGTAAGAAATATACAACATACTGTTGTACCAGCACCGCAGTGGTCGAGCCCCTTGACCACTGAACCACGTTTACTACGCATTAATTGATTCGTTTTTAGTCTGTTTACTCGTATATTATACGCGCGGTATTTGATTGAAAATAAAGGACTTTTCTATCTTGTTTTTCTATAAATCTGCAATGTTGATAGTTTAGTGAATACAATGGTATAATTCCCTGCGAGTCCTCAATTACATATTCTTGTGTTTTGCCAATCTATTTGACTATAAACAAGCTACTGTTTTGAGCGACAAGAAAATGCTCTTTATTTAAGCGATCCAGAGTAAGAAACACTTTAGGTGAATGGTTAACGTGGAGGTGTCCTAATTTTCCGGTCGGGGTTCGATTCTCGTAATCTTCCTTTAGATTTTCTTCTATGTTTCATTTATAAGACTAAGCTCCAGTTGGATGCTGCTAAACGAAGATAATCTCCAGTGGAGAAATTCAGTAATGATCTAATCCTGAAAATAAAGGAAGAAAAATGAATGGAGAAAACGAGTTACAGAGTTAATACTGTTAATGGTTCTATATTTGAGATTATCTGTTAATTTCGTGCATTTTTAAATTGTTGTTAATTGTCACTATATTCTCCCCTTTTCTCCTTGTATCTCAATGTGTAAATGTTCACAAATACTGTACAAATCAGGAGTTTTCAGTTATGTTTGCAACCTAAGGGGAAATACTCTTAGTACGGATAAGTTCTCCAACTTGCTCGAGTGTTATCGAATCTTGCATTTTTAATATTTACAAATAAATTACTGCATACCAATATTTAGCATTCTCAAAAGTCATTTAACGAGTAATGAAATCGAATAAGTTCTTCTTTCGAAGTAGTATTACGTATCAATCAGTGGCGCAGGAACCAAGGAGCTCAGGCCAAGTTACACCCCCAATATTTCATTGGAGGCTTTGCTTTTCCCCCGAATGATCGTTCCATATTTTAATTAAGTTGCTGGTAGGTCTATTGTTATTTTTTTCAAAACTCCGAGCAAGGCTTTGTGTTTACTTAAAAAAAACACTACTACATATACAACATAATCTATCCGTGTGTTATTTGATAAGCGAATAAGTATAGCCATTTGAAGTAAGTTAACTTGATTATAGTCCCTCATTTGAGATAATTATAAAATTATTTAAGTCCCCTGACTGTTATCTTCTCATCGGCGCGCCTGATGTCCGTATATTTTTCTGATATTGTGCTGGTTACTGTGAGTACAAGTATCCAAAGACTACCTTTTGTCATTTCGTCAGCCAGCGTTTCGCTCCAGTTCTGCACAAAATTACTCTTTATGATTTGTGCTTCTAACAGTTGGGGGCAACTTCACTCTGCTAACTTTTCATTACGGTACCCTTTGGACTCTTAATATAGGGTATTTCTGATAGAAATTTAGCAGTAAAATAGAACTCTTCTATTTTCTCTTTCTTTCTTTCTTTCTTTCTCTTTTATTTTATTTTCTTTTCGTTTCGTTTTTCTTCTTTTTGGTCAGTTTGCAATAGTGGTCTGAAATGGAGGATATGAGCAACGCTATCTACTAGGTTTATTAGAATGTATTTTGGAAAAGTACCTCCAATGAACACTACCAAGTTTGCAATCGAACCAAGTGGAAATAAAGCTTGTGCTTTAAACTTTTGACATTATCCTAGATGTATCTCGGAGATCTACAATTCTACTTGAAATTGAGTATGCTATCCATTATGAAAATGACATAATGAATGTTTAAAGCATCCTCTACATATTCGAATAGTTCTGAAAAAAATATGTGTAACAAACGTTATTTCTATATTACAGTTGGAGTTCTGGAAACGGAACTTTTTTAATGTTAGGTTCTTTTCTTACTACGTTTGAATTTCACAGTTTTATCTGTTCTCCCTTTTCTTTTTCTTCTTCTCACCTCTCTCTCCCACTCTGTCTCATTTCTGAATCTCTGTGTAGTAGAAATCCATTGGTTTCAATTTTTCATTGTGTGTGTTTCAGTTTCTCTGTACACCATCCTATGAATCTTGTTTCGTCTAGGTTTTGTTATTTCATTTTGTCGAAACTAATACATGTGTAGTGTGAAATAAGAATTGCGCTCATGTTGTTACCTAATTTTAGTATAGGATAGAAGAAAGGAGAAGAGAGAGGGGGTCTTTTTATCTGACACGATTATGCGATAAGAAAATGTATATTGGGTTGCCCAACTCCACGGCGTTAGCTGTCGCAATGTTTTGATGTGGAGTGTACCATGAGAATGTGGGTGTGTGTGTGTTGTACGAGAAAATGGAAGAATGAAGGTAAAATTGGGAATTTTCTATTAAAAATATCTTCTTCTTCAAACGTAGTGCCTCCTGGTGTGGCCCCAGCTAAACGTACAGCCAGTCACAAAAGTAATCCCCCCTAAGCACTCTAATTCCATTACTTGAGGTCTAGGTAGTTTTCAGTTGTGAGAACGTCTAGACAGATGCAACAGAACCTACACGTAACTTTTCTCGGCACTGACGGCAGTTGGTAGCCCTGATCCAGATGTCTATGCGAGTAAAAATGTAAAGTAGATGATTAACGAAACAGTTCTCCATTCTGAGATCAATCTCTCTGGTACAGAGCGTGTTGTTCAATGAACATCATATGTTAATCTCAATATTGCTGTGCATGTAGTGTATTTTGACATTATATACTGCATAATCAAAGAAATAAAAAAACTCATCACATATGAATCAGAAAATGCTTGAAAGTAGCTTAAAATATCAAATCTGGAACAATTGCTGGAAACAACTTTGTAAATGATTTCCTACATTGAGTGACCTTCTCCAATTCTTCTCATCCCAACATCTTGATCTTTCTGGAGGAGAGAAGATCTTGCTTATCACACTGTGTATGCATTGAAATTGAAATTGAAATAAGAAACCTTGAAAACGTTTCAGCGTGCCATTTGAATTACAACCCAAACTAACACCTAGTTAAACCGTTTCATGAAAAAATATAAACAAAATACTCAAATATAACACAAAATTTATAAACAAAAAATAAACAAAAATATAAATAAGAGAATATAAACAACTTGTGTGAGTGTCTTAATTACTTACTCGAGATTTCCCTGTTTAACTCAAAAACAAGTTATATACGCGTTGCTCAATGAAGAAAGTATCGCGAAATGTTCTTCAGTTGAGCCTACGTCATCGGCAGAACCGTAACTTGTGGGGGGCTCCCCGCCTTTCGAGGGGGCTCATTTTCAGACAAAATTTTCTTACTCCATATACGATAGGAACATGAAATTAGAAATGAAGCATCAAATTGGGTCGCAACACTACATAAACAAAAGAACACACAAAAAGTAAGTAGAACAAAAATGAGTCGTGGACCCATTTGAGTAGTATTTGTACGTATGGCTTTGAGATTTATCAATATTGTCCCCTTAATAATTTTGCCATGTATGTAATGGGTCCAGGGAGTAACTAACCGAATCGCATACTTTGCCGTGCTGGAGAGCCCACAGGCTCCGGTGGGCCCCTAAAGATTTATAGAAAGTTGGAAGGGGCCAATAATTAGAAATCAACTTTTCTCCAGGGGCCCAAATAAGCTTATTAATTCTTGCCCCCCAGAAAAGAGTTGAGTTGATTTCGAGTTA
Organism: Thermobia domestica; assembly: GCF_964235325.1. NCBI lineage: Eukaryota > Metazoa > Arthropoda > Insecta > Zygentoma > Lepismatidae > Thermobia > Thermobia domestica. Next base: position 316,825,318 of record NC_137455.1, read on the forward strand.
AACGTTCCTTTCAGCAGCGAGGCTATATGATACGTGGACCTACTGATTAACGTGAAATCCTAACCACATAACATCCCGCCGGGAATTGAACCCGGGTCTCCCCCGCTAATGCCAATGCCAAGTTACGGCGCTGGTGATCAGTTGCAGGTATGATCCCGACCTACATTACATTTCGTCTTTAATTTCGTCTGCTTCTAATTTCCAAAGAAGAAAAGACGACAAGAATTATTTTCACACTCTTTAAGTTGTATCAACACGTGTAGATAGACAGTTCTATGATTATTTTCCATAACTACTAGTTTTTTTCTTACATTTATATGAGGAGTTTGTGGCAAATTGAGGCGCATGACCAAGAGGCGCAATATACTAGGGGTTCGAATTCCTCTGAAGAGCAATGTCGGAATTTTAATTGTCCTTAGTATTTCTGTGTTCGTATTTCTGCAGTGTTTGGAATACGTCGAAAGGAGATGAGGTACCAGTGGCGAACAATACTCCGGTTGGGGCGATTTGTTTAAAAGAAATTGTTAAAGCAGGAAACTCCAATTGCAGCTACATCGGTTCAAATCCCGTTGTGGTAATTATTATTTTGTCTGAATGGGAAGATAATATTTATGTAATTGGTATTGTAATTATATTATCCCTTTATAATAATAATAATAATAATAATAATAATTATTATTATTATTATTATTATTATTATTATTATTATTATTATTATTATTATTATTATTATTATTATTATTATTATTACCACAGAAGGAAAGAAAATGTAACATATTCGAACGTATCCATAGGAACAGAAAAGATATAGAGTATGACAGATGTTTCTTAGGTTTATACATGAACGCAATAATATTATTACGTTTACGGATTTACAGATAGAATTATCATTTAATGATGAAATGGCATATAAAGATTTTTTAGCTAATAACAGTAATGCATTTTGTTTCGCCCTTCTTCTAAGTAGAAAGGAGAGCTGACATCTGAAATAAGATCATTCTCGTAACTAGCGATCCCTATTATAAGTTCGATCACTATTAGCAATTTGTGCACAGCTAGGAACAATTCGTTGGAACTCAGTTTTGGCCCATACTACAGCAGTAAGTGTCCTTATGTGTTCATCAATTCTTGTCCAAACACGTTACTTGCCATACAGTTACGAAGGTTGATACAGATGACGTAATTTTTTGTGATTGACGTTTCACCTGTAAAGGAAGTGGTCTCAACTCTTAGACCCAGAGAAATTGAACATTTTACTCGGACTCTGATTTTTCACGGCAAGGCATTGGACAGATACTTATATTGATTGGAATCTGGTGTTTCAGGGCACTGCATTATTTTTTCAAATTAATTCATTTAACAAATCTCTCTGCTCACTGCATTGTAGACAGCATCTTCTAACGCGACAAAACGCCAATGAATCACAAAATTACTTCCGCAAAACATGTTATTTCCTATATGTGTTATTTGATTATATTAAGGTGCGTCTGAAACACTAAAATAAGTACCAGAAAATTACCCTGGAGGAGGTTCGAACCATCAACCTTATGATTAGTGGGCGGGTGTTTTTCGGTCTTCGCCACGGAGATAATGGAGCAGACATCGCTTGTAAAGGGATAAATCGTTGAGGTTGTTTTAATCTGGTCAATCAGAGTGCTCTTTTAACCGTATATATGAGACGATAACTGTTTGGGATAAGATAAAATGCGTTCGCCATGTAATTTTATAAACAAAATGACTCATGTCTATTTACTTTATTTCATAGTTCTCCCATACTCACTTTCTAATGATCGACGACAGTTGCCATCTAAATTCATACAATTATCGCACTCAAGATTTTCCACTCCGTGATGTTGAAGCAGTGGCTATTCTTGATCCTCGGAGCTCACTTTAGGAACAATTCTTCAGGAAAAAGTAATATATAATAATAACCGCATGCACATGACTGGCGATAGTTCGTATTGGTACGGTCGCGATTCTCCACGACGAATCGAAAGAGCGCGGACCAAATGAAGCCCTCGCTGTGACGCGTTGGTAACTTCAACACCCCGACGCGATATATCTGTTTCGACTCCATGAAAAACTGCTGGAAGTGGGACACCGTCTCGTCTCTATATTGACGATCGACGTTTACCCTCAAGTGGTCCACTAGGTGTTGGCGAAGTTTACGGCATGGGGTAGGTCTACGTATCATATAGCCTCGCTGCTGAAAGGGACGTTAAACCCAAAATCAACTCAACAAAAAATACAGTGCTTCCCTACATATATCCATATATTGCTAAAAGCTTGTTTCTTGTATTGAGCGCTTAGAGCACAGGGCAATAAACCCTTAATGTTGTGAGAAAAATAGACATAAAATTTGTAATATAAGCTTCTGTATGTTGGTCTACGTACCTTGATTTCGGAGTTTCAAATGTTATCTGCTTTTAAACTGAGAAGTATCGACAGTTCAACAAAGAAATAATTAGACCATGATAATTTACTGGCAATTCATCGTACGATTGCCCATGAAAAACACTTTACCATTTTATATCATAAAGGTTAAATACATCATTATTGTATCAGAACTGTGCTTCAGCGATTGACTGTAGAAATTCAAACTCCCATGAGTTAGAATTTGACAACTTGGTTTTATTATAAGTATAAACTCTTTAGTCGGTAGAAAAGAGGAAATGGATCATGTGTCAGAGTTGATGACGATGTGTTTTGGTGGGTCAGTGGTTCATTGTGGCTGGTAGGTCGCAGTGGGTCATGGTGGGTATTGGGTCAGAGAGGGCCAAGTTGGGCGGTGGATCATGCGTCAGAGTGAGTCGCGGTGGGTGGTGGGTCAAGTTTTCATTGATCCACGCCATCTCTGATCAAATCTGTAAAACCAAACCAAACAAACAGGAATACTACTACACAAAACGCTCAACATCTTAGCTATTCATGACAAACTATTGCATGATCCGAATAACTCTAGTATATCCACAAACAATCATTGGTCATATACTACCGAAATACGTCATGACTTTTCTGACAACCTGATATTCGAAATTTTGTTAATACGCAAATTTCATTGATCTCATCAAATACTGACTTATTCTCTTACGATCATCACAACCTTTAGGGTTCTTCTCGTAGATATAGCAAGGTGAGATATAGTATCCAGGCTTGGTGTAGAGTGCAAATAAACCAATAAAAAGAACAGGATAATATTTCCCTCCTCTAAACCCCCTGAAGTGGAATGTGTTGATTATTCAGCAAAACGACTTGAGATCCAATCAGAAAATTCATAAGATATAAAATATGTAGCCAACTCTCGACTTTGCAATAATAATAATAATAATAATAATAATAATAATAATAATAATAATAATAATAATAATAATAATAATAATAATAATAATAATAATAATAATGATAATAATAATAATTTATTTATTTATTTATCGCATTTATTTATCGTCAGGAAACGCTAGAGCAACCTCTTTTCTACTGCAACGCATCAGTATGGCAGTACAAAGAGGGAACGTTGCATCAGTTTTGGGAACGCTACCCTCTGGTAAGGAACTGGAGGAGATCTTTTGTCTGTAATCTCGGCGAAGGTTTGAGGATGCTGTTGCGAGGCTTATCACAATAACGTGTATTAGTGTTTGATATTCTGTAAAATGTAAATTGTGCACTGTTAAAGGAATGTAATGTTTTGTAGTTTTGTAGTTAAGCCAGCGGACTTAATGCAAAGTGGGTTCTGTGCGTAAAATTGTTCATGTCTGGTTCCTTATTTTTTGCTGTTTTGCTTACTGTTTTGCTGTTTTTCTATCGCTGTTAAAATTTGCATGTGTTACTACTAAAAGACGCACAGAGGAATATTCACTGAAATATATAAATTAATGTTTTAAATGATACAAAGAATTAAATATAATTTATCATGTTTTTATATCACCTAGAAGATATTGTAAAAGTAGTTATGTTTTTACAATAATATGTAAATATTTTTTTTGTATAATAATAATAATATTGTATAATAATAATAATAATAATAATAATAATAATAATAATAATAATAATAATAATAATAATAATAATAATAATAATAATAATAATAATAATAATAAGGAAACAACAGAAGTACAAAATCAATTACGTAACCAATGCCTTCCAATTAAGAAAAAAAAATTGCCACGACGACGGGCCGTATCTTGTGGGGGCAGGGAGGCTACTACCCCTCTCTTCCAGACAAGCTACCGGCCATTCAATGGGTTCCCATTTTAAGACAAAATTGTCTTACACCATATACGATATGAAAATGAAATTATAAATGAAGCATCAAACAGGTTCACTACGTTATAAACAGAACAGGACACTAAAGGTAAATAAAACAACAATGAGTCCTGGGCTCATTTTCTTAAAAAATGTCTACTATTAGGGTCACAAGAAATAATATATATTAGTATATTTTTGTCAGATTTGTCAATATGGTCCCCTTATTTAATTTGTCGTGTATGAAGCGGGCCCAGAGGCTTAATTAACGACCCCACAGACCTCGGTTTGCGAGAGATTCCAAGAATTTCAGATATTCTCTGATCTTATTGGCCGATACAGACAGGACATCAAGAGTTATGACTTACATATAGTCGCAATTAAGGGAAACTGCCTTCGGCCCATGTGGCCGAGTGTTCCAGAACAACGTTCTAGTAATGAAAATAGTTTTTGGCGTGAGTTTAAACCTTGCCCAAGAATTGTTTTAAATCTTCATAACACATTTTTCATTAAAATAACCTTGCAGTTTTACTATATGGATCTCTAGTAAAAGCAATAATAATAACAACAACAGTAACCACAATAATAATAATAATAATAATAATAATAATAATAATAATAATAATAATAATAATAATAATAATAATAATAATAAGTAGAAGGAGTAGTAGCATCATTCATAATACTTATATTCTTTATGTAGGATACATGAAGAAAGTACTTGAAACTACACACAGCATTTGGCTCGATTTTCTTCGTTTTGACTCGAAGCGAATCGAAACTCGAGTCAAATTCGAGTCAGGACATTTTTCGAGTTGAGTTCTCAAGTCGAGCTCATAGATGTCTGTTTTGAGTAGAGTCGAGTTTGAGTGAAAAGTCGCATAAACTCGCTCGTGTCCATCCCTATAATTGTTCCTAAACCTTCTAGTTTCCAAAGAAGAAAAGACGATAGAAATTATTTTCACATTCTCTGAATTATAAAAACACATGTAGAAATAGTGTGTGCTATGATTATCTAACATAACTACAGATTTATTTTCTAATCTTTGTCTGAGGAATTGATGGCAAAGTGTGAGAGCAGAGAACTGCCATTGCAGTCGCCCTGGTTCGAATCCCGGTATGGCATTTATTATTTTTCTTGATTGGAAGGTATTGTTTACGTAATTGATATTGTTGTTCTGTTATTCCTCTATTATTATTATTATTATTATTATTATTATTATTATTATTATTATTATTATTATTATTATTATTATTATTATTATTATTATTGCAAAGTTGAGACTTGGCTACATGTTTTATATTATATGAATTTTCTGATTGGATTTCACGTCTTTTTGTTGAATAAACAACACACTCTATTGAAGGGAACTTGGAGGAGGGAAATATCATCTTGTTGCTTTTTATTTGTTTACTTGCATGCTACACCAAGCCTGGATAGTGCATTTCACCTTTCAATATCTACGGGAAGTACCCTAAAGATTGTAATGATCATAAGAGAGTAAGTGAATAAGTGCTGAGGTCAATGAACTTTGAGTATTAACAACATTTAAAGTATCAGGTTGTCAGAAAAGTCATGACGTATTTCGGTAAAATATGACAAATGATGATTTGTGGATATACTGGAGTTATTCGGATCATGCAATAATTATGTCACGAATAGCTAAGATGTTGAGCGTTTGTGTAGTAGTATTGCTCTTTGTTTGGTTTGGTTTTACAGATTTGACAACACGTAGAAGTTGGAAGACCAAAAATTGCATATTCTCCATATTTTATTGTTTTACTTCAGGCAAGGGAAGGACGTGCGAATAGTGTTTGACAACCCGCTCGGGAGATTAATGCTCCCGGAAGTACGTTTCAAGCGCACTACTCTAGCCTGCTTTTTTACGCGCTATCCTAGCCGGTTCTTTTAAGTTGGTCACAAAATTTATATCATGGAGTACAAGAGGAACAAAACGAGCCCTATATCATTTAGCACAATGGAATGAAAACGAGCCCTGCAGTGCTTCTAACCCGTTCCTCCTCCTACTACTACTACTTATCTGCACAAAAGAAAGTAATTCAATTTTTGAGTATTATTTTCATATTATTTTAATTTAAAAAGTGTTATAAAAATGTAAAAAAATAAAAAAATCTTTCCTCGGTCTGAGTTTGAACTCACGCCAAAATAGATTTTCGTTACTAGCACATAGCGCTAGCCCACCTGGCCACGAAGACCGACAACAACAATTGTTTGATTTCTGCTATTTGAATGCAAGGTGGCAAAAAATGGATAACGCCCAACAAATTACAACGGTGCTTTTCGTTCCTACTTCCGGGAGCATAACTCTCCTGAGCTAGTCCTAGTATTTGTGATTTTTACTCTCCTCAGCGTATCTGTCTTTTTGTCCCTCTCCTTTAAGAACTAGTGGCAAACAGCAGAAGTGAGTAAAACGCGTAAAAATAGGAAACAAGGTACTGAAGAAGGTTCGTTAAATGAATTAACTGAAAAAGAATAATCCAATGCCCTGAAACACCAGATTCCAATCAATATAAGCGTCTGTCCAATGCTGTGCCGTGAAAAATCAAGGCCCGAATCGAGAGCATATGGCAGCGCCTCCGTACATATGAGTTGTCAATTTAAAGTTGATTTTTCTTGCCTATTCTTTCTGCATAATACTTTACTATTTTATCACGACTGAAATCAGAAAGTTTAGCATTATTACACTGGAATCGTAAAAGTGTGTAATTACTGAAGTCACTACAGCTTAATTTTTTCCTTCTCCCAGTACAGTGTTGTCTTAGAGTAGTGCCTTAAGCGTTAGTTTCGTAATGTTGGGGACACAAGATCGATTCCAGGTGTGACAATTCCGTAAATTTTTACAATCTACAAAACTGATACTTCTGACGTATACTAACAGGAAAAATATTCAATTTCTTTAGGTCTAACTGTAACAGTTGAGAAGACCTCCTTCGCAGGTAAAATGCCAACAACATCAAATTACATCATCCGTATCAACTTCATTCGTAACCGTCGGGCAAGTAACGTGTTTGGACAAGAATTGATGAATACATAAGGGCTAAACACGTCCTTGCTGCTGTAGTATGAGCCAGAACCGAGTTCCAAGAAATTATTCGTAGCTGTGCACAAATTGCTAATAGTGATCGAACTTTCAATAGGGATCGATAGTCACGAGAATGATCCTATTTCAGATTTCAGCTCAGCTTTCCACCTAGAAGAAGGGAGAAACAAAATGCATTACTGTTATCAGCTAACAAATCTTTATATTGCATTTCTTGTAGTCATAAAATGATAATTCTATCTGCAAATAAATAAACGTAATAATATTATTGCGTTCATGTGTAAACCTAAGAAACATCGGACATACCCTATATCTTCTCTGTTCCTGTGAATACCTTCGACTATGTTACTTTTTCTTTCCTTCTGTGGTATTAATAATAATAATAATAATAATAATAATAATAATAATAATAATAATAATAATAATAATAAACTTTATTTTTGCGTTCTGGGAACAGCTAAAATACAGAAAAAATACAGCACTTTGTCTTATTCTACATTATTTTAACAATGAATATATAATACTAGTGATAAAATTATGATTACATCTATATCATAAATTATTAATAATAAAAACACTGACAGTGTAGTGTACGTTAATTATTAAAACAAAGAAGTGTCAAAAATTAAAAGTAAAAAATAAAAACTACTAAATTATATTAAAAATTCTAAAATAAAGTCATATTTTAAGATATTCATTCATTATTGCTTTCTAAAATCCTACAGATTAAAATATGTTTTCTATTATGCGGTTGCAATAAAATTCTTGCCCTTGTACCATATGCTGGAACTTTAAAATCAACATTTTTAAAAATGTAGCCTGAGGTATATTGGTTGTCAAGCAACTTTCCTACAAATACAGTTTCAATCAAATTTCTCCTGTCAGCCAATCCTTCCAAATTAAAATACGTTATCCAATATTCATACGTGCTAGAATAATAGTCAAGTCCTAACTTAAAACAAAGTATTCTAATAAAACACTTTTGCATCATCTCGGGTTTGTTTACGAGAGTTTTTGCTAGGCTGTTCCAAGTCACTGATGCATATTCTAGTTTCGACCTTACCAGTAATTTATATAAGAGTACATATGTATTTGATTGACAGAAAGCAGGCCATTGATTAAACAGGTAACCGATTATTTTTCTTGCTTCATTACATACATTTTGTATATGATCACCAAAGCGTAGTGACCTGTCAAATGTTACACCTAAATCCTTTATTGTGTCAACTTTCTGTATTACAGTGCCTTGTATTTCGTTTTGACTTACATAGTATTGCGATTTGTTACTGTAGGTCATGCACTTAGTTTTCAGACAATTGATACTCATACCGTTATCCTTGCACCACATAATGATTCTATTTAAGTCATCTGGTACCCTATCGTTGTCCTCAATATTATTTACTACACTAAAATGCTTAATGTCATCAGCATAAAGTAAAACATTTGAATGATTTAAGACTGTTGGTAAGTCATTAACAAAAATAGAGAAAACTAATGGGCCCAGAGAAGAACCTTGAGAAACACCATTACTAATACTGGCTGAATCTGACATGGCATTTCCAATTTTAATTTGGTATGTTCTACCAGTCAAATAGCTTTCAAAAAATTTTAGGTACGAGGGTGTTACACCTGTATTTGACAGTTTTTTTAACAGTAATCTATGGTCAACTGAATCAAAAGCTTTACTCATGTCCATGTATATGACATCAGTTTGTGATCTACTTTTCATTGCATAGTAGATAAAATCCGTTATTTCACAGAGATTGGTTACAACTGATTTCCCTTTATAAAAGCCATGCTGTGATTTTTGAAATATATTTTTTACATTAAAAAACAAGTGTTTGTGAATGAAGGTTTCAAAAATTTTAGAAAATATGTTCAATAAGGTTATCGGTCTGTAGTTGTTCGGATTTAACTTGCCATTATTCTTGTAAACCGGTACCACATGTACATGTTTCCATTTAGGTGGAAATGATCCTGTTCTTAATGAAGTATTGTATATTTTTGACAAGACTGGGGCTATTTCTTTCGAACATGCTTTAAGGATATAATTTGGAAAGCTCCCAGGTCCTGAAGATGCTAATGCCCGAAGTTTACCTATTACTTCAGTAACATCATTTTCACATATTACTGGAATCGTTATATTATTGCTGTTCAGATTACTAACTACAGCAAAATCCAGGGTATTAACTTTTAAATTAAAATTATTGTAAAATACATCTTTAAAAACTTCAGCAATTTGCTTTGCCTCTGTAATGGTGGTACCATTGAACAAAATTCTATTTGGTACGCTTTTGTCTTGAGACATTTTAAAGTTATTCCAAAAATACACTTTGTTCGTACAAATACTATTCTCCAACTGCTCAAAATAACATTTTTTAAGTTTATTGTACATTCTTTTAACATTTTTTCTTAAAACCTATTTTTTTTTTATAAATGACTAAATTAACAGTTTTCTTAAATTTTACAAAATATTTTGTTTTTTATTAATTAATGCTTTTAACTCTTTATTAATCCAAAGAGCTTTGTATTTCTTCTTTTGTATAATATGCTTTCTCGGTACATTTGCTTTCAATATATTTTACAAACAATCTTGCAATAATACCGTACTGTTATTTACATTTCCCGAAAACCTATCTACTTTCATCTCATTTTTCATGTCCTCGTATAATTGATAGAAGTCTGCTCTTACATAGTCATATAACTCACCTTGAGCTTGAGCTGTATCTGCATTTAAGAAATTTAACTTTTCGTCAACCTGCCATTCGAATACGAAAGGTGGGTGAAATCTATCTTCCTTCACTAATGGACTCACATCAAACCATATTGAGCATTCAGTAATATCAGTTAGAACAAGATCCAATATATTATACGGCAACTGTGAGTCGTATGGTTGATTATACTGCTTTAAGCTAAATATAGACGCTAACTCTAACATCTTGTCAGCTTTTGTTTTTAAATAAGAATGCTTAGTTTTTACGATTCCATTATGCCAATCAATACCTGCAGAATTGAAATGCCCAAGAAGCAACATTTTCAAACTTTTCTCAACTATTAACTTATTCAGCCAATCACAATAATTTACAAATCCTTTGGGTGGCAAGTTAGGTGGAAGATAATGCAAACCTATTAATATTGAGGGATTATTGGGTATACATAACATTATAATAATCACATCTAGGTTCGGAAACGGTACCTGTACTACGTCATACATTAATCTTTTATTTACAAACATAATACAACCTTCACCTGTACTTTTATTTGTTAGTTGAAGGTTTCTGTCTTTACGTATAACGTTATATTGCTCATTAAGCTGTTCAAAATGAACTTTGTCATGTTTAAACCAACTCTCAGATATGCATATTAAGTCATAATCAGTGCAATTAATTTCGTTACTAAAGTCTGATTCTTTACTATTTAAACCATTTACATTTTGATAAAACAATATAATTGAATTATCTAATTGATTGCTCATTATGTTTCTATTTAGTTTAAACAGTATTTACACACACAATATTATCTCTGAGTCTTCCATAGAGTTCAGTAAAAAGTACTCCTTCCGGCCATACATTAAAAAATTTGAAATACCATTAAAATTATTTAACAAGACGGAAATATAAAAGGAAGAGTAGCTGTTGTATTTTGTTTTTAATTTTACACATTTTTGTACGTCTATATCAACACTGTAACAAAATTCGATAATTCTTCAGATGTAACGGTAGGAATAATAATAATAATAATAATAATAATAATAATAATAATAATAATAATAATAATAATAATAATAAGCGAATGACAATTATAACACTAGATACATAAACATTATCTTCCCATTCAGAAAAATTAATAATTGCTACGACGGGATTTAAACCCAGGTAGCTGTAATGGGAGTTTCCTGCTTTACCAATTTCTTTAAAACAAATCGCCCCACCGGCAGTATTGTTCGCCACTGGCACCTCTTCTCCTTTCGACGTATTCCAGACACTACAGGAACACGAACACCGAAATACTAAGGACAGTTAAAATTCCGAACTTGCTCTTCAGAGTATTTCGAATCCCTAGTGAATTGCGCCTCATGATCAAGTGGCCTCAATTTGCAACAAACTCCTCATATGAACATAAGAAAATAAACTAGTAGTTATGGAACATAAACATAGAACTGTCTATTTCTACACGTGTTGATGCAATTTAAAGAATATGAAAATAATTTCTTTCGTCTTTTCTTCTTTGGAAATTAGAGGTTATGTAAAAGACGAAATGTAATGTAAATCGGGACAATCCCTGCAACCGATGACCAGCGCCGTAACTTGGATTTTTTCTGAGAGGAAGCAAGCATTAATAAGCTTATTTGGGCCCCCTAGAAAAAGGTGTTCTTCTGATACTTGGGTCCCCTAATGTTTATGAGCCTCCCGGAGTCTGTGGGCCCTCACGCACGGCAAGGTCTTCGCTTACGTTAGTTTCTCAATGGGCCCATTCCATATATGACAAAATTATTAACGGGCAATATTGATAAATCTGAAAGCCATACGAATAAATATTATTTCTAGAGCCCCTAATAGTAGACAATTTTTACTGAAATTTGTCCAAGACTCATTTTTGTTCTATTTACCTTTTGAGTGTTGTTTTGTTTATATAATGTAGCGACCCTGTTTGATGCTTCATTTCTATTTTCATGTTCCTATCGTATATGGAGTAAGAAAATAATGTCTGACAATGGGCCCTCTCGAACGACGGGAAGGTTTTCTCAGGAGGAGCGGTTGCCCCCTGTCCCCACAAGTCTGCGAATGGCGTAGCCTCAACTTGAAGAACGTTTCGTGATACTTTCCTCATTGAGGAACGTCTATATAGTTTGTTTTTGAGTTAAACAAGGAAATCTCGAGTAAGTAATTAAGACCCTCACACAAGTTGCTTATATTTTCTTATTTATATTTTTATTTATTATATTTTTTTGTTTTTTTATATTTGAATATCTTGTTCATATTTTTTTCATGAAACGATTTTAACTAGGTATTAGGTAGTGTATTGAAATTTCATTTGGTGCACCCGGGTTCGAATCCCGGTCAGGCTGAAGCTTTTTCAAGTATTTTTGTTTCAATTTCAATTTCAATGCATACTCAGTATGATAAGCAAGATCTTCTCTCCTCCAGAAAGAACATGTTGGAATGACGAGAATTGGAGGTCTTTTAATGGAGGCGATCATTTACAAAGTTATTTCTAGCAGTTGTTCTAGATTTGATATGTTCAGCTACCTTCAAGCATATAATGAAAAAATACATTACATACACAGCAATAGTGAGATTAACATATGATGTTCATTGGACAACACGATTGATCTCAGAATTGAGAAAGGTTTCGTGTGTCATCTACTCACAATTTTACTTCCATACAGGCTTGACTTAGTGCTACCAACTGTTGCCAGTGCCGAGAAAAGTCACGTGTAAGTTTGGCTGCATGTGTCTAGGCGTTCTCACAACTGCAAAACACCTGGACCCCAAGTAATGGAATTAGAGCGCTTAGGGGGGAATTACTTTTGTGACTGGGAGTACCAAAATACAATATATACCTTCAAACTGCTGTGTTTCATACGCAATGCGCGTGCTAAGTTTATTGCAATGTTTACAATAATTATGAGGGAAAAGTATTTTAATCATGCTTGAAAATATCAAATTTTATATAGGGAAAAGTGACATATACAATAAAAATGTATAAAGTTCTGTTCGTACGTAAAGAGAGGAAAATGCATTTTATTGTGACGTTAGACCCTCTTCATATGAGACAAAAATTCACTTGTCATATAGGATATAGGGTATGATAATTGATTGTGTGTGTGGTTGGTACAGCGTTTGTTCAAAAGAATATAAAAGATTCAATAAGAAATGACTGCTCCGCAATTTTCTGGGAAGAAATCTATGTGGGAGTGCAACATATGCAATTTTAGGGACATATTACGTCCCATTGCTTGGTAGTAGATATTAGGTGTTCCATTAGTTCCTCAAAATTCTGAGATCGCTCACAACTTTTCGGAAAAAATCCCATGTAATCATCTCTTTATCTTCTAACACTGCATTACATTCAGGGTCATTGAGGAGTTAGTGATTTTCAGGACCAATAAGAATTCTCTACCAGATTTTAATTTCAGCAATTTGTATATACGCGAAATATATTTGAAGAGTAGTTGTAATTCGTCTATGAATAATGACCATTTTCGGGGTTATCTTCTACGTTAAGTTTATTCATAACACCAGTTACATTGTTACAACATACACTATAAAAAAATCGTTGTGTTATTTCAACGACATGCCTTATTGTTAACACGATTTTGTTAAAATATAACACAAACAAGTGGTTAGAACAACTCACTCACCATTTGGCCTTGTGTATTAAATGCCGGTAGTTGAAATAACACACAGCCTGTGTGTTAAATTAACACAAGTGTAGAATCTTCGGTGTTGTATTCTGTGTGATTGCCAAATATGTTGTGTAACTAATTATAAAGGCTTATAAATTGAAGCTACAGACAAACGCAATAGAAAGAAATATTTAAACAAATCCAGATATACGCAAAATTTCATCTCCCATATTTGATGTATTTATTGCTTCTTTTTCTAAGCGATTGTGTACTAGAAGCATCAAACGCGTCAACTTTATTAGATGGCAACTGGTGCCGATCTATTGAAAGTGAATATGGAAGAACTATAAAATAAACATACAATCGTCATATTGTTATAAAATTAAATGGCGAGCAGATTTTATCTTATCCCAAAGGGTTATCGTCGAATGTACGCGGCTTAAAGGAGCACTCTGATTAGCCAAATTCAAAAGACCTCAACAATTTATCCCTCTACAAGCGACGCTATCTTCATCGCCTCCGTGGCCAAGTAGGAAAAGCACGCAGCTAGTCATGGAAATGTTGGTGGTTCGTGCCCGCCACTGGAGTAATTTTTTTTACTTCTTTAAAGTGTCTTTTAGACTCAGCATAATGTAAACACAATACACATATAGGCGATTTAACATATTTTGAGGAAGTAATTTTGTTGTTCCTTAACTCTTACGGCACGGCTCAACATCGGTTGTGTGATAAAGACGTAACACACCCCCTGTGTTAAACGCCAACACCGCGGTGTATGTGTTGAACTAACACCGCATAGTAGTAGTCACGCTGGAACCACAGCCTTGTGTTCAAATTGAGTTGAATTAACACAACCCTTTTTTACTGTATACTATGTCACTTTCCAGTGAATATTCTGTTCCAGGGGATTCTGATGTATTCATGCAGATACGCAGGAATTTTTTTGAAGGGTCCTAAGCTTTTGGGGGATTCAAATACAATTTGAGGTTAAATTATATTAAAATTTGTAAAATTGCAACTAAAATTAGTTTCAATTTACAAAAAAAAAGTAGGAATTTTGGTGGCTCAAGACGCGCAGGACTCAACCCTTGCGTACGTCCCTGAGGTTAGCAATGAAACTAACCGTTAAACAATAGAAGTTTATTGAAATAATCAGACAGCCCCTGTTGCCAGGAATTCTCAATTTGCCCACCGATCTTAACATCTTATTTATCCTGCATGCTGAAAGGGACTCTAAAATCAAAATCAAATATACTATTATTATATGCATCTTTCGTGTGAGAGAGGTGCGTTCGATTCTTGGCGGGAGTTCATGTGGTTCGGGGCCTACGTTAAGCTGTAGATTTACTTCTTATATACTATCACTGCTGAAAATGTCCCTGTACTAAAAATCAAATATATTATTATCATTATTAAAGGGATCTTTGTTGTGGGAGACCCGAGTTCGATTCGCGGTGAGAGTTCATGTTGTTTGGGACCAACGCTTAGTTGTAGGTTTACTTTTCATATAGCCTCACTGCTGAAAAGGGCCTTTAACACAAAATATATTATTATTATTATTATTATTAGTAGTAGTAGTAGCAGTAGTAGTAGTAGTAGTAGTAGTAGTAGTAGGGAATAGAAAAATGTTTGAGTATACTAAATTTGTTGAGACATTTTATTTCTTTCCTGTATGGACTTTATTGTTGTTTTGGTGTACCAGAACCATTTTAGGTAGCTTTTCACGACGATCTTACATTTTTTTCACTTAATAGCTATTAAAGTCTTAATAGCTCTCAAATAATTTTACCGCTTGCTAGAGAGATCTCACAAGAATGCACTCACTTTCATAAGACATTGGCCATCACCTTAGCCCGAATACTCTCACTTAGTATTTTACGAAAGGAGAAAATGTGTGTTCTCTATTGTTTTCAAATCGGTTTTGTATCACGTTAAAGTAATGGATGTAAGCCATACATTGAATTACGATTTTTTTGAAAAGAAAATCTGGTTGTATCCTCTTTAAAGATAAATAATGTGCTCGAAAGTGAGATCTCTCTCACATTTTCCGATAGAAAAGCTTTTCTGAAGAGAAATCAAAACAAGTTGAGGCCATAGAGGAACACAATTTAGTATATCTTAGATCCTACGCAGGGCGATGTTTCAACTTTGAGTTAAAAGGTATACCTAGAAGAAACACTGAACGCGTTGCCGATTGTATTCAGCATTCAGATTTGACAACTTGCCTATTGAATATGTACCTCATGTTTTACCACTCATTTGTATCTTCAAGAATTGATCAAAGGATGTAACCTCTGATGCAAAATGCCTATAATTTCTATAGCACACCAAAGGGTTTGACTTTGCAATACTGTCATGCATAACATCAATGTTTTCTGGGTCAGTATTATTGAAGGTGCACTGCAGCGAAGTTCATTAACAATGAACCTCTGACCTTTTAGAAACCTGCAACTCAAATTTTCACAGTAGCATTAGAAGTTCCACGGTTTCTCAACAATTGACACATATCTAGATGGATTTTTGGGTGATATCCTTCTACTAGAGGTACCCAATAAATGCTCGTTAATGTGCACCACACAGTGAGTTAGGTTTTGATGAGATGTCCGCTTTGTTCGACAGCTCAGATGAACCATCCTCTCAAGTCGGCTCGGTTGAGGTGCGCCATCGTCTCGATAGACGTGATATATGAGCGGTCTTTCTGAGCTCGGCTCTGTGGTGAACAAGCCACCAGCCAACCAATTTAAACCAATTGCACAATTAGAGTCGGCACGTTTCATTCAACGCATTAAAATGGACCGAGTTTGGTCCCTAAAGGTTAGATCGGTTGTCGCTTTTATGAAAGTGACTGTATGTTCGGTTTAGTGAGTCTTCTTGCATCTGATCTCTCCTTAACGAAATCCTTGGTTCGGCTGTGAAGACGATTTTACAAAACAAAGTTATTGTAAAGTCTGGTGTAAATTTCCAACTCGATAAATTTCTTGTATAGTTATCGTGAAGAATTAATAGATTCACGCAGTGTTCAGTGGCTTTTATCATTTCAGGTGAGTAGGTAGATGTTTTTTATTTTGCATTTGAAAAGCAAACACTAAAAAGAACGATGTTGTTTATGATTGAAAGTAAAACTTCACAGGATTTGTTTACAACACCATGCTTTACATCCATACAGCACCACAAGATTTTCATTGGAAAAATGTATTCAACTGACAATTAACTCACATTTTCTTTACTGTTAATGCACTCTGCTGTTTTGTTAAAGATATCAGTAAAAGTGTTTAATGAGTATCAATTTGGGAAACAACGACACGCTGATGTTCTCTCATGCTTAACAGCGTAAGCGTGAACATTCATGAATTATCGGAAATGAATTTTCTAAAAGGTAGTCCAAACATTTGAATATATATAGGGTAATTTTGCATAGGCCTAATATAGGGACATTAAAAGCAAAATGATGATATAGAAATATCATTTGACAGAAACGTGAAATATCTTGTCTAGAGTTCAATTTGTTGGTTACGTTACTTTTAAAATGTATCGCGTTAATTTGTCATCAACTTTTCCTTATATACAGTACATGACACAAGTTATACTAGGTGATAACTATTACTAATAGAACTAGTAGTCAGTTCGGAAGTTGCACGCTATTTCTACCGAAACTACAATAGTTAGCTACAAAATTGTATAGCTCTAGCTGTAGTGGCGCTACAAGTCTATACCTGTAGCTGAGCTACATATTTTATAGTGTGTAGCAAATTTTGTATTAAAGCTAAAAATAAATCTCTTCCAGGATGCAAAAATATTTTGTAACTCCAACATTTCCGCACAATTTTTAGTAAATGTTTATATGATTATAGGGAGAAAATATGATTGTTTTCTGATTTCTGTCTCCAATTATTTTGCCGAAATATTACAAGAAAATTTTCTGAAATGAATTGCGTACTGGCTATCGGACAAAAGTATAGTATTGACTCTTGACTCGTCGTTACACGCACCCGCGGCAAATTGCCACAGTTTTGCAAAAACACCTGCACTTTTCTTATTCTAAGACAATAGGGGCGGAGGGGCCGAGTTATCCCCTATCCACCCCACCTCCACCTGACCCTGACCGGTTTTGCCAATCACGCGCATGGTTCGGGAGTGGAATGGTGTGTATTGGTCACCGTGAGCAAATTGCTAACGGCGCGTGTAACCACGTAGAGATTGTTGTGAGCAGGCTGCTAACGGGCGTGTTCTAGTGTTAAGTGTTGTATTTTAAGGGCCGTTTCGTCATTCTTTAAACGTATTGTTTGAAGAGTAGAACACCAGGTGGCACTAGTATCGTAAAAAGCTGCAAAGAACAAATATATTGTATTACTTTCCACATGGCACGAGGACGATGAGATTGGTGAAAGTACAGATGATGCATGCTTGGTGAAAGTACAGGTGATGCATACAAACCATCAATTACCTTCTACAACAAAAACAAATGTGGTGTAGATGTCAGTGACGCCATGCAAAAAGAGTATAGCGTATCGAGTGTGTCAAATCGCTGGCCACTAACCATGGATTCTTTCTATTGAATGTTGGTTGAATAAATTCATTTGGAAAGCCAACAACATGGGAGATAATGAATTCAACAAGCCTGCAAGAAAAGGCTTTTTGAAATCACTTGGTCGACAGCATATTTTGGATCATGCGCAAAGAAGAATAGCTGCAAACTATCCAATCGCAAGGTCAATAAAGGACTGGCTAGTTGAAATGTTCCAACTTCAGCCAATTAGGCAAGAACTTCAAGCAGCACCTGATCAGCGAGGTCACAATAGAGTTTGCCGTATTTGCCCTCGTAGAAAATCAGGAAAACTACAGTCTTATGCATCAACTGCAACACTCCGAAATGCAAGGAACATAAGACCATCATGTACAAATGCACCGAGCGTGGCCAAGGACCAGCTGTTTCATAACATCATTGCTCTAGTACATCAATGATGTTTTTGTACATTTTTTTGTATTTGTAATAATAAAACGTGTATCAATATGACGGAGAAAATTTCCTATAGCCCAAATAGCTAATGCGGTAATTTGCTCACAGCGCGTGTTCTGGCGTTACTTTGTAAATCAAAGAATGCAGCAATATGCAGCAAAACTCAGATAAGAAATGTATGTTGAATTTTTCATTGCGTCAAATTTCCGCTAAATTCAAAAGCACTAATGATCTCTTCTAGTGCAATCATAAGTGCATCATTAGTACTTCTTAGTGCAGCAACCACTAACGCTAGTGCTTCATTCTTGTAGGTGCTAAAAGTAAAATATCTTTCGTGGTTTGCTGAGCTCCCCCCCCCCCGAAAAAATTAATGATATTCATTAGTATATCGATAGTGCTTCCATTAAACACTAACAGCTTGTATGGAATTTGATGTTTCTGAAGTTGGCCCTTCAATAAAAATCTTCAATAAATCACAATATATGGTAGCACTAACGTTAATGCTTAGTACGTTTAAATGCACTAATAATGCCAAAACGATTGACGTTAACCCCATGTTTCTACATCAATTTGTATAGATATGGATATTTCTGGAGTTGTCCCCCAATCAAAAATCTCCAATAACTCGTAAACTCTGACACCACTAACGTTAGTGGTTAATGCGTTTACGCGCACTAACGATGCACTAAGGATTGCCATTAACCGCAAATTTCTACGTCAATTTATATGGAATTTGATATTTTTGACGTTGTCCCCCACCAAAAATCTTCAATAACTCGTAAACTCTGATATCACTAACGTTAGTGCTTAGTGCGTTTAGTGGACTAATGATGCACTAACAATTGCGACGTTTGTTGTAATTTGGAAGGTGGGAGCCAAACTTCAGACACGTCGCATAAAAAGAATATTAGTGCTATGTATAAACGTGCTTGTAGTTGGCTCCCATCTCTTCCAAATTACACCAAACGTCACACATCGTTAGTGCATTGTTAGTGCACTTAAACGCACTAAGCACAAAGGGTAGTGCTATCTGAGTTTACGAGTAATTGAAGATTTTTGGTGAGGAGCGAACTTCAGAAATATCAGATTCCATACAAATTTATGTAGAAACATGGAGTTAACGGCAGTCGTTAGTGCATAGTTAGTGCACTTAAACGCACTAAGCACTTACGTTAGTGCCATCATATTTTGTGATTTATTGAATACTTTTGGTGGTGGGGCTGCTTCAGAAATATCAAAATCCGTACAAATGGACGTAGAAACATGGGGTTAACGGCAATCACTAATCCATCTTTAGTGGGGAGAATAACTATATATGAAGTTAGCCCCTACCAAAAATCTTCAATATCTCGTAAATTGTGATTGCACTAAAATGTACTAACGATGCACTAACGATGTACGACGTTTGTTGTAATTTGGTAGAGGTAGGGAGAGGACAACTTCAAACACGTCGCGTAGAAATAAAAATATTGCTATGTATACACGTGCTTGTAGTTGGCCCCCACCTCTCCCAAATTATACCAAACGTCGCACATCGTTAGTGCATGGAAAGTGCACTTAAACGCACTAAGCACTAACATTAGTGCTATCAGCGTTTACGAGTTACTGGAGATTTTTGGTGGGGCACCTTCAGAAATATCTAAATTTATACAAATTGACGTAGAAACAGGGAGTTAACGGCAATCGTTAGTGCATCGATAGTAGATCACTTAAAGGCACTAAACACTAACGTTAGTGCTATCATATTTTGGGATTTATTCAAGATTTTTTGGGGAGGCAACTTCAAAAATATCAAATTCCATATAAATTTAAGTAGAAACATAGGGTCAACGGTAATCACTAGTGCATCGTTGTGCCCTTAAACGCACTAAGCAATAACGTTAGTGCTAGTTAGTTATATTGGGATTTTTTCAAGATCTTTGGTGAGGGCAACTTCAAAAATATCCAAATCTATACAAATTGACGTAGAAACATGGGCTTAATGACAAATCGTTAGTGCATTGTTAGAATACTTAAACGCACTAAGCACTAACGTCATTGCTACCGTATTTTGGTATTTCTTCAAGGCTTTCGGTGGGGACAAACTACAGAAATATCAAATTGTATACAATCTGTTAGTGTCTTCTAGAAGTAATGAATAACACTAACTTTCTCGTTAGTTCTTGAAGTGGGGAAAGTTCAAGCCAACTTCCAAATATATTTTACATTTAGCAAGTGCACTAATGAAGCACTAACGTTAAGGATTGGTACACTAACAAGCACTAACACTGCACTAACGACTGCACTAGAAGAGGTCATGAATGCTTTTAAATGTAGTGGTACTTTGATATACTGAGAAATTCATCATAAATTTCTTATAAACACTAACGAAACTTTTTCTAGAAGCACTAACGATGCACTAACGAATCGCACTAATTTTCTCCTAAGTGCTTATAGTAGGGCCTAAGTTCATACTATTTCCCAAAGTATTTTACTTGTTGCACCTATACTAATGAAGCACTAACGTTACGTCTTGGTGCATTGAGAAGCACTAACGATGTACTAACGAATGGTTCTAATCTTTTCGTTAGTGGTTGAAGTATCTGTAGCAGCGAGAAATTGTCCCACGAAAGGGTTTCCCTTCAACACCTTCATTAAGGAGAACTAACAACGTCCCTGAACATAACCTCCACATCATGCACTAACATTTGGGACCAGAGTGAATTTGGGTCCCATTTTAAGCACTAACGGAAAGTAAGTTTCATTCGTTCATGCATCGTTTGTGCTTCCAGAAAACAAACACAGTTTCGTAAATGCTTAACTATTCATGTAGATATGGCTAATTACATGTCACCAAACTCCATAGGAAATTCATGGGGAAGTTTTCATTGCGTTAAATTTCAACCAAAATCAAAAGCACTGATGATCCCTTCTAGCGCAATTATTAGTGCATCGCTAGTGCTTCTCAATGCACAACAACCTAACGTTAGGTGCTACAAGTAAGTACAAAATCTTTGAAAACAGCGTTAACTTCGCAGAAATAACGAAAATATTAGTGCCGTTTCTGTCATTTGTGTAACAGCACTAATTTTGAAAACTATGCCAAAAATTAGTACTACATTAGTGCTCACGATACCGCATAGAAAGAAAATTAGTGCTATGTATAGTATGATAAAAATGAGGATCGATTGTTTTCTTTGATGATGCTGCCATATTAGATTTTCGAATATATTTCGCCTACTGATAATGGCACTAATTTTCTTTTCATGCGGTATCGACAGCACTAATTTAACACTAACATAGTGCATAGGTTTCATCTCAATCGGTTGACTGGGTGGGGCCAGGTTCACGCTAGCCCCACCCACATATTCTTCGTTTTTTGACGTTTGTGTAACAGAACTAATTTTGAAAACTATGCCAAAAATTAGTGCTATATAAGTGCTGACGATAGCGCATAGAAAGAAAATTAGTGCTATGTATAGTATGATAAAAATGAGGATCGATTGTTTTTTTTATGATGCCGCCATATTAGATTTTCGAATATATTTCGCCTACTAATAATGGCACTAATTTTCTTTTTATGTGGTATCGCAGCACTAATTTAACACTAACATTGTGCCTAGGTTTCATCTCAATCGGTTGAGTGGGTGGGGCCAGGTTCACGCTAGCCCCACCCACATATTCTTGGTTTTTTGACTTTTGTGTAACGGCACTAATTTTGAAAACTATGCCAAAAATTAGTGCTACATTAGTGCTGACGATACCGCATAGAAAGAAAATTAGTGCTATGTATAGTATGATAAAAATGAGGATCGATTGTTTTCTTTGATGATGCCGCCATATTAGATTTTCGAATATATTTGGCCTACTGATAATGGCACTAATTTTCTTTTTATGCGGTATCGACAGCACTAATTTGGCACTAACATTGTGCATAGGTTTCATCTCAATCGGTTGACTGGGTGGGGCCAGGTTCACGCTAGCCCCACCCACATATTCTTGGTTTTTGACGTTTGTGTAACAGGACTAATTTTGAAAACTATGCCAAAAATTAGTGCTAAATTAGTGCTGTCGATACTGCATAGAAAGAAGATTGGTGCTATATATCTTATCATAAAAATGAGGGATCTTTTGTTTTCTTTGATGATGCCGACATTGAACATTTTCCAATATATTTTGGCGTTCTGGTAATAGCACTAATTTTCTTTTTCTGCGGTATCGACAGCACTAATTTAACACTAACTTTTGGTATAGGTTTCATCTCAATCGGTTGAGTGGGTGGGGCTAGCGTAAACCTAGCCCCACCCAGAATATTTTTTGTTTTTTAAAGTCTGTGTAACGGCACATTTTTTTTAACGTTACAGGTCGTCAGCACTAATTGGGCACTAATTTTTGGCATATGTTTTAAAATTAGTGCTGATGTGGGTGGGGCCAGGTTCACGGACATCGTATCGTATGGATTGATTGTTCATAGCGTAGATTCTAGGAAGGGTTAAACAATGCAGGCAAATGACAAAAATCTTTTTGACAGATAGTAATGTATTATTTCACCACACAAGACTCTTCTTTTAGATTTCAGCATCTTGTGTGGTAATTAAATACCTACCAAGATACATATGTTTCTATGATAGAAAAGAAATATTGTGTCACACTCAAGATTTCTTCCAAAGGGTTGTTTTAACCGAAGCTTGGCTACTTAAACCTTCATTTGGCAACCGAACGTTCCTGCTTATTTAGGTTACTTTTCGTAAATAAATGTTTTGCTTCCGTTTCTTTCCTCTGATCATTATTTCATAACAGAACTCTCTGGTTGGGAGATTTCGGCAGTAGTGAAAGAATAGTCGAGGTGTTATATGCACCAGATTAGAAATCTAAGGGCCATGGGGTCAAGTCTACTGCAAGTTAACTTAATACTTTTAATTTGTCCTTGCGGGGTTTATGATGAGTTCTCTTTGCTCAAAGTTCTCCATCTAGAGATGAGATGCAAGAATCATGCAAATGTTAACCGAAATACAGGAATAGTGGAAATATCTCCAATTGAAATATTATCCTAAGCAATAGTCAATATTCATATTTGATACTTTTAGTTCACTTTTATTTATTCTTCTTTACGAAATTACAGTTCCCGATTACTTAGAATATAGCAAGAGATAGTGAATGATATATAACAGCGTATTACAAGAAACAACTCGCATTCCTTTGATATCGTATATGCTTTTAAAACCCTGCTTGTATTATTAATTGGGGATTAAACGCATGTTATGTATACATATACTATGAATATTTGTCATATTTTAGAAATATGACATGTTTTCTATTGATACAATGGTTTTCGCAAATTCAACACGCACTGCTCACCTTGATTTCATTTTCTAAAATTGTCTTTATTTTTTCCTTTCCTTTTTCCCTTGTATTTCTTTTTTGTTTTTGTTTTTCTTTTTCGTTTCATTTTCCGAACACACTGGAAACCAGTAATGTAACTCTAGAAAATATTCTTGTAAGGTTTAATGTGTAAATGAATAATAATAATACGTTTTTTTAAAAATAAAATCTACGATGGTTTTGCTGATAAAAAATATTCTCTCGAAACAAAGTTGGGAGTTAAATCATATCGATCTGATATTTTTTCATAAAGTTTTAGTAGAGATATTAAAATTTGTAAATAACAAACGTGAAGGAAACGTTGTAGCGAATAATGTCAAACATTCAGAGATTTTACAAAATACTGTAACCTCTGAAATAAAATGAATGTTTGACCAACAATGGTTTTTCCTTGGTATATCTAAGTTAAAATAAAATTTCTCTTTAAGTCTCTCATGATATCATTCTCCCCGTAGATACTAAACGGTGTCTTTTAATTGATTTTTTTCGTCGCAGAGGCATGGATATATTTCTATTTTTTGAAATTTGCTACACTGACATTTTTCAAACAAACTAGAGCACTTGTAAAACGCCTTCTGTGGTTCTCAATCAACACACCTTGGCAGAATTGTTGGTTGTCTAACGTTGCATGATACGAAAAATGGAAGTGTGAATGCACTTTTGCTCGTGTAGATACGTGTGAAGGATTCTTAATAACTTTGTGAAACAGTGAAGTTCATGAAGAATTTAAGAAAGGAAACTTCATTGTTCGCGAAAGCACTCGCCCATTCTCTGCCCTTCTCATTCACCAAGCACATGAAGAAAACAATGCCATATTTGAAGGTGACGGAGGTGAAGTGGGGCTCACGAAAGGGTGTGGCTCATGTCAAAGAGTTGCCAGTTCCTGTCCCTTGGACGCTTCATAAGGCTCCGCTGCGAATGTTGAAAAACGGAAACAGGAATATCGAATACTAAATTGAGAAACAAAACAAAGAAGAAAGATTTTGAAACATCTCTAGTTACAAGAAAAAATAGTCAAAATATTACAGAATAGATAATACTCAGTATGGTCAGAATGAATAAAAACTCACTTATCATCCAAATTAAAGTAAGAAGCACACAAACTGTAATAACCTATTTATTACTATATATGATGATCAGATTAAAAAAACAAAAATAATAATTATATGCATAAATATTTTAGCATGAACATCAATGTAATAATATATTAATATAATCGCTTACCGCACACAAATTCACACGCCTCTTTCGTAAAAAAATTGTTGCGGCTTCCGCCGCATCCACCATATATAAACATGCGGCACTCTCGACTATCCCAGTCATAGTAAAACCTTTCATTATATTCTGAACATGGACCTGGGTCAAGTGGATCTAAACATCCTACTGTAGAATAAATAAATTATTATAATGAACTATAATACGTTGATTAAAGCATATATACCAATACATAAAAGGTAACGAATCTTATATGATATGGATTGTATAGACAGTTAACTCAGTATGATTTATGATGAGAAGAAACTAAGCTTCAATAAAATTGATTTTTTGATCCTGATTTCTAGCACTGTAAATTACAACGATACTTGCATTTCAATCCTTATTTAATTTATGGGAAGAATATACTTTTAAATTATTCACAAGTTATTCAAGAAAAGGAAGAAGAAGAATATAGAAAAGAAAATATATAAATGTAATTTCTGTTCAGTTGATATACGTTGCTATTTTGTTGTATTTCTGATTCGACGATGTGAATTCGTTATCATATCAACGGAGAATAAATAATATACAATTCCGGATCCATCTTGTGAAAACTACATGCTCGATTTTAAGGAGTGTATTTATTTGCGTTATTACATGCTATAATAAAAGGTAATATTTAAATGCAGTGTGTTTAAAATGTTTTATGGTGGTTTTTCGTAGCCTTGCTTGTAAATATACAAACTGAGGACCTTTGGATAACGACGTAACATAAAATTAGTGGTTCACAGCAGAACATTATTTTGCTTGTTATAGAATTATTAGGAAAACTCAAAATAAGAATGAGTGATTTTTTCCCACTTGGTCACTAGATTTCTTACTTTAAATTCACACTACTTTTGCTATATATTAGTCTGTTAGCTCAAGTTTAATCTCGACAGAGGTTTTGTTCAGGAAATCAGAACACGATATTTCTTTGCGGAAAAAGTTTAGAAAGTTAATGAGCTTCATTTAAAGAGAAGTGTTGAAATCTAATCTAATTTAAATAGCTGACCATTATTCATAACTAATCATTCTCTGAGGTAATCAGAGAAATGGGCAACCTACAATATAGTCTTTAACACTTTCACATAATTAATTATTCACAGTCGCTGTAGTATGTTGTTTTTGGTGTATTTTCCGGATCTTCGTCCTACATTTCACACAACGCTGTCAGCTTATGAAATTGTTGCAAATTTTGATTTAATTGTTTTGAAAATGTTGATTAATCTAAGTTCTGACGTAGTGGCCAGTTGTCCATGCCTGTCTAGCCGGAAATCCAATATTCACGTTCAGTGAACACACATTTAGCATATATGATCATCACACGAAAAGATAATCAAATCAAATAGAAACCAAAATATTTACTAATGTAACAGAAACAATAATTTACTTATCGTTTTATTCCAACACTTCATATTTAATGTCCTGAATAAGTTCCACACTCTGCAAGTGAGGGTTAGAAATATTTTCAATTCATTTTATGATATTCTGTACCAAATATATTCTCAACAACAGATAAGCGAACACATGCAATATCTCAGAGGTCGGATAACATATATGGCTGTTTTAAATTTTAAGCGTTACAACGTTCAAAACTCATATATTGTTATAGCGTAATAAGCATAATTGGATTCATAATAAATATTGCATGAATTTAAAATGGACAATAATATATGTTAACCAAAGTTGATCAAGCGTTACAATGAGTGCCTAATATAATTCTAGTGTTGCCTAGTTGATGTTCTGAGTGTGGAGTGAGGAAATGAACTGAAACGAAAAGTAAGAAATTATTTTTATATTATTTTATTAGTCGCGCATGAAATGATACTTACATGTTAAGAATAAAACATAGCTTATCTAGCTTAACCGTTAATATGAGAAATAACTGTAAACGTCTCTTGGACGACTGAACTCAATTCTCATGAATAATCTGTTTATGTAAATGTCTGCTTTTCTCTCAGCATATTGTGTATGTAAAACGTCAATAAACAATAATTTTAGATAAATAACGTAATGCTTTGTACATTAGACTTCCTATCTTTATTTATATTCTTTTTATATTAACAAGTACTTACAAGCAGGATCTGAATCACAGAGAGCCATTCTGTACGTCATAAGCAGGATCACACTGCCTTGAACTAAATGTATATATTTCACCATCTAAAACAAAACCAGAAATACTAGTTAAGACATGAAATGCCTTGCCAAATATGCTAATGAATAAAATCTATTCCTAATATGTAAAGTAAAAATTTCGAAATTTAAAAAAGTATTTGATATGAAAATTGCATAAATATTACATTTTCAAAAATAATTAGTCATTTAATATATTCCATTTGAATAATGCCATTCTTATGAGTTCAATCCTACTCAATTCTACAAAAACATTGTCAATAGTAAGTTTTAGAGTCACTGGAGAGATATTCCTTATTACTTGAAATATTTCACAGAGGTAGATTGTAAGACTTACGTACAGATGCAAGTGAAACTCGTTTTAGAACTCGACAATTATTTTAAATGTAATGTCGTCTTATTTAAATAATGTATAGTTAAAGTATGAAGTGAAATTTAATAGTCATATGACAACAAAGTCTAGACTCTCTCTGTTTCCATCCCTAATTCTTGTTTAACTTCCTATACATATTTCCTCTCTCCACTGAATAGGCCTGCTTCCATACACCACTTTCCCTCACCGAGCGAAGTAGCTCAAGTGGTAGAGCGTTGGCTTCGCATGCGGGAGGTCGTGGGTTCGATTTCCGCTGCCGACCATCCTCACTAATGTTTTTCAGGGGTTTTCCTCAGTCCTACCAGGCAAATGCTGGGATGGTGCCTACTAAACAGGCCCTGGCCGTTACTTTCCCAAATCCTTTCCATTGTTATTCTTAGATATCCAGTGTAAAATGGCCTCGGAGTTGTATCTGGTGATTGTTAAATAAATAAATAAATAAATAAATAAATTTCCTGCAACATCCGTTCTATATATCACGATTTTTTATCCATTTTGCGTCCACTATAATGTACTAGTTCCTTTTAACCTGGTGTGGGCAAAGCTTAATATGTTCTTAACGTCTCTTATTACCTGCACCAATCATATCCTCGATTGAGTATTTTTTCTCCGTATTTTTCAAGAAAATATTTCTTGTTTCCAAGTTTTCCAGGATTTCAGTATTCAACATCTTGCTTATTTTTTTCTACCTACATTTTTCAGTAGAGATTCTACTTCGGCCAGTGTAAGGTCATGATAAAAGAAAAGTGCCAAATCTGGGAACTGCCAGCCCCGTTCTTCAAACTATTACTATATCTACAGAAATTGACCAATCAATCTCCTCTTCTATTTCTTTTGCCTAAACCATGTTTGACTATGACATTACCTTCCTGTTTAACTCCGAAAACTACGTTGGAAACTCCCATTTCAAATATGTATGCATACGTCCTCTTTCTACCTATTTTGCATAATTCCTTCTATTTTGTTAAAATTTTCCTCTGTTTCTACAGCTGTAAGTGAAGTCGTCGATGCGTATCTCTGTATCACTACTAAATCCTTCATTTTTTACTTGAAGTCTTAATATCATCACTCTATCATCAACAAATTATACTTTTACTACCCGCTCTTTTAAGCTCGTACAAATAATTATTCCTATAGCTTTATGATCGCCCTTTTCATTAAATGAATAAACCTCTTTATGTCTCGTATTTCAATAGCCCATTACAGTCTTATATAAATTCACAAACTCCTAAAAGTCTAGACTACTTTGGTTCACTTCCTTTTAAGATTTTGTAATTAAATAGTCTGAATCAAAGTATTTACTTACCATGTCGTTATCCTAAACGGTTTGCACTTGATTGCGTTTCTTTCTGTATCTGTATTTTCCACATTGTTACTTTCTCATCCAATGGTTTTCCTAAGCCACCCCTATCGCGGTGATACGAATAAGGGGATATTTTCCTCCTGGGGCTATATTTTGTCCTTCGAAATACCAATGCACATATGTCCTCTTTCATCTGTTCAAGAACTAGGGAAACAGGTCTCCTCCACCTTGCAGTATCTCAGCCATTGAAGTCACTGACGACGGCATGGACTAATATCAAAGTTGCCGTGCTAATCACTATGATATCCCCCAACCTACCTATTGGAGACCTTCTTCTTTATCCCATTAAACTTTTCGTTTTGCTGCTGCATTTAGGAAAAATCGGTGGGGTGGCCTTTCTCTTAATGAACTACCGCCGATATAGCTCTAAGTTTTAGTATAACTCACTATCCTTCCAACTCGACATATAAGTGTCTTTCTAAAGGTGATAGTGTTCTGGTGATATAATACATATAGTTGGCTTAAACCCTGGATGGTTATATATGGTTATATGATTCTCAAAACTTTGTCCCAACGAAGCCTATAGATGAACCCATACAACAAGTGCTTCCCAGCCCAGAAAAAGTTTGTGTGCAGAAGAGACGTCGTGTCGGAGGAAAATCATGCCACTCAAATTCTGAATATATTCGGGCAATGAGAATAAAACTCCTCCAAGCAAAGACGCAAGAATCGGGTGCAATAAAATCCAAAGACACTACAAGAAAGAAGAGTGCTAATACAGAACCTGCCAAGAAAAAAAATGAGTGCTCGAAAGAAACTGATATCCTCTGCCCCTTCCAGTGGCGAAAATGTAGGCCTAACATTGTAAGTCTAAAGATGGCTGCAGGCAATGTCAAACATGGAATTGCTGTTTTTGCCTTCTTAATTAGTATTCAGAACATTCTGCTAGAAAGGGAGACTGGATTCGTTGCCAGCGTTGCAAGACATAGTTCTACGAAGTCTGTGTCGGTGCAGAAGGTCGAACACAGTTTATCTGTTGTCGTTGTCTTTAAATACGAACGATGGAAGATGAATTAACCAATTACGGCTCTTTGCCTTAGACAGTGTTCTGAACATTTTTTTTAGTTTAGGCCTACATTCAAAAAGATAGCTATAGGTGACGCATATTTACAATTTATGTAGGCCTACTTCTTTTCATTCAAAACTAGCATATTTCAACTGCCTTAGAAATTGCAATCTAACTATTAAATAGTTTATACATTATTTCTATAAGATTTGTTTATTTTGTTGGTTATTCATATTACCCCACTCGTTATTCAAATTGCCCCTCACATTTACGTTTTTCGAAATTTCGGCTGGGAAATTGAATACCCAAATTTCACAATGATGTATCCCAAATACTACCTTAAGAAAAATTGTTAAGTAATAGTAAGGTTCAAAGTTTTTGTTCACAATTTTATATTTGAATACCAATTACAGTTTCCGAGATATATGAGAAAATGTCTGAAATTATTCAAATTACCCCGCTGTACCCTATGGATTATTTTTCTTTCAGCTTAGTTATTTCTGAATGAGATAGGAGTTAAGTATTTTTTTTTAATTTTCATTAGGTCTCATTCATACAACTGTCTACTAAAGAATTCAAATTTTTGCGATTGAATAGCATCTTACAGTGGGATCAGATGAACTTGTGTGTTGGTAATTTATGCTATTGGTCCCAGTAGAATAGCAAAATTCATAATGTTATTTAGAATTTCGGAAACGTCGTAAAAAAGTCGTGACTGACGGTTAGCGCCTCGCAACATAATTAGTCGGTAGTTAGCAGTCGTTAGAAAAAAATTATTCTGGACTTCTTTCAGTATTTTAAAATCAGTAACGAAACTAAGCATGAATAGTTATACATAATAAATAAAGTCCTTTGTTGCAAAATTTATCACTCCGGGGAGAAGATGCCATAGTTTTTAATCATAACACTATAGGAAACAGAAAAATACAGGTTAAAGACCGAAACTTACAAGGATAAACAGATGAAAATAAGATAAAGCACGTATAGTAATTCAGGAATTGGTTGTAGTTATTTGTTTATCCATTCTGTTTTGAAAAAAAAAAACATTAACTACATCGGCTCCTTTAATCAGTGGAGAGTTTTAATCGTTCCGGAAAGTTCTCAAGATTAAAGCTAACTATCTCACTTGTCAACAACACACAATTAGCATCTGACGGCCTCTTAAAATGTTGCTGTGGTTTCGAGATATGAATTCCCTTAAGATTTTCTCAGACCTCTTTTGTTCCGAAGGAAAAAAAAACTTGTGCAAAGAGTCTCTTTACACTTGTAGCTCATTAACTAGAGGTAGACGATACTGCGCAAGAACAACAAAATTAGAATGCACTTAAAAGAATGAAAGAAACACGTCTAGAATAAACTACCATGATTTAAAATTAGCCGTTTGTCTTGCTTATTAATATTTTAAAATTAAGCAATACTAGAACTCCTAAACTAAACATAGACCAATTACACATATTTTTTACACTTTGTTTCAAAAAGAATATACGTATTTCGAATGCATATATTTATTAAACTTTAAAACATACGAATATAAAATTTTACACAACTAATTACGAACCTCTCACGTTTAAATTACAGTACACGTTCAAATTACAGATGTTCAATATGTCCTCCATTGCTGACACGAACAATATCAAATCGATACTCAAATTCCTCCCATACTCGGGCAAGCATGTCCTGCGTCACTGATGTTATGGCAGTACGCATCCAGTTCTTCAACTCTTCCAGGTTCTGTGGGAGTAGTGGTACATAAAAGTTGTCTTTAAACTAAACCCCACAATAAGAATTCAGAGGATATTAAATCCGGTGACCGTGGAGCCGAGCTGAGACATGCTAAGTCGCCAGCATTTTGACGACCAATCCAACGGTTCTGTAGAGTTTCATTCAGATATTCACACAGTTGACGACTCCAGTGAGGGGGTTCCCCGTCCTGTTGAAAAATGAAGTTGTCTTCGTGCAGCCTCGGAAACAACCAGGTTTGTAACATACTACTGACTGTTAACCGTATTTCCATTAAAGAAGAATGGGCCGTAAACAGATGATCGAGATATCGCACAAAACACATTGACTTTGGGCGAATCTCGTACATGTTCAATAATAGTATGTGGGTTTTGTAGGCCCCAAATTCGAACATTTTGTTTGTTCACCTGACCACTAACACGGAAAGTCGCTTCATCACTGAGCACGATGCGTTGTGCAAAAGTGTTATCACTTTCATTAGCATCCAGAAACTCGTTACAAAATGCCAAACGTTTGCGTTTGTCATCAGGACGCAGACCTTGAAACAGCTGTAACTTGTACGGCATCACAACCAACCGACGTCTCAAAACACACCAAATTGTCTTTTTCGGCACTTGTAACTCCCCACTGCCACGACGACTTGATTTTGAAGGACTACATTGGAAAGCAGTTTGAATTCGTGCAACATTTTCTTCGGGAACACAACTGCTGCCAAGACTCTTTCCTTTACATACACATCCTGTATCTACAAACTGTCCGTAGCATCTGCGAATGGTCCACCAATTCGAAGGATCAATTTAGTACCTTAACCTGAAACATCTTTGCACTGTAATCACGGAATTGCACTTCGCAAACTCGGGAACGCAAAATGATTTCTGCTGCGGAGTAGCCATTTTAGACATTTGACGGTTACCAAGCCAAACAGAAGACAACATACATCTAAAAGCTAACTAATTCTATGGCCTATGGGACCCGGCGGTTCAATGCCGCGTTCACAAAAGCTCACCACTAACTTATGTCCTTAGCTAATTGGATCCAGTTTCTACTTTGTATTCCAATCTCTGCGAGATCCATCTTAATATTGTCCTCCCATCTGCGCCTACGTCTTCCTAATGGTCGTTTTCCGATTGGTCTTCCAGTCAAGACTTTGAAAGCGTTTCTACTTTCTTCCATTCTAGCTACATGACCTGCCCATCTAAGCCTCCTAGACTTAACGACCCTAACAATGTTGCGTAAAACACATAAACCGTTATGTAGTTTCTCGTTATGAAGTTTCTGCTATTCTCCATTCAAGTTCCTCTTGGGTCCGAATATTCGTCTCAGGATCCTGTTCTCAAATACTTTCAGTCTATGTTCTTCACTCAGACAAAGCGACCATGTTTCGCAACCATATAGAACAACAGACATGATTATCGTTTTCTATATTTTAAACTTCAAATTCCTCGACAGAATTCGCGACGACAAGAGATTTTGAACCGAATAGTAACACGAATTCCCTCCTTTCAGTCGACATTTAATTTCTTCGTGAATATGACTTTCGTCTGTTAACATTTATCCTAGGTATTTGTAACTATTTACTTTATTAAAAATATTATTTAATATTTTAACGCATCCATAATTTGCCGTATTACGGTCTCGACGCACTTCCATGTATTCAGTTTTCTCTGCATTTACTTCTAAACCATGTCACTGCATGCGTTTAATAAGACCTCTGCATTTCTTTCTATTGTTCTCCTATCATCTCCTATTAAATTTACAACATCAACATATCCCATAACCTGGTGAATACCGTTCAACTCTAGGCCCTGGTAGCTAGCTATGTTTGATTTTCCTTATCGCGTATTCCAGAACGAAGTTAAATAATAATGGCGGCAACGCATCTCCTTGTTTCAGGCCATTTCCGACGTGAAAGCTCATGGACAAAAATTTTCCTACCCGGACTTTACTTTGGGATTCATTTAAACATATCTTAATTAATCTAATTAGCTTTCTTGGTATTCCAAGTTCTGTAAGAACGCTGTATAATGTTTCTCTTAACCGAGTCGTACGCCTTTCTAAAATCAATAAATAGTTGATGTACCGGGATATTGTATTCCCACCTTTTCTCGAGTATTTGGCGAAAGGTAAACATTTGGTCGATAGTTGATCGATTTTGTCTATATCAGCACTGATTATCGCCAATAGTTTCATCTGTGTATGGGGTCTATCTTGATAATAGAATATTTGAAAGAATTTATAGGATGTTGACAGAAGAGAT
The DNA here is from genome assembly GCF_964235325.1 of Thermobia domestica. NCBI lineage: Eukaryota > Metazoa > Arthropoda > Insecta > Zygentoma > Lepismatidae > Thermobia > Thermobia domestica. The sequence goes on from NC_137455.1 coordinate 316,859,400, forward strand.
ATGCCTCGATAATTATGACAGTCAGTTTTGTCGCCTTTCTTGTGAATTGGAACAATGATTAATTCTTTCCACTCTTGTAGCAATTCTTCCTTGTTCAAGATAAGGAGAATGAGTTTGTGTATCTTGTTACACAATTTTTCGCCTCCAGCTAAAATTAACTCAGCCGGAAAGTCATCTACAACCGCAGATTTCTGTTTCTTTAATTTCCTTATAGCGGTTTCTACTTCTATTCGGTTGGGTTCTGGAATATACGGTTCGACGGTGTGTATCTTTCCATTTATTTAAGATGCTATCCGTATCAGTGAGAACTTTACCGTCAGATTTCTTTAATATATAAGCACGAGGTTAATAGCCTTTCTTAAATTCGTTGATCCCCTTATACATGTCCCGGATGTTTTTATTTTTACTATTATTTTCAAAGTTCCTTAATTTTAGTTTTCAGAAAATTGCGTTTCTTTGTTCCAGAAGTTTTGGAAGTTTCCCGCCTGATATCTGCGAAATTTTGTGTAGTTATTTCATTTGGACTTTGTAGCCAGCGTTATTTTGCCTGTTTTCTCTTCTCTGCTACTTTAATGCATTTCTGGTCGAACTAAGGTTTGTTCCTACGTATTTCCGCGTGTGCAAACATTTCTTTTGCTGAAATTTTAATGCTATCTCTAATTTCAATCCAGGTATTATTAACACTAGTGCCGATAATCTATTCGAAACTTCAATCTGGCATTCCTCTCTTACCTTGCTTTCTTCTAATTTCTTTAAATTCAATCTCTCCGTTTTCGGACATTAAATATTATCTTTATTCAACGATAATCTCTCTCGTATTATCGCTGTTACCAGGTAGTGATCAGTGTCACAATCAGCCCCTCTAAACGGCCGGACATCAATTATCCTAGATTGCCTTCTTCTATCTACTAAAACGTGATCAATTTGATTATGTATTTCTCTTCTGGTGATGTTCAAGTGTATTTATGAACGTCGCGATGTGAAAATTTTGTACTCTTCACGATTACGTTTTTGGATATTGCAAAGTTCACGAGTCTAACACCGTTGTCACTACTTTCCATATGTAGACTTTCGTTCCCTATAATCGGTTTGAAAATATCCTCTCGTCCTACCTTCCCCTGTCCCGTAATAGAATTTTCATATGGCATGGCGGGAGTTGGTCTTTTATATCATCATCCTTATCTTCTGTTGGGGAATGTACATTTAAAACAATAATATCGCACCACCGTCCCTTAAGAGTAATAAAAAAAAAGTGTGTCAGTAACAAATTCAATCTGTTTAATTGCTGGTAGTATTCGTTTCTGAACGAAAAATCCTGTTCCTAACTGGTGATTTTTATTTCCTTCCCCGTAAAACAACGTAAAATGTCCGGAAATCGTAGATCCATTTCCTTCCTACCTAACTTCCTAAACTCCTACTAGGTCCATACTGTAATTCTTCTGCTTACGGATTTTAACGCATCTGCTCTATAAAGACTTCTATTATTTATGTTCCAAATCTCATGTCCATTTTCTTTTGCTGAGGTTGTGGCAAGTTATCAGTCCTTTCCGAGGCTTTTGTGAATATTTCTGAACAAGTCCTTTTTTACAGGATGAGGTTGTTAGCCTTACCCAAATCCCCCTGCGGGAGGACCACACCTAGTCGGCTGTCAGCGACTTCTTATTCAATATATTCGCAGCTAACCTCTATATCTAGAGCCCTTCTCCTCGATCCGCAACCTGAGGACGCGCCATGCCGTGGTGACAGGAACCACGTTACACGGAGACAACTGACATCTAGCGGCCATTAATATAAACTAGACTATGTATTCATTTCTCCAATAGCTGGGCCAAGGCACAGCGATCGATAGTTTGGACAGAATAATTCTTCGGGTTACGCATATTCTTTTTGAAACAGTGTGTATGTTAGCCACCTCTTTAACGTGGCCACTTCTCAGTGGAACCGATGGTAGCCAATATAGACAGATATCACATTATGGTTATTGCATCTCGAAGGCATAGTGTAAGAATGAAAATAGCCAACTGGAAGGAAGAATCATACATTATATGCCAATACAAATTATTCATATCCTTGTATATAAGGTACATTATAGATATCAATGGATCAAATATGTCTAGATATCAATTTTGGCGTTAGCACAATGGCCTGAGTAATCTAAACTTGAATACCATGTTCGAATGGTATGTACTGGTCGCCAAAATTGGCATTTATTTTCGAGATTTATATCTGAAACAAAATCGATGTATATTTTCGTGAGTATTGGAGTAGCGTTAGAATAAAGACCTGGAAGGGTCCATAAATGCGAGGAGTCTAATTTATATTGTTGTATATAAAATACTCGAAAACTTCGCAACAATTTTACAGTAAGAATAACGTAACACAACAGAATAGTCACGAAAATTACAAAACATTTTGCATTGTAACACCATTCATTCTTGCAGAACCTCATGAAATATTCATAATCGGGATATTACTTTTCATTTAATTCATCATTGTAAGTACGTTAGACAGTAGCCTATTTTCCTTCAACTGTTCATAGTGATCGAGATAGTCTTAAATATGTTTTCAATTTCGCTTGACGAAATCTTACTTATTGCCACTAAAGTATGTAGTTGTCATCTAGCGATCGATTTCATCCAAACTATTTACAACATTGTCGAGATTGTGTCGAAGGAAGCGTTAAAAATCAAGAAAACAACTCGATCTAGTGTTCATCCTGATAATCGAACACAAATTACTTTGATAATGTTATTTTTTTTATATACGTTTTCTCATTGTTAGCAATCGCTTTCTTTTCACCATATGTGAACTCTAATGAATTTACGAATAAATGCATGTCATACCGACTCAAGATGTCTAAGAAAATTGACACGACATAATGCTGCCTCAGTATCTTAAAGTTACAGTTATTACACACGGTGTCAATGTATAATCCCATTAAATGATCGTGATGCTTCACTTTCGATTATTTTCTGCAAAGTTTAAGTTTCATAACTAGCAACGAGTTATCACATTATATTCATTCCGTTACTCATTCGTTAGTTCATGTAATGAAATATTCATACTAAGCTTGCTCGCGTTATTAAGCAACTCATTTTCCATTTTTTATAAGAAAGGTTAAAATGTTTTAGTATCGTGTTCATTGTTTAGCGTATACGCAACTAACCTTATACGCAATCGATTTAAGCACTTTCTTCGGTTTGTCGAAATATATAGACTTAGCTAGGCTTCGTGCGGTTTCTGAAATATAAATGAAGTGGTTGGGTTTGATTCATAACACATTTAAAAGCTTAAGAATACACTCAAACAAAGCAACCATTAAAACATCACTCTTTAATCATACTTTATAGTTGTTGAATTTAATTGTCAGCCTGGTGTGGGTATAATAGTGTATGTAGGTTCCAGCTACTTGACAGTGATATATTACGCTCTAGTTCGCCATCAAAACGTAGTGAGTATCATCCACAGATAAATATTCTGCACTTATGTTTAGTAACTTGACAGCTAATTAAGAGTGACAAAATAGGAATTAAACATTACTGAAAATGGTGTTGTCCATCACTGATGTGCAAACGATCATTGGTCTACAACTAGATTCCCTTTAATCTAAATCACTTGATTGCCGTTCAGAAGTTATGGTTTTCTCTTCAATATTGATCCTAAATACACATGGGTCATTCCATGACAAAAATCACTCAGAGCACTGTGTTTCAATCTCTCAGATTCTCTTCAATTTTATTCATACATAAATATCAATAAAAGCATGTTAAATTATTTTTTTTTCGATTTTTTGGATGAGAAATGGGCCGGGAAGAAATTTTTGAGAAATGTGAATTTTCCTTCAATTTCACTTTTTGGCACTCATCATCATTTATCTAGATTACCATTACTTCCTTATTTTTTTAAGTTATTGGATTCACACAGGTGTCAAATGAAAGCTTAATGTTTGCTCTTTTAGCAGATCTTAAGTAACCTTGCAAAAGGCTAAACTGTCAAACATTAATGGGCATACAAACAAATTTTAGGTTGTCTTTTACAAATTGTACCAGTACTCAAAAGTTACTGATTCTATAAAAAGAAGCTTCAAAAGTGTCATAGTTGTAAATTATAAGCAATGACACAATTTGTAACAAAACTTAAAACTGTATATTTCCGTACATGTGAAATACCAAAATAAATAATAATTACAAAAATATGAAAAGCACACTTTTTATTTATCAACATATCATTTATGTGCTAAGATAATTCTATTTAAAAAGTTTCAAAAGTTTCGTAGTTGTAACTTACGAGCAATGGCACAATTTGTAACAAAACTTAAATCTATATATTTCCATACATAAAAAATAATAATTACAACAATACAAAAATCACCATCTTTATTTTTTAAACCATATCATGTATGTGCTAAGATGATTCTATTTAAAAAGTTTCAAAAGTTTCATAGCTGTAACTTACGAGGAATCACACAATTTGTAACAAAACTTAAAACTTTATATTTCCGTACATAGAAAATAATTATTACAATAATATAAAAAACACCCTCTTTATTTTTAACCATATCATGTATGTGCTAAGATGATTCTATTTTTAAAATTTCAAAAGTTTCATAGTTGTAACATACGAGCAATCACACAATTTGTAACAAAAATTAAAACTCTATATTTCCGTACGTAAAAATAATAATTGCAAGAATACAAAATACACCCTCTTTTTTTAACCATATCATGTATGTGCTGGGTCATTCCATGTCAAGTGGACCAATGGTCCCCACTTCACCATCTCGTGATCCCCACTTCGTGTCTGATACTATGATCATGATATGGCTGCTTTCGAACTAAGTGGAACTATGTTAGAGTGAATCGAAAATAGTCTTTTTAGAATCATTTTTTTCGAAAATCTGTTTAGATAATACTCTATCCAGTTGCGTACACGATGATTTAGAGATAAAGAGATTACAATGCTTTTCACAACAATTTGATGTCTAAAACTGTTCTGAATGTAGGTTGAAATTGTTAAAGCTTCTAACACTGTTTAAAGTTTGTAATTCCTCTTTTATATTCGCCTACCAAGAAGTTTGTTGTAGTATTACACAATTGTAATATACAAAAATGTTTTAAATAGTTTCCTAAAATCTTTTTATTACTATATCAAATTGTACTATATCTTTCATATGTCTCGAATGTTTTGTGATAACAAATTGCTTTAAACCGCATAATTATCTTTATGTCCTTTGGATAGCACGTACATAATTGGGTGTGTTACTTACCTCAGCATGGGTCCGCAGTGGCTAAGAGGTGGAGGATTCACCTCTGGTACATGGGGTCCTTAGTTCGATCATAGCTTGCCTCAAGTGAGCCTTGTGGTGCACAAAGACCATCTGCATAGGCTTCTCGGAGTTCTTCCATTTTCTCCCACTTTCTTCATTCCACCATCTTATTCATTTCTTATCATCATCGTCTCCTTCAATTGAACACGCATGAGACATAAAATGTTTAAAATGTCACTTTTTTTATTTCTTATCCCAAATCTTCCCTGATGAAAGAGTCCTATAAAAGGAATGGAATTTTAAATTCCCTGTAACTTTATTTCTACTTATTCGGAAGGTACTTGTGATATGCATTATCTCTGCCCTCTCGCTTGTGTTATTACTGTTTGGAGACTTCCATAATTTGGTTATTTTCGATATTAGTGACACTGATGCGTCTTGAGTTTGTAACACTCCATTGCGAGTGTAATATTCGAAGTTTATTTTCATTTTATATCTGCACTACAAATTCATAATAACTTGATGTAGTACTGTTCAATTGTGTTCAGTCGGAAACCCTGATAACCTTGTATAATCGCAGAGTATGCCTAACAATGTCATTGTGCCAATTATTGCAGAGTAGAAAGTAATTGGTTTTCCATTAGTTCAAAACTTACAAGAACATATCAAACTAAATGGTCCAATTTATGAGTATCGTAAACTTTGGTCACTTCGAAAACTTGGGGCTACTTGGAAAATAGATATTCTTGTGTTATATGGTATACTAATGAGAAAACTATTACAGATATGTCCTTTTCTTCAAGATCAATGAAAAGTAGGCACCTGAAAGAAACAATATGGATGTTCAAAAATGGTGAGTCTTATTTATGGACTGAACTAAACATTCTCACATCAATTTATACTTTTTTGTGTTTTTAGAATTTTCTGAAAATCGTCCCTGTGTTTCCGTAATGAAAAGTGATTTTTACCTGCTTGTGTTAACATAAATTTCATTGATTGCAGAAATTTCCCAATGAGGTGAGTTAGTTTTACATTTCCACTTCTTTTCGGGGACAATTTGTGGCCATTTTTTAAAATTTGTTTTCGTTTTTCTACCAAAATGATTATATTGATCAGGGGACAAACAAGGATGACATTATTGAAAGTTTGCCTGAACCTACCTACAAGTGCATAGAGCGAGTTGTTTTTCCATATGACTTTGCAGGAACGAATTTCAATGTTTGAATTTTTGTTCTTATCGTACTGTTTTATATTATTATTATTATTATTATTATTATTATTATTATTATTATTATTATTATTATTATTATTATTATTATTATTATTATTATAACATTACCATATGATATTTTTGGAAAAGGTTAACAAAAATGTACACTTGTACAAATAGTAACAGGTCATTATGTAAATCAAAGCAAGGCAATTACTGATCTGATACATACATAAATTTCATAAAACTATGTATAGCATGTTTTAGTGTCTTAACGAAGTCTCAAGAGCTTATGCGTGTAATGAGATTTGCCAAACTTTCCTTTGCATTGTTTGAAAAACTACCGTTTATAAAAGCACATTACAAAAATATTTTTACTGGTTGTGTGGGCATTCAGAAAGACAAGTTTAGCGTTGTAGTTAGTTTAGATTATTTCAACAATTTATTGTGTTTAACTAATAGGTTGTGCCTGAGAGGAAGTTTTTCTTTTATTTAAGATCTTTGGAACACATTAATATGAAAGAAACACAGGCATGTTGCATATCAATCTTTTTTAGGAAAGTGCGATGTTGCAAGTGTTTGTTTCCAAATAGTCCAATTTTTTACAGAGTTCTTACAAGTATGAAAATATATTTATTTTCTAAGTAACCCCGAAAGCGGGGCTACTTGAAAAAAACACATTTTGGCTTCTGAGAGGCTTCAATCTCAGTAAAAGTTTGTTATGATTGCCGGGAAAGGTTGCATGGTCTAATCTCTAGAAACATCTCAAGACGATGAAAAATTAATTACAATAAATAACAAGAAGTAGTATAAAAAAAGAAAACACCTTTCCAAGTAATCCCAGTTTACGGTATATATTTACTTTATATATATATATATATATATATATATATATATATATATATATATATAATCGAATTCAAGATGATTGAACTTTCCAGAAACGTGCGCTACATTTTAAAATGTTATTTCTATAAAGGCGCAAATGCTGCGCACGTCCATGAAGAAACTTTTGTCTCTTATAGACAATATATGTTATTAAAAGGAATAGCTAAGAGATGGTTCAATATCTTTCGTTCTGGTAGTTTCGATATGAAGGATAATTCTCGCAGCGAAGGAATAGTGAAATTAGTGTTAGATAATATTCTAGCAAAGTTGAGCAAGACTAGAATCTAACCAGTCATGACATCTCTAATGATCTTTACATACATCTCAAAGAATGCTAAACCACTTGACGAAAGGCAACCTCAAAATGAATGTCGACATTTTGAAGCCATATAATTTTATTCTAAATCATTTACTTAATCAAATTTCGATCTTGTACTCTATTGAAGCTTAACAGACTCCAACCATTTCTAAAGTAGTTGGTCACGGAGGATAATAAGTGGATAACCTACGTGAGCAATGTACGAAGATAATATTGAAATGAGAAGAAGCCACCGAATATTAAAGCGGGTTGTCACTCAGAGCCAGCAGTGACTAAGGAGAAAGTAACGAATGAACTTGACAAGGATGTACCCTAGCTTATGTCGACAATTACTCAACTCTGAGTTACATGACATGGGCAAGCGAAGTAGGGTAGGTTGAGTAACAACTTGAAAGGGACAATAATTCTTTGGTACGTCGCCAACGGTGCCACAAACATGGAACCTCAACCGCTGAACACTCGTGACGTTTGATATGATCAGAAAAGTTTCCTTTCACCTTACTTCAAGCCATGTGTGGCGTTTATGTTTGGCCAAAGGAGAAAGATGCTTATGATCCGCAGTGTCCACTCACAACTGGGTAACATGTCAGTGACTCGTTTAGTCTCTTCGTTGCAATATTCCTGTTATTAATTGACTCTGCGCTGGCAATTACCGGTCCGGTCACAGACTGTGATTGTATTGCCACTTTAGATGATCACGCTAATCCTACGTTGCAGATAATATAGTATTTCCGAGAAGTAACGGAAAGTTCCAGGATGATAATTAAACCATTATCATAGCTAGAGCTGCTGCAGGGTGGATTTAGGACAACGAAATGAAGTTGAACACCTCCCTTGCTTAGCTTAAACCCCGAAGTTAAAAATAATAAAGTATTAGAGCTAAATTTTGTACACATTAATCCGGCCAAGATTTCAACCTCCAACCTCTCTCACGGAAGGAGTGCTGCACACTGAGAAAAATTCGTTATCCGGAGAGCGGTAGATTGTACAAATATACGGAATTCTTATGTTTACTACACAAATCAGTATGAAGCATACGTTATCCATATGCGCATGTAGCACTGCATTTTTTACTCTTAGATGTTACATGATTCCATTGCATGATGTCTGATATCTAACAATCTTCAGTGCATTACACACTTATACGTGTGATTATATATGTCAGCTATACATCCATCTGTATGTGAGATCCTGACCGCCTATATAAAGTTCGTTCATTCTTACGGAAAGTAAGTTTATTCGGAACATTTATACGGAAAGTACAGATAAAATATACTTTTCCAGTTATATGTTTGCTGTGCGTTATGTCCAAATGCTACCGGATTTACATTTGTAACGTACGTTTTTACGTATGCCACACACGTTTTTCTCTCAGTGTATGGCAAACAGAATGGAATAATATTGGATTTACTATTGTTCAGCAGCCTCAAATCTTTAATCCACATCACATCAGCACTTTTTTGAGATGTAAGTTAGTTCCAATGCAATGCTAATCTCGTAATGTGCAATTTTTCCAGGAATTTGTAATTAATTGGTAAGTATATTTGTTACTATATGTAGGCCTGTATGTAACACTTGAAAAATATAATAATTAAATACCTACCTCAAGTGTGCCCAAGTTAAATGAAGACTTGCTTCCAGAAGAAATTCTTACTATCTTCAACCTTCAAATAAATGATGTATTACAAACTTAAACATTGTGCTGTACAATGTTAACAAAACATTAATGTTGCCGGGAATAAATGTTTTTAAAGCGAGCGACTCTTATATGTTATTGGCATCTCAATTGTCTTCTGAGAAATTTGTTTAAAATATGTGCATTGAATTGATAAATCATCACCTAAATAATAATAGTATACTTAAAATATTGAAATATCAATGTTGTAGTTTTCACAGGAAATGTACATAATTTAGACATCAAGGAGATTGAAATATTTAATCAAATGCCTTGTATATACCGTTCCTTTATTCTATTGAATAACGTTGTTTTAAAAATATCTAAAGATTACATTTTCTATTGTTATAATTTTAGCTGTGGAAGCAACAGTATAGTCCTTACTTCAATCTTATTATACTTCCCTTTAACAAAGTTGTGCTCAACTTATAAAACTTTCTGTTCCTACATTTCTGTTTTGACCAGATAATGAATGAAATAACTTTAATCTTCATAGCTACCTCAAAACCAATTAATAAAAGCGTTATTACCAATTCTCATTGCAAGTAGAAACCTAAAAATCTAATATAAAATTCCCAAATTTATATTTATGTTTGGAAGAAATTTGCGTTCGTTATACGTTGATATTAATTAAACTAAAAGAAATTCAGCCTATTTACATATGTACTGACTCACTCAGTGTTTTAACATGAATGTCAGCAATTCATAGGAATGGCAAAGCAACATGTTTAGTGCTGTCATAAGAATATTTATTTTGTAAGTTGCAAAATTTGAAAGAACTCAATAAAGTTTATACACTCTTTATCTCACTGAAATATAACATCCAACGGAGAATGCAATGAATATGCCTGCTCCACAGCTGACATCAGATAACTGGTATCAATTACGTTCCACGCTTTCTATATTAATTCTGTCTTACGTTTACAGATATTTACAGCTTTGAATGACCATGTTAGAAATGACAGCCCGGAATCATACTAATGAAGTGTGAAAGAATGAAACTAAGGTCGACCGCGGATTAAAGGTAACGTGACAGAAACACAAAATGATTATCTTGCTGCAATTAAAATTGAATGCTTCGTTTACTCCAGTTCTATATAATAAAGTACAATGACAATGACTTTCCTAGGTGCAACGAAACAAACTTGAATATTCAACCACATACTTTTCAAATGTACCCTGTACAAAGATAAAAGTGAAGAACTGTTAAAATTACAATGTAGGAACATATACTCATATTATTCAAAGTAACGACCCACTATTATGCCTTTAAGGCTAGAAGAGACGATGATTAAGACACGTAAACGATAATGGAATAATAGGTAGATTAAGATTTGAGTTAAAACGGTACCCCAAGAAAACCCGTGAACACGATGTTGTCCACCACAAAATTACTTGGCGAGTGACCGAAACAGAGGTAAGCGATCTAGTGCTACTAAAAGTAATTGTCGTATCATTGATAATGTTGGTGTGAAGTTAAATCCACACCCGGTCACAGTGAAAAGTGGTGTCCCTAAACTCGATACCACTGATAAGAAAATATCAAATTTGTGTTACCAAACGGATGAGTTGGGTAAACGATTAGATAACATTGCCGATGAATTAGGAATAGTGCGAAGAGAAAACAAACAACTAAAAATCAGCTGGAAATAAGTCAAAATCTGATACATAAACTTGACAATTTCTCGCGTAAAAACAGCTTAATATTCTACAATGTTGAGAAGCGCGAAAAGGAAACTTGGAAAGCAAGTGAAAAATTAAAAGGACTTTTATTAAAAGAAACCCCAAATTGAACTGAATCCGTTTGATATAGACCGAGCTCACAGAACGGATAAGGGAAAAATAGGGCCATTACTGTTAAATTTGCATACTACAAAAGGAAAGAGAACGTACTGAAAAAGGCATATCGTGCTATGAGGGTCCCTGTGAGTATAAGTGAGGATTTTTCGTATACTGTTAGAGTCATTAGAGAATAACTTAACAAATACCGGATTCAAGCCAAGGAACGTGGACAAAAGGCGATTCGATAAGTTGTATATTGATGGGAAATCTTATACTATCGAGTACCTACGAAACAGAGATTACAGACATCTAAGTGATACAATTGGTCCGTGATCAGTAAATGTGAACAATAGAGATATTTAAAGAATTTAGCAGTTGTAGGTGCTTCTTGTACTGTGTGGTCATCTGCAGAGCCTGTGGTGGTGAGTGATGAAGAGTTGTCAGGGAGAGATCAACCACGTCTTGGAGAAAGAAGCATCAATTGACAAACAAAGGAGAATGACCTTCAACAAGGTAAGACTTCTCAAAGTGAGTGCACTGATGTGTCACGTACTAATAACAGCAAGTGTGTTGTAGATGACGCAAAAATGATCATTTTCTAATGCATTATATGAATGCGAGATTACTTCGGAACAAAGCATGTGAGTTTTCCCGCAACATTTCGTTGAACAATTATGATGTCGTAGCAATAACAGAGACCTGGTTATCTTGTGATTATTTTTATTCAGAGTATTTCGATAACAGATAAATAGTGTATCTTAAAGATAGGGACTATAATACAAGTGGTGAAACAAGGATGGAGGGATGTTGTTGGCAGTTGGAAACCTAGAAGTATGGCAAGTAGGTGTTACTGACCAGAACCCAGAAAACATTGTAGTGAAAACAATAGTTAATTACAAACCGCTTTATTTCTAAGTTGGATATTTTGAACCAAATGCAGATCTGTCATTATATGAATTTTTTTTTTCATTTTACAGTAAGTAACAGCACAATATGTAGCACTAGTTCACTTGTAGCTGATATGAATTTGCCTGAAATAATTGGTACAAAATTTGATTTTCTACTGTCAACGAATAAACCAAAAAGTCTTTATCATTTTGTGTTATATCATGACATGGAATCACTCAATACCGTTACAAATAGCTTAGGGAGAACATAAGATTTAGTAATAAGTAATCTTTCCAATGTTACAGTAATAAGAGAACCACACCGATTAATTAAAGAAGATAATTGCCACCTCTTTCTTTGTATAAAGTTTCCGCATGTTAAATCATCTAGAATAAAAAAACAAAACAAACATATTTGGTTTCAATTTTAAGAAAGGAAATTATGATAATCTTTATAATGGAATTGCGAGATTAGATTGACAATATCTAAGTGAATATACGGATCCAAATAAAGCAATAGAAGACTTCTATAAAGTAACATATGACATATTTGAGAAGTGTATTCCCATGAAAAGGCACACGCAAAAAAGCTACCTTGTTGGTTTACTAACAGTATAATAAAAAAAAATAAACCGTAAATTGCAACATCTCACAAAATGGCTTAACGGGAGGGGAACGTCTAATCACCAATAACATTATAACGAGTACTGCAAACTACGTAGAGAAGTGAAGCGTAAAATAGCAATAGTACATAATGATTTTATTTATAATGCTGAAAATAATATAATCGAAGAGCCACAACACTTCTGGACTTACATTAAAAATAAATCCAGACATCTTTCTTCTGAGTCTATGACCTATGACGGACGGAGTCTGACTAAAGTGATGAAATTGCCGAAGCTCTTGCTCAACACTTCCAGTCTATTTACAACAAATCCTCCTCCTTAATTAAAAATAGTCTTGACTCACATGAGAGAACGTACCTACATGGGGAAATTCAAAACTTATTTCCTATTATGGAGATTAGTACAAGTGATATTGATAATGCAATGAAGAAACTGAAAGCGAATAAGGCAATTCGGTCTGATAATATACCACATTATATTTTGAAGGGTTTTAGTAATATTTTGAAATATCCGCTATATATTTTATATACCTTATAACCTCTCAATAAGGACAAATGTTTTTTTCCGGACAAATGGAAAGAGTCAATAATATACCCGGTCCCGAAATAGCATAGAGAACTATGCTTGGCAATAAAAATAGCATTGAAAACCATCGTCAAGTAGCTATATTAATTGCAAATGCTTAACAATTGCAAAGATATTTGAAAGTGTCATTTACGATAAGATCGTGCAACATTTTAAATCTTCAATTTCAATACATCAACATGGCTTCTTACAGAATAGAGCCATTATAACTAATTTCCCCATCATTTCAGATTTTGTAACTTTATCCTTCGATAATAATGGAAAGGTAGTTGTAATATATACGGATTTTAATGAAGCATTTGATACTATGGATCATTACATACTAATTCAGAAACTTTTCATCTCCTATTTTAGTCCCCTATTATAAGTTTTTTTCAGTTCGTACTTATGTGAATATAGACAATCCGTTCTGTATAAAGAATTTAAAACTAAAATCTTTCGTGTAAACTCCGGAGTCCCACAAGGATCTAATCTTGGACCACCTTTGTTTTTATTAATTATAACGATCTGCCATTTTATATCCATAATTCTCACAAATTACATTTTGCAGACGATTTAAAACTATTCGCAAATGTAAACTTGAAGTAAATACTAATAAGTGTACAACCATTACATACAATAGACATGAGAAATCGTATGACTTTATTTATTCGATCAAATGAATAAATTTAGAAAAATAGATACAATTAAAGATTTGCGTGTGATTTTTGACACAAAAAGTAACATCCCTGCATTATCTGGCAAATATTACCAAGGTTGCATATAGAAATCTTGGGTTTCTTATCAGAATGACCAAAGATTTTATAAATTGTAACACTTTAGAAGTGCTTTACTTTTCTTACTAAGATCCAAACTTGAATATCCCTCACTTATTTGGAACACTTCTGTAAAAATTGGTAGCCAAAAAGTAGAGCAGATACAAAGCAAATGCATAAGTTTTCTCACATACAAAGGGGAAGGACTTTACCCAAATACGAACCGTATGACAATTTACTTGATAACTTTACACTTCAGACAATTGAGCAAACATGAACCTTGAAGAGACTAATTTTCTTACACGGACTGTTGCACAACAAAATAGACTGTATAGTAATAATTGAAAAAAATAACGCTCCAGATTCCAACCCTGAAAACCCACAAGGGAAATAGTGGCCAATTCTACTGCAGAAAGGCACGTACAAAGGCACTGAATATATCACCTACATGGAGAATTGTGTGGTAGATACAATAAAATCTTATGAAGATGAAGATATATTTCATTGTTCATAAAAGTAATTCAAAAAGTCATTCAAAAGTATTAAAGAAAGAAAGAAGGAAGTGAAATATATTATTTTCAATTAATATTATGTGTTCAAGCGTCAGGTTCATTATAATTTTTTTTTCTTTTTTGTACACAAGTTATACGTTATAGCCTAACATTATGAATTTAAGTTTATATGTAGATACTGTAATTGGGCCGTTATGTCCGTTGTGTTGATACATAAATAAATAAAACAATAGTGTAGTATCACGAATGCGACAATACTTAATTTAGGCTCTTCTCGTTTCAACTCTGAATATATTGTATCCGATTCCTTCAATCTTTGGCATGATGGACTTTTGTTTAGTTTACTTTTCTTTTGCACTATAAGAACTATAGTTCAACGTGGGTTCCTGGGAATCAAACCCGAGAGGAGGTGCATTAACTGTGGCATAGAAACGAGTTACAATAGAGCATTTCTTCTCCAAATTTAAAGGTTCAGCTTATATAAATTACATGACATCCAAAAGTGATTTGCAGAATTTCAAAGTTTACAAGGAGTTGTGATTTCTTCTCTAATTTCATTTCAAAATTTCAATCTCATCGAATGGCATTATGTTATACAAAGGAAATGCATTTACATTGAGGTGAAATTCAAATTACCTGCAGACAAGGTGAAATGTATAGGAAATTCTTATACATTCCTCGCTTATTTGCTAGGGTACAGTTTTTCGGTTTCGTGTATAGTTTTAACAAATACATATAATACAATGCCACTATGGTAATGTTCTACGAAAGTAAGAAAAGGTTTAAGTATAATGTTACTTCCTTTTTCGTGCGCTCGCCTGACATAAAAACGATTAGCTTCATCTATTTCAAGACAATAAACTTCGTAATTTGTTCTTTCGTAATTGATTGTGCTTTTATTATTTTTTTCTTCTCTTATGATGCTTTGTTACTAGTATCCACCCGGCTGTCCAAACGGAGAAGTATATTACTGCCAGAATGTTTTGCCTCAGGAACATCCATCGTTATATTAATTCTAAAATTTTGTCTCTGCTGAGAAAACGATAATATGATAGCATTCCCATTTCCTTTCCACATCTTCATGCTGTTGACCTGCTATTCCTTAGCCCGCCCTCTCTCTTCCTTCCTATCAATCCGCCACCTTATATCCACAGAAGTAACAAGGTAGGTTGGAAGAGAGTATTAAGCGGGAATCTTGCTTCTTTAGCTCTCTAGGGGTATGTCAAAGTAATAAACAAGTAAAAAAAAGAAAAAAAAGAAGCCAAGATTCATAGATTATGGGAGGAATGCCTCCCCCTTCGTCGCTTCTCCAGCCTATCAAGGAAAAAAATTATAAACATAAACTAAGGTCGACAAAAGAGTATCAGCTTAAATAAAAACCTGAAATTGCCCTGGAATATCTCTTTATTGACTAGTTAAAATATCTGTAATATGAGGTTACTCGCTCTGTAACCGCAAGCTCTCCTAAAGGCAGAGTCCTCCACTATTAGGCCTGCTGTCTCCTAACAAGTTCCTCTAATTTCTCTAAAGAACCTTAAATTATTATTATGGACTCGAACAGGAACTCAAGCCTCACTCCAGCCTTCGTGAATTCCCGAGCCCTTAAAATCATCCGAGAACCTCATTAAAATTCTCATCCCGGCAAGCACCGAAAAGGTAACTGCCCAAGTCATTCTCTCAGACAGAACCAGTGCCAGCATTAAAATCTAAAGAGAAACCCTCATTTCGGGCTACTCTGGCCTATGTCCCTAAAAAAAAAAATAATGATCTAGCTATTGTTTACGAAGTCGCAGGCTTCATCACTTAGAAACCTGCTCAAAACTATCAGGAGCAGCTCATTCCGCCCGCTCCGTCCAAAAATTCTTAAAGTAAAAAAAAGAACTTTATTCACCTATGTCTGGACATAGAGACAACCCTCTTACCGGAACAAGAGAGTCCCCGAAGAAAATCTTATAAGAAGTGAATCCTGGAAGAAGGGGTGGGTTGACTTATATAGTCTCAAGCCTCTCGCCAAGTGGTCAGCTTTCCACACAATTTCCCCCTTCTTCCCTGTAAAAAAAAACGAAAAATAGAAAGTGAAGCTTCCCACGGCGTATAGGGGAGTCAAGTCCAGAGCTCATTTTGTAACTTTCTAAAACTGCTAAAATAAAAAAAAATGTTAGAGGCATAACAAGAATTCATTTACACAAGATTCTTAACATTTTAAAATATATAAAAACAAAGCAAAAAATTAGCACTATATACATAAGTACCTTGGCCAAGGATTTTTCATACCACTAAAACAATACTAAAATTATATTAAATACTAATTTAATTACAAAAATATTTACAAATGAAACAGCTATGCACCAAAGGTGCTATAGCATAGCCTACCTCCTTAAAAAAAAGGAAAAAAAAGAAAATTCTCTGTATTATAGTCCAAAGTCTTTGAATTCATTCTCAATTGTTCATTATTTTAAATAATTTCCCTTTCACTGTCTTATTAACAGAAAAAAATGTATATCAAAATAATAAAACACACGAACTAATTCACTCATAAACTCAATAATTGTTCAAAGTCTGGTTCAGTTCTATATTTCACAAAAATTCGTATCTTAATTTCAATACACACTTACACTTAGATAATTGTTCCTACTGAACACAGTCACTAACACCACTGTATAGTCCTTGTAGTAGAGATTTTCCCGGAGTCAAAATTTCAGTTTCCTTCTAGCCGGAGAATCAGTTATAGGGACATCTTCAACGTCAATGTCACGTCCTGGAGTTAGTGGAAGAAAATCTTCGTCGAAACAGAGGCAAAGAACATCGTCGTTCCCTGCTTCGTGGTCGTGTGAGGGAACTCGACCGGGGGTCGAACCAGTTCCCTCAGGTTCCGGAGTCGGAGCCGTATCTTTTTCAGTTTGCAGCAACCTAATCTGCTGCAGCGAACACGTCGACGGGTCTATTTTCTGGATCTTATGGTCGGGGTTATTTTCATCTGATCGTTTTAATCTTCGCTTATTGTTCTTGTTAGAGTCCACATTGAACAGGAGTATAAGTTCTATAGGATTAGCAGAATCCGGTCTGGCTGCGCAAAATACATGTCTAACAGACTTTTTCGGTTTCTTAAAATAATTCTTCTTCTCCATATTTAGACTGAACTCGGAGAAGAATCCTCAGGGTTTATCTCGGTCAGGCGTAAAAGCAAATATGTCCAGTTTTCTAAGTTCACAATTCTTATATCACTTTTTTTTGAGAAAAAAAAATGTGGAAAAGGGGGGAACAACAACAAAATCAAAGAAGGCACTGTACAACGAATGACCACCCAACATTAGAAAGTTTTTTCTTTTTTTTAAAAAAAAGAAACTATTTCCCACTCTTTCCTATTCAAGCTTAGTTACTAATGACAATTGACGGCAAAGTAAAGTAGTGAACAAAGAAAGAAGTATTTTGACGCCAATAACGAATTATAGATGTGGAAAGTTTGTTTTCTCAATCCCTATATATACTTTTGTTCCGGGACTTTCAAGCGCGTGTGTCCCTCACAACTATTGTTAACCTTTTTCCTCGGCACATGGTAGTCTTCTTTCTGTTCAGGAAGATGTCTTGCAAAGGCCGGGGGCTCATAAAATTTCTTAAAGAAGTCACAATTGACCCTTATTTCCTTGTTGTCAAAGACATTCCTGACTAAATAAGTGTTTTCTGCAAGCTTCGACTTTATTACGTAAGGACCATCGTATTTGGGTAAGAACGACTTCGTAACAGATTTCGCTAGGCAAGAAAGCCTGACTGATTTCACCCACACCTTTTGTCCGATTCTGAAGGGGTTAGGCAAGCGCGACCTGTCATAAAACCTTTTCTGAGTGGCGTGTTTCTTCCTTTGAATTTCATTTGCACGCTCAAAAGCCCGTTTAACCCTAGACTTAATTTCCCACGCATAGCGGGGGTACGAATCCTCGCTCTGTTCTTCACTTTCAACTGGAGACAAAAGTGGGTCCAAGGGAGAAAATACACTGCGACCATAATGCAATTCAAAAGGAGTATATTGAGTGGCCGCACATGTTCTCGAGTTTAGAGCAAACTCAATAAATCTCAAATCTTTCGCCCATTGGTCATGCTCTTCATTATACATGGCCAACATCATCTTGCAATCCTTAACAACTTTTTCAGATTTATTCCCCTTTGGCCTGTACAGAGAAATCTTAATGCTCTTCGACCCTAATATGCGTAAAGTTTCCGTCCACAATTTCCCAGAAAAGCTTTGATGGTTGTCACTGATGATCTTTCGGTACACACCGTGTCTGCAAAAAAATTCCACCAAGCACGACGAAACCGCTTTTGCTGTAATCTTCCTTAATGGAAATAAATTTACATATCGGGTGAAGCTGTCAATAACAATAAGGCAATATGAGAAACCTCCGTTCTTAGAGCGAGTCACGGGTCCAAATGTATCTACATAGGCTGTACGGCCGGCCACACACTCCAGTGTACTGGACATTAAACCAAATTTTCGTTTGCCATAGTCCTTGTACTTAGCGCATACCACGCAACTTTTACAAAACTGCATAATATCCCTATGCATTCCCAGCCAAAAATATCGTTTTCTAATTCGAGAAAACGTCTCCCTGGGATGAGGGTGTCCGGAAAATTCAGCGTTGTGGGCTCTATCACAAACTATGGCTCGCAGTGAAGCGGGGACCCACACACACTGAAACTCAATTTCATCAAAAAGCATCTTCCTAATTAAAATTCCCTCGTCCGATATAAAAGTTCCCTTAGACCAGTTTTTAAATTTCTTCATCTGCTTCTTGGGAATAGCATTTCTTTCACCTCTAATAAAAGCCAGCAATCTTTTTAGAAAAACATCCTTTTCCTGATGCTCGACTAATCTCGCAGGGACAATAATGTCCTCGTAATTGAGAGAATCGTTTCTTTCTTCGTCGTCCCCTTCTACCTCCACTATAAGACAGAAAGGTAAGACAGAAAGCATTTCTCTCTTCTCCTTGGGACTAACTTCTATGTGCCTAGGAAGCGTCCTCATACTATCCCTTCTTCTTTCTCTGAGTTTCCTCTTAACCTCCTTAATATCTTTACTAACTTGCTTGTCGATGATAAAAATCTCCTCACTCTGGAGATCTTCTGCATCAACAAGCCGTCCATCTTCACCTAACACTTTTAAGAAACCAGCGTCGGTCTCACTTTGAAGTGGCAAGAGCTCATTAGAAATTTCTGAACCTTCAAAATCTTCTGGTTCGGTAAAACCGTCTTCGATGCGGCTTAAATAGTCGACATAGTTTTTGGCGCCTTTTACAAATTTGAGCACCACCGGAAATCTAGAAATTCGAGTAACCCACCTAGTAATCATAGGAGGGGCCTTCGTCGTTTTTAGAAGCGAAAGAAGCGATCGATGATCTGTATGGACAACTACCATCGGACTGTGCATAATATAAAGTTCGTGACGCTCTAAACCAAGAAGTATTCCAAGTAGTTCACGATGAGACGTGCTGTACTTCATTTGTACTTCATTGAATTTGCGTGACCCAAATGATACAACACAAAGTTTTCCATTTTCATCCTTCTGTGCCAAAACATAAGCGGCGGCAGTCCCGCTCGAATCGACGAACAGATGAAAAACTTCATTAATTCGGGGCAATAAAAGCTTCCTATTTTGCGCAATCTCCCTTTTTAATGCATTTAGTGCGTCTTCATGCTTAGCTTCCCATTTGAATACACTGTTTCGCTTTAAAAGATCGGTCAACGGGCTTACTATTTTTGCCATGTTCGGTATCTGAAATCTAAGATACTGGCAAAACCCAAGAATTGACTGCAGTTTCTTAACATTCTTAGGTCTCTGTAGCTGTTCGGCCATTTTAATTTTCTCATCAGTACATGATATTCTTCCGTGACAAACACGGTAGCCAAGAAACTGAATTTCTTCCGTAAACAGTTTCGTCTTAGATGGACTGAACGTTAAGTTTGCCCTCTTAAATCTTTTTAAAACCTCCGAGAAGAGTTCTAATAACTCCTCCTTATCATTCGAACCCAGGATTACGTCATCATAATATGTTACGACCTTCGTATAATACAGTTCCTTAAGAACATCTTGCATCAATCGGTTCAAACTAAACGGGAGGGAGCTTAACCCGTAAAATCCTCGAAGAAAGTGGTAAGTCCCGAAATGAGTCAAAAAGGTTGTGTATTTTTGACTGTTTTGTGCTATAGGAAGCTGAGCGAATGCATAGCTGAGATCCGTAGATATCCAGTACTTTTTATCACCTAAATAAGAAAGAGCCTCCATCATCCCCGGAATTCCCATTGTAACCCTTTCCGTTGCTCTGTTCAAGGATCTGGAGTCCATTATTAATTTAAAAGTTCCATTTTTCTTCTTGTGAAGAATGATATTGCTAACCCATCGAGAGTTATTACATTTCTTAATGATTCCCTTTGCCTCCATGTCATCAAGTAGTTCCTTCATAATCTTCTTCTTCTCCTCCGAAAGAGGGCGTAACCTTGCACTAAAGGGGCGGGTATCCTTCAACACAATTTCGTGTTCCAACAAATCAGTTAGACCGGGGTCCTCTGAAAAAACTTCTTTGTTATCATAAAGAACTTCCTTCAAACGCTCAAAAAGATCTGGCTCCAAATCTACGCTCTTAAGCATTTCAGCTATTTGATCAATCTCCGGTTCTAAGGCAGCGACTTCCGAGCATTTTTGAACGTTCTCAGCCTTAGGAATGTCAAATAAACAAATAGAATCCTCACCGCTACTGATTGACCATCCGGATTCCGAAATATGAAGAGCGATTTTTGCATTAGACAAAAAATCTCGGCCAGTTATGAGGGGTCTTGTACACGAGGCGAGGACGTGAAACTTTTGTCTCACCCTGTACTTGCAGAAATTAACATATACAATAACGTAGCCTTCTGTTTCCGTCGTTCCAGAGGCAAGAGCTATCTTTAAAGGTTTTCTCTTTAATTTAACGCCTTTATTTATCCATTTATTTGCTATCTCCCGTGATACTACACAGATAGAGCTTCCTGAATCCAAAAACGTTAGATATTCATCCCCTAGGATCTTACATCTTAAAAGAGGCTCTCTTAATTGTGCTTCCCCCCCTCTGCAGGCGAGGAGAGAGTCCGTCCGTTTTTTTGCATTTTCTTGAAAAATTGTCTTTTTCCATTTCCTGGTCTGGGGCGACCTGTTTGTTCGTTTCTTTCTCCTTCCCCCTCTTTTCCCCGTGAGGACCTAAAATGAGCTGTCTTGGTAGCTTCCCTCCCCCTGCTTTTTATGACTTTCTTCTTGGCCGAGGGACTCGACCCAGTAACTATGTTTTGACTATGGTTAGTAGTTACAAGGCTTTTCTTGCTTGCTTGTATCAAGCCTACTGAAACTGGAGGCAACCAGTTTTTCTTTTCCTCTTCTCTGTTAAACACAAAGGGTGTTAGGAAATTTTCGTCTTCAAATTTCCATGCACATTCCCTCAGAAAAAGCGAAATACCTGTTTTTGATAGTAGATCAAAACCTGCAATAACCGGCAATGCCAGACTTTCCAAAACGTAAAAGGTGTGGACAAACCGCTTGTTCTTGATGCAAAACGGGATTGTAATCTTTCCGACGCAAGTAGCCCTTCCGCTTGCTAATTCCACTGTTAAGTTATCCTTCCGTAATTTGGCCCCCTGTTGAATCCACTTAGAAGCAGTATTTTCATCTACCAAACTAATAAAGCTGCCACTGTCCAGGTACATGAAAGTCTTATTTCGCTGTACGTAACCATACAAAAACGGTTCCCGGTTTCTTTGGTTTAGAGGGGTGACTTTCCTAACAGAAGCTGAAACCTTCTTCTCGTCTCTTCGTTCTCTCTGTGCTTTAAAACATTGTTTACGACGGTGACCATAGTTACCACATGAAAAGCATTGAATCTGCTTCTTCTCCTCCCCCTTTCCTTCCTTGTTTACTTCCTTCTTACCGGAAGCGCTTATTTCAGAAGTCCGGCGAACGAACCCAGGGTCCAGAGCTTTTAACGTAACTGGTGGTATTCCATTTTCGTTTTCCTTTGCTTTTTCAAACCCAGTAAGCGCTGCGACTGAATGCTTAATTGACTTGCTTTCCTGAATGCTATACTTCTGGGTGTACGTGAATTCAGACAATAGAAGGGACTGAATCTTCAAGGATTCCCGTTCTAATTCCTTCAACGTATCAAAGCTCTTTTCGAAAAGAAACTTCTTGTAACTCGGATGTGCCTTCTCAACAATTTTCGCCACTTGTTGTTTCTCAGGCAAAGGATCTTTTACACGAGAGAACAAAACGGCCATCTCTCTGATAAAGAATGACAGAGTTTCGTCTGGTGATTGCACCCTAGAGTTAATTAACGACTCTATTTCTGATTCATAGGTGAAACTAAAGAATTCTTGCAATAAACTATCTTTAAAATTACTAAAATTGTCGAACGGCTTTTTGAAATTATACCAGTGATGCGCATTATCTGTCAAAACTCTGGGAATAACGAACTCGAGTAAATCATCCAAACTAATATTCTTTTGTTTCGCATACTCAGTTATCCCGTCTAAAAACTCAAAAGGTAACTCCCCTTTCTTACCAGAAAACGTGGGAGGTGCCAGTTTAAGCTCCAGCAGATCTAAATTGCGCCGACATCTGCATTCGGAGGCGCTCTCATCGCTTCCACGTGAGCTGTTAACTTTCAGCCTCCTAATAGCTTCTAACAATTTTTCTGTACTAGTATTCTCGTCTCCTTCCAAGCCTAACTCGGAGCTTAAGGCGCTTAGATCAATCTGACTCGCCATTTTCTGCCCTCTTGTTCTACCTGACCTTAAAATCATAGGCTAAAGAAAACAACCAAATATCAATTAATCGAAGGACACTAAAACCCACAAACAAGAAACGAAAGAAGAAAATATATCTTTAAATCTTAATTACAACTGCGAGGTTATAATCCCGGAAAAGAGCCCACACTTCTATGCTATTCCTTAGCCCGCCCTCTCTCTTCCTTCCTATCAATCCGCCACCTTATATCCACAGAAGTAACAAGGTAGGTTGGAAGAGAGTATTAAGCGGGAATCTTGCTTCTTTAGCTCTCTAGGGGTATGTCAAAGTAATAAACAAGTAAAAAAAAGAAAAAAAAGAAGCCAAGATTCATAGATTATGGGAGGAATGCCTCCCCCTTCGTCGCTTCTAAAGCCTATCAAGGAAAAAATTTATAAACATAAACTAAGGTCGACAAAAGAGTATCAGCTTAAATAAAAACCTGAAATTGCCCTGGAATATCTCTTTATTGACTAGTTAAAATATCTGTACCATGAGGTTACTCGCTCTGTAACCGCAAGCTCTCCTAAAGGCAGAGACCTCCACTATTAGGCCTGCTGTCTCCTAACAAGTTCCTCTAATTTCTCTAAAGAACCTTAAATTATTATTATGGACTCGAACAGGAACTCAAGTCTCACTCCAGCCTTCGTGAATTCCCGAGCCCTTAAAATCATCCGAGAACCTCATTAAAATTCTCATCCCGGCAAGCACCGAAAAGGTAACTGCCCAAGTCATTCTCTCAGACAGAACCAGTGCCAGCATTAAAATCTAAAGAGAAACCGTCATTTCGGGCTACTCTGGCCTATGTCCCTAAAAAAAAATAATGATCTAGCTATTGTTTACGAAGTCGCAGGCTTCATCACTTAGAAACCTGCTCAAAACTATCAGGAGCAGCTCATTCCGCCCGCTCCGTCCAAAAATTCTTAAAGTAAAAAAAAGAACTTTATTCACCTATGTCTGGACATAGAGACAACCCTCTTACCGGAACAAGAGAGTCCCCGAAGAAAATCTTATAAGAAGTGAATCCTGGAAGAAGGGGTGGGTTGACTTATATAGTCTCAAGCCTCTCGCCAAGTGGTCAGCTTTCCACACAATTTCCCCCTTCTTCCCTGTAAAAAAAAAACGAAAAATAGAAAGTGAAGCTTCCCACGGCGTATAGGGGAGTCAAGTCCAGAGCTCATTTTGTAACTTTCTAAAACTGCTAAAATAAAAAAAAATGTTAGAGGCATAACAAGAATTCATTTACACAAGATTCTTAACATTTTAAAATATATAAAAACAAAGCAAAAAATTAGCACTATATACATAAGTACCTTGGCCAAGGATTTTTCATACCACTAAAACAATACTAAAATTATATTAAATACTAATTTAATTACAAAAATATTTACAAATGAAACAGCTATGCACCAAAGGTGCTATAGCAGACCATTTTGTGGTTCATCCGCCTAGGTGAACAGTTTCTATATTAATGACAAGTATGTGCCCTGACGTCCACACTCTCATTCGAATGAGCCGTTGGCACACGGTAGGCCTGACTTGTTGCGGGAGACAGTCGGTTCCCCTATGACAGTCGGTCCGCTTTCTCCCGCAAGGTGTAGGTTGGGATATTCATTTTGTTTAGGATAAGACCCGAAGGCATTTCTTAAATCTCTCAGATACTTTTAGAATAATAACTTTCATTTCAGCATGGGAACCTGTAATGTACGATAAGACTTCCGGGAATATTTGAAAATTTAAAATTGGTAATGGATAGATGTAAAGAATAAATAGTTGGCTTGGCTGTAGTGATATGGTCTGGAAAAGGCGAGTTTCTATCGGAAGTCACCCAATAGTGTATTAGGATGACGTTAATGTTGAGAATGGTGTCGAGATACCAATGAAGGACGAAGTATCAAGAAATGTGACCAGAGTTTAATTCTACAGTGACCAAGTGATGTTTGTAAAACCAAATACAAAACCTGTAGATATGGTAATAATACAACGGTATGTGCCACAAACCGACCACGATGACAATGAAGTAGAAGTAATGTATGAAAAGATTTGTAACATACTGCATCAGGAGGGAAAAAGTACGGCCAACGCCACAGTAACGGGATACTTCAACAGTGTAGTAGGTGATAGAATTGCGGTTGAGTGGTGGGGTCATTTGCGTTACGAAGAAGAAATGCACCTAGCCAAATGTTTCTTAACTTGTATAAGCAACATAATATAGTGGTGACGATTACGCGATTTAGAAAAAAAAAACAAGGAGTTTACTTGAGTAAGCCCATGAGATAAGAAACGCTACTATATCGATCACATTGTTGTCAAGTAATGTTTCAGGAATAGTGTACGAGACCTGAAGAATTACCGGAAGCGGACGTTGATTTGGATCACAAACTTCTAGTGATGAAAGTTCAAACCTGGTTAAAGTAAATCATAAAAGTATTAGGAAAAATCGAAACTGGAACTGCGAGCGACTATAAACCGTCGAAAGTGAAGTGGAATTAGACATTAAAGAAAAAAATATGTTCAGTGATAATATGTTATTAATGCAAAAACGGGATGAAGTTAAACAGATTATAATTCACATACTCCACAATAATATTCGCAGGACGGTAAGAACTCCAAGAAGGCAACTGATAAGTGAATCAATACTTAAGACGATAGAAGAAGGTAGAAAAGAGAAAACCACGGACACTAAAGAATGAATAATTAATTCAAAAAAGAGACAAACAAAGCCAAAGAAAAATACATAGAAATGATATGTGAAGAAATAATGGATCTTCAACGACGAAGCAGATGCAACATAAAGTACAAGAATTAGGATAGAAAGCTAACAAAAATATACGTTACTTTGGAACAGAAGATCAGAAAAGTCATGTAGTTGCTGAACATCAAAGAATTCTTAGAATTTGAGAGAAATATACAATAGAGCTCTATGGTCAAAAAAACTGCCCCAAAGATACTGAGATCGAAGAGAAGGAGGAGACGTATGATGAAGAAAAAGGACCCAGTATACTGAAAAGTGGAGTAGTACAAGCGAGAAAAAAATTGAAGAAGGGAGAGCACTGAATACGACGAAATACAAGCAGATTTTCTCAATGGATTAACAGACACTACAATGAAAGTACTGACTTCACTTAATAACAATATCTACCTGAGGGAGAATGGCCATAAAATTTATTGACCTTAAATGATTGCATTACCTAAGAAAAAGCAGTCAAGAAAGCGCTGAAATCAAAGAATCAATAGCCTTGTTTCCCATAGGTGATAGGTTATTTCGCGTATACTCAACAGTCGATTGGAAAGTAAAATAGAAGGAATATTGGATGAAGATCAAGTTCAATTTCGAAAAGGCAAGACACCACCGATGCCATTGGGCTTATAAAAATTATAATAGAACTGATCCTTTATGTAAACGAAGACTTGTGTTTCTGTTTCATCGACTGTTAAAAGCTTTGTAAGAGGTCAATTGGGCCAACTTCTGAAAATACTAAAATAAATTGTGTAAACTGGAGAGACCGCGACTCATTTGCAACCTGTACATAGTGCAAAGGGTGAAGTTGTGCTTAAATGAAGGAAATCCAGACATCAGACAAGGATATAGTATGTCGTAACAATTGTTCAACATTTACAGTCAATGTTTAATAAACGAAGCATTAAGAAGAATTCGAGATATCAAGATTGGAGAACAGCTCATTAACAAGATTAGTAAGCAAATGATATTGTTATTATTGCAAGAACCGAAGAAGTACTACAGGAGATGATTGACAAAATACTTGACGCTGGCAAAATTATATGGAATGGAAATCAACACTGGAAAATTAAAAGTCGTTATAATATCCCCGGAAACGGCCCTTACCGGTAAGAGTAGAGCAAAGAGAACTCGAAAATTTTGACAATTTAAAGACTGGATAGTATTTGGAATGTATCAGATTGGATACACCTTGCAAGGATTCTAAATATAATAAAGACTTTTCAAGCTAGGGAAGTAAAAATGGAAGGAACGTGGGAAATAATGAGAAGAACACATCTGATCTATAATTTGAAAAATAAAACAAAATATTATGAGTCAAAAGAGGAAACCAAAGATCAAGAAACGTAGAAGAAATATTTCCAGGCTCAATCTAAAATTCAAATATAAACATCTCATTAGTCTCTGAACGTGCCAATAGGCAGAAGATTTAAAAATAATTGTTTTCGTAGAAGACATACGCAAAGCGTCAAATGCTACAATACTTAAGAAATTATACAGATGGCTGTTCAAAATAAAGCAATTAGTTAGTTCGTTACAGCACTATTTGATCTGTTCTTCTGAACGTCACAAGAGAAAATCAACATCATGCTGGACATAATTTGATTGTACTTCCTGAAGCTGCTTTAAATGGTTATTTTGAGACACGTTCACCACATCTATTATTATGAACAGTGCAATATATATAATCGAGTTTGGTTGAATTAGAAATAAGAAAAAACAATCGTAAAATATATTTGAAAAATCGAAGTTCAAGTTAATAGTCCAACATAGTAACGGTTTACACCACGACTACCAAGACTTTTACTTTTGCTGGACTACGTGTTATAAAAAGATGTAATTATTTTGCTCTTTGTTTTCTCCTACTAGAAAATAACTTTCTTAAGACTAAAATCCGATTATAGAATATAAGTTGCCAGTGAATTGTAACTTTTAATTATTGAAAATAACGTAAATGTCACTTCTTCTTCTTTCTCACCTCAACCATAGGTTGGTGGGCAATATGGAAATTTTAAAAATGTTCTTTCCCTTGGGAGAACTGTTTTATACATTGATAACTTCATTTCTTCTTAACTGCATCTAGATATTCTATCCGTTGTCCTGTTTCTTCTTTTTTTCTATTATCTTCATGATCTGCCGACACTCGTTGCCTTCCTTTAACACGCCTTTATTTCATTTCCTTTCGGTCCATAATATGCAAAGTATTCTTCTCCAATGCCACACTTCAAATGCTTCTTCCTTGGATATTTCAGCTTTACCTAATACCCACGTCTCTGATTCGTAAAGCGCCTCGCTCCATACCACCGTTTTAATAAATCTTTTTCTAACATACAACGACACACTTTTTATGTTAGAAGTCCTTTTTTCCTATTTAATGATTCTTCAGCCTTCGCTATTTGAGAAATTACGTCTCCTGCACTTCTTTCGTCCAAGGATAGTCCACTTCTTACATAGGGGAACATCTAACCGTCTTCGATTTTCTCTCCTTCTAGCCACACATTTCCCTTTCCTCTCTTGCTCTCGTGCACTTTATCACTCTGGTTTTCTTCTCATTTATCTTCATTTTGCATGTTTTTTTTTCAGTCGGTCGTTCAAGTTGAAAGTGCTTCCTACTAGTCCTTTAATTTTGCCGTTATCAATGCTATGTCATCAACCAAACTTTATTGTTCTGAAAACCTGGAACTTTCACAACTTTCTCGTTTCTATCAAAGACTTTTTTCACAGCTTCTTTTTTATAGATGTTCAGCAGGAGAGATGAAAGTCCACCCGAGGTCCTTGCCTTACTGCTTTACTTTTTCGGCAATTTATATAAATGGTTCCTAAATTTCCGATTGTTGATAAAAATGTTTACTTGTCAGGTAGTATGTAATTATTATATTCCGTACTTTACAGAATCGTTCAGCAAAATGGGTATTTGTTGTATTGGACTATTCCTGTCGTATACCAACAGGTATAATCCTAAACTGTAGATTTTATTGAAGGTCCACCTGATTTAGACAAAGATTTAGATAATTTAGTTTTATAAAATAAGAACAGTTCTTCGTTCACAAGCAGATAATCTGGCTATGTAAGAAATTCTCTGATCGTGTAAAACACTACCCACAATTTTACTACTCGGACTATTTTCAACTTTTTACGACGACGGAAACAGGGCATGATTAGCTTCTCAGAATTAATGTTCATAAAGATATTCTGTAAACAGCACTTATAACGTTATTGCACATGCTTTTTGACAGTAATTTCCATATTCCTCCCCTTATTTTGTTCTTAAAATAAGATAAAGGGAAACTTCTTTGTCATAAATGCAATATTAACAAATCCCCATTTAATACGAAAACAGTATATAATGGTTTTCAACGTACGTACATTTTGTACTTATTTCATAGTTATTAGAAATACATAACCTCTCCCTACAAAACAGTATCTTTCTTTAATTTCATTTTCATATTGTTGACACTACTTTTTATGGCAATTCAAAAATAAAAAATGTACTCCTACGTTATCACACATAATACATTCCCCCGTTTATATCGTAGTGGAAGAAGTAAGAAACAAAACACGCAGTATTATTGTCAGTATTGTTACTGCTACAACAAAATACTAGTAGACTACAGAACATTATACATATAAACCATGGTCGTGCACAGAACATTTTCTTCGAAATCGGGACGAATGATAACTCTATCTGTACATCACTGAATATCATGTGTAACTTGCTGGGGAACAATGAAGTATTGAAATTATTGGTATGTCTGAATAATAAAACGGAAATATAATCCCACTTATTAACCTAGCTAAATTGTTATCTTTACCAACATTTAAAAAGAGTATCGTGTATTCAAACCTAACATTATTTATTGAAACATAAATTCAAATACGTTGCTCTTTTATATTTACACAGAAATAGATAACTCATTACTCTTGTCGACATATGATTTGTATGTGTTGCTCTTCGTGGAAATCTATGTCGATTATTTATTGTAGTCTAGAATTGTTGCATTTATGCATATTATGGTATGAGTGGATTTCTTTATTCTGAAAAAAGAAATAATATAAATTAATACATATATCATGTAATCCCTTTTCCTAATATAATAATCTTATATATATTTTAATGAGAAGACAATATAATTCATCTCTCTCCTACCCAATAATCAACCGAAGATTGAAAGGTGGTTACTAATGCTTATTAGTATGTTGAAGTGAAGTTAATATTATGTAATAAATTGTGATTTGATATAATCTTCCTACATGTTCGCCAGTTCATATGCATCTTATTTAATCGGCCGCTCACTTAGCAATAATGATCGTAGTTGCGGCTCTTTATGGAAATCTGAAGTGATGGTTATTAGTGGAACATATTATCTTAAAGACGTGATTTTGAATAACTTCTACATGCTTGTGTGTCCACTGCTTTTTCCTGTACAAAATTTATAGGTAAATAATAGTGGTACACATAGAAAAGTCTTCTTCAATTCCACAATTTCATCTCAAAATTTACTTTAGTTTCTTTTATGACAACTACAGTAAGTTCAGCATGCAATTTTCATTTGTAGTTATTTGTGTTCGTTATCTGTAAAGTTCATTCGTTGCTTAAATGAAAATCCTGATTTAAATCAGGTAACAATTCCTGATCCCAGCTATCTCACACTAATCTTAAAGCGAGGGCCTTCTTCGTGATTGCTAAGGGATTGCAGTATGTTCTCGTTTCTCCTCGTCTAGTGAAGCAATAAGGGAAATGTACTTTGACAGTGTATTGTTAAAACGGATATATGAAAAATAATTCTAGATTCCAGTAGCCCATTCGTAGAAATTCAATCAACCATGAGAACATAGTTCAACCTAATGCAGCTAATGTAGAAACCAAACGTGTCACTGACACTGTAGTACCCTACCTTATTGTAAAGGAGGACAAACTGTTGTTTGGTTTATATTTATGTTTTCTATGTTATTGAGACAAACATGAAATGAGATTTTCTCATGTCATTCTTGTCAAACGTTCTAACACCAGGTGAATTGATTCCTGCGCTCTCTGTCTTTTGAAACGACATCTACGACATCACACTCACTGCCAACGTAAAACCTGTAGTAAGTAATAAGAAGAAAAGAAGTAGGAAATCATATCACAACTCTAACATAGTACCTTGCACTGGAATAGCGATATGATAAGCATAATACAATTAAATATGTAGATACAGTCGCTAAAAGCAAGGAAGAAACTCATAAGGAAATTAATTTAGATTAAACATTATCTTGTATTGATTTGTTAGCTTAGCTGTCTAAAGGAAGATGCACATGCAAATTTAAAACATCTTTACATTTACGGAAATAAATCTCAATGTCATTTCTCAATTACAGTTATTTTCTTATGAGGAAATATAAACCATAAACTGTGTACTTGTGATACGGTATGTGGAACCATTGCAACCAACCGTATCATTGCTGAATAGAGAAATATGGGACAATTTCTCTGAGAAGAAATGCAATACTATACAAATTATTAAACATGAAAGCAGGCAAGACTTTTTTTCCTTTTTTACAGAACAAGCAAACAAAACGTCTGTGGCTGTGACAAGCATTGAGTTTTTCATCCTATTCATTTGCACTCGATTTAATGTACTATTATTAGAAGTAATTTTTTATGAAAAGTTAAAATGATTCTACACTTCAATTTCGAGTAAAATCTTGGATTACATCTTGTACGGAGATTGTAAGCTTCAAACACCAAACGCAAATCAGAAATCTGCCTCCAGCGGAAGACATCAGGCTTGAAATATGCATGCTATAAGACTCTAGGTAGTAGAAAACAGCATCATGTAACTTCTTCTGAGAATCCATCTCTGCGACATACTTCAATGAACTTCAAAAATTTTGAGTACAGCAGCACTTAAAGTATTCAATAAGAAAAGAAGCAGATTTAATACACAATTATTATTAATAAAATTTTTTTATTAAGACTCAGGGTTTACACATGTTAGTTGTGAAATAATTCGTTTATTTTTGCTCCATTATGTTTTAAGTTTACGAAAATGTTAACACTTAAAAAGACTTTGTTTCTCGAATGTCACTAATTTGGATGTAAACTTCGTTTATATATACATATATATATATATATATATATATATATATATATATATATATATATATATATATATATATATATAATATCTGCTTCTTGCTCATTTCTCAGCAAATCAAACTAACAAGGATGTGAGTATTTTGTTCTAATGTGATCTCTTCACTTATTACTTACGTAATGTTTCTCGTTCTATAGTAATAGTGATTTTCAGATGTAGTGATATGTCAATCGCTAATCGAGAAGCACACCTGGGGAGTTTCTGTGTTTCTAAGCTGTTGGGTCCAGATCTTGTAAGCTGCGGTCAACTAATTCTCTGGAAATTTTGTCCACGTGTTCTTTGGTAGTGATAAAGCATACGTCAAACTACTGCTTCCATGATGTTCAGCGAGTGCTTCATTTCGTTCTGGCAACAGCGTTGTTGATCCTGGTAACGTTAGATCATCGTTGAAAGGGCCTACAATATATCCATCATATGTGTCATCGCCTTTATTATTACTTATTCGCAACAACTTCTTCCTGTCACATCTGCGTTTTAATCTGTTTGTAAAGAAACAATTCTCTCGCGTCGAGGTTTGCTGCCTAATACAGAACACATCCGCTAGCAACTGTACAGCTGCTGTTTGTTACATTTTTAGTAGTCCCTTTTAGAGTCTTTCGTACTCTTTGATTCCCATCTTATGACTATTAGATCACTGTTAGTTGATTAATTTCACAATTTTGCAACATATACACTTTCACAGTTATTACTGCCTTTCTCACATTTTGGCAACATTCGTTGATTTCTTTTCCCTAACTAAGCACCCTATGGGTCATACTAGCTTATTTTTTGTGATATCTATTTGTTTTCATTCCGAATCATATGCTGTATGTTTGCGTCGTGTTGCGAAATAACTATATGGATTTCTACATGTTATTGTGTTGAATCTTCGCCATAACTTATCGATGGTTACCTCTGCAATTTAGGCTCCTACTGTTTCTTGAAAAATAGGTATATGACATTAAAAGATAACAATTATTCTGGTGATTTTTAGTATGTGTAATACCTGTGAATTAGATGTTATAAATTTTAGTTCACATCCCTCTGTAGAATTCCTGTATTCCTGCATAAATTTTGTAGTATTCTGTTAGCTGGTCAGAAACTTTTGATATCAAATCTTACAAGCGATGTCATTAAAAGAAACGGCATATACCTTCTTCCTGGTTAGTGCTTAGTGTCTTGTTTCCTCAAAAATGAATAAAACTCAAGTGCTACACCGATTGTTCTATCACAAAATACGAAGGTAACAGTGTTCAAGGCAACATTTATCTCTTATTTTCAAGTAAAATCATTGTCGTGCACTTATCGAATGTGATCCCTTAAATTTTGGTGGCAATAATTCGTTTAATTATAACGTTTGTTTCTACAAGCCTTGAAATAACCTATTTAAGGTTGGGTTGTTAAACTTAATTTCCCTGATTCATCTTCCATTATGTTTATCCTTTAGTTGCATCTATTAATTTTATTAATTCTAATAGATGATACCTCCTTTGGAGTTTTTAGGCACGGATTCTCTTTAAACCTTTAAACAATACAGTCCCATAACTTCTGCCAGTTTCTAACCCATTGCTCTTATATGTTGCGTAGAAGTTTTTTGAGCATCTGGAACAGGTTCTAAATTAGTGAAATAGTCTGGTATTGTGAACTAGTCTCAGAGTAAATTTCGATATTTTAGTTCCGCTAGAGACAATGTTGTTTATCTCGAATTAAAATTTAAGAACTATTTCTCTACTACTTCCATCTTGTTCTTGCGTTATCCGCTAATTTAACTGATGCCACAATTTAAATTAATGATGCGCTTTCTGAATCAATATTACTTTAGAGAACATCCGAATTCTCACCTTTCATGTATATTTTTTTTTAAAAAAATGTCTCTCAGAGCAGTGGTATTAGTGTCAAATTTTCTGCTATTATCCGACTGTGCATAGTATAAGAACTAGGGTATTTTCTGTTTTCTGTTGTAGGTAGAAAATCTTATTGTTTCAACAGACAGATAGTCTGTTTACAACAATTTTCAAATAAACGAACATAATCTTTGACATCTACTGGATTTAAAATGTTAATCTTCTCACATCTAGAAAATGAACTATATGCACTGTTGTCGCAAACGCAGTACAGTTTGAAATCAAGGTATGAATTTGTTGGTCACCCCAGTCGCGTTTATTAAAACAGAAAAATTTCTGGATCTTAAGTTTGACTCCCATGTGAGATTTATCTCCTTGATACATAGAAGACTGTTTTACAATGAACATCCAGAATAAATGGACTTACATACGTCTCAATTCAGAAGACCTTTATTGCAATAATTTCGTTTTCGATAGTTCACGAGTTGTTGCAGCCGTTCAATCTACCAAGCCTTAATTTAGTTTTTGTCATACTCGAAACAGAAAATAAAAAAGCCACTAACACCAACGAGAACTACAATATTTGCTTCCAGAGAAATGGAATTCTCAATCGCTTTGTGAAAATGGTTCTAAGATCACAGGTCTGTTGGCTGTTTTTTCAATAAAACTGAAAGTTTAGTCTGCATACCCTCTAAAAAATTATTAGTATTAAACTAAAAGTTCCTAACAATACATTGATCTAATATATATGTTCTGGATAAGTAGTTTGCTGATTCATCTTTTTTTTAAAAAAAAAATCATTATTAGAATTAAAGAAAACATGTTTAGGAACATGAGCTTGAACATTACATTCTGCTATGACGATATAAGCTTCAACAAAAGTGCAGTGATGATGTTCGTTGCAAACTGAGAGTCGCGACACAACAGTCAATTTCTCAACCACCACAAAAGTAACCAAATGTACCAATTTTTGGGACAAAAGAATGAATAAAACCATAGCCATATCAAGCAAAAGTAGGAATCTCAGTAGAAATAATTCGATTCAATTCAGTCGGCGCTTTTCAGGAAAAAGCTATTATCGTCCTACAAAAAGACACTTCTCTTAACTGAAAGAACAATCAATCATGAGCAAAGATTTCCTTTAAACAATCAGAGGTCTTCATTTATAGGTTCGCCTCTATATAGTCACTAGATATGAGCTGAATTTTTTCCGGTCTCTTTATCCCAATACATGAAGATGGATGCAATGTCTGCATTCAAAGCGTCAGAAGTCAATATTTTCACTTAGCTATTAGAAAGATCATTTGAGCTGGTTTCTTCGTTATGACTTTGATTAAGCATATTAGAATAATTAGTCACAAGCTTTCAAAAATAAACATTAAACTAAATATCTGTCAGGTATGAGATAGAAGGTATTGCGCCGTGAAAGTGAGCAACTTTTCTGGAGCCTTTACTGCAGTTGAAAATTTAATTTCGATAAAGGCGCAAAAGCTTTGTGGTCCCAAGAAAACTGTGTGCAGTTTACGAGTAAGGTAGGTTATCAACCATAAGAGCCACATAATCGTTCAATCGTTTTCATTCTGGTATTTTTTATGTGTCAGTGCACCTCGCAGTGGACTTTCAATCACAGAAGAGGTGAATGATATTCTGAAAAAAACCGAGCAAGACCAACATGGCATAGCCAATGAACTGACAGAAACACCCCAATCGAATTTCTATCTGCAAATCTAAAGTAAAATGTAACGAACTCCAGCCATTTCTGAAGTAGGTGCTTACAAATAATGGAAAGTGAATGATCTATAACTGAAAAATGATCGAAAATAATTAACAAAGTGAGTAAATGTTTATAGTGTTGTGAAAGTCCAATTGGACGTCAAGAAATTTTATGTTGTGCGTTTACATGTATTTGAGTGTACTGTTTTACGACATGTCAGGGTTTGACTAGACGATACACTCAGACCTGTTTTGTTGACCAATACCTGTAGTTGTAAAATCCAAAGGAAACTGCCGGAACTGATCAACAGTAAGGGCATCGTAAACCTAACTAGTAAAGGCTGATTGCATAACAATGTCCAATAAATAAAAACATTTTTATATCTCAGCGATTAAAATATATGATTCTTAAGGAAACGTTCATGCCGATTTTTAAAATCACCATAAGAATGTCCTGTCGCGTCAGGTTCAAAAGATATGAACATCCTTATTATTTGCAATACATAAAGTACAACCCAGATTATCCGACAATCTGTTCGGGATATTTCTCAGTCCTATTAAACCGATTTACAGAATATGATAACGAGTAATCTTGTAGAGCTATCTACTTATGTCCTCCAAATTTCAAACAGATTAGTTGAATAGAAGATGAGAAAAAGTCCGGAAACTTTGTCGGATAATCTAAATTCTACTGCATTATACATATATTGAAACGTGTCTATACAGGTTGTTACATGGTCACACCTGTTTTCTTCATCAAACCAGTAACATCTGTGCAGAAACACATATTCTTCTTAATATCAAAATAATGTCCAAAGGGTTTATGTCTGTGCTGAAACTCAGAAATTGTTGTACCAGAAGCAAATATTTTCCACTGCTGTAGTCTAGAACCTATATGCTCGAATGCTTATTTCAACAAAGTCACGTGCCAAATCATTTAAAACTTCTTCTATTAAATGTATATCATTGTCAACATGTACTGGTATATAATTCGGATCTTTTGACGTAGCTCAGGTGAAACGTCAAGTTCATTCCAGTCATCATTTTCCACTGTCCATGTGTCGGTGGTAGAGGTCACTTGGTAAGTCGTCACTTTGAGACACAGTTCGATTTTCCGATGGCATATCAGGATATTGGATAACGTGTTTATTTCTCCTAGATATTCCAAAGATCTTAGTAATGTAGAAGTAACAGACATTAAAGTTGCTTTTTGGTATTTTGCACACCGGTATAGAAAACATCAAGGTCTGGTCACCAGTATACAACAGACGTACAAAGAATTAATGAGTTTTGTAATGTTATATATTTTCTTCGTTTGTGGTTTGGATTTAAATCTAACAGAGACAAAACGAAAAATATCCGGATGATTGGTACACATTGGACGTGAAACAACTCGCTTAATTTTGAACCAGTAACTCACTTGATACACAGAACAACACCAGATTTCTAAAACAATATGTCTCAAACACACATAAAAAATAGAGGCGCGTAGAGATCTTGTCAACGAAACACTGCCACGAGTTAAAGACATCTTCTCAACAACTCTGAATTCTGACACCTCTAACAGGGATCAATACTTTTTGCAAGGGAAAGAGAACACGATAAGACGATGGGGAATAGGATTTCTCACTTTGAATCATCGATGGACTATAGAAACGAAAACACATAGACATATATGTCGAGATTGACGAAATAAATAAAATTTTTATATCCAAAAGGGTTTGCAATTAGTTTTGCCAATTAGCAGATTTTGTCGCTAAGTCTAGTGATTTGGTAATATATCTTAGAGACAAGATTTGCTTCGATTACCATTGTTAAACTAAGGATTTAGCGTCTTTCGAAATGCCATACAGCGAATAAACTAGCATTATTTCCATTACTGTTATGATTTCAAGCAATTTTCGCAGTACATTTAGTGATATTATTGTTAACGCTATTGGCAGCACTACTTATAATTGTTATCTATTTGAGGAAAGAGACAAGAGGGCTCTAATAGGCTCAATGTTTCTTATGGCAAAGTATTTTAAACGTCCATTCTTTGATTCTTGACGGTTATCTGGAATTATTCTACGGTCTTCATTTCAATACATTACATCTTTGAGCTAAATATATATCATGCAATATCTTAGAACTGTGACATGATTTGCAAAAAGTGTTATCATTTTCGTTTTCTACGCACAAAAATCATTCAGAATCAGCTATTATTTTCCCGGAGCTAAAAGTCATGTTGGACAGTGTAATTATTTAACAACTCGTCACAAATTTAGAGAACTTCGCTAGAAGTTTTTCATGCATTCATCGTGCAGTCTGAACTATGAACCGTCAGAATATTATTTGTTTCTGAATGATATTGTGTTTAATATGCAGAACTTTTTGAATGATACTGTGTTCTATATACGTAAGTTCTATAATGATGAAATTGTGGCGTATATAAATAAAAGGCGAAACCATACAGAACGAAATATTAGACTTGTGGTTTCATCCTCGTCCATTTCCCTTGATTTAGACGCGAATGATGTAACTAGATATGGTTTAAGTATCCTTTGATACTTAATCATCATTTGGGAAGTATTTGGCTAGCATTATATATCCAGCAATATTGTATATCCTCGACCTTGAGGTTCATTTATGTGTGAATAACAACAACCATTCGTTCTTGACCATTCAGAAGCATCAGCAATATAACAAAAAATAAATAAACTAGACTCCTATTCGTTGCTGCACGAGGCGCTAAACTCAACCCAACAACAACAACATCAATGTTTGTTACCTAGAAGGAAACTATTGTAATTGTGATTAATTTGTGTACTGACGTGCTTTAGCTGTTTCCTAAAATTTTCTGCTCTATTTACCTTCCCCTATGTTTCGTCGGGCTTTACGAAAACTCATACGTACCGATCCCACGTTTAAGTGTAATAATAGCAGGTGTTTTCGTAATAACTTTATATCTTACTGGCCCTGTCAGTCATATGTCAACATCTATATAAAGTCTTTTTCAATCGTTCACCTGTCACTCGTTACAGTAACGAAAAATATTAAACATAATAAACCAAAATTTTAGTGGATATAAATAGCTTATCCTTTGTAAATTTTAACGGGATGTACACCGCGGACAAACTAAGCACATTTTTATCTATGGGGAAATTAATCATCCATCTATTGAGACCCAAGCAGCGTTCGAAATATTCAATGCTTGATGGTAATTAATACCGACTACGGTCGCTTGATGTCGCCAGCTGACATCAAGATTTTACTTCAAACAAATGATTATTTATTGATTCGCTTAACCGTTTATCTGCCAATTTTCCCAACTGGGAACAAGCTTTTTGAAATCCTGTTGAGAGGTTGTAAACTAACGATATGGACGAGAGTTGGCCCTCTATAAAGAAAAAAGGTTGAATCACTCATTTTAGCTGAAATATTTTGTTGTTGAAACACTTTAAAGCTTTTTGAAAAAAATTTTTTACTATTTTGGTACTGCTTGCCATATCTCTATAAAAGGAATTCCAATTCGTGTCCAACTACAACTTTTCTTGACAATTTCCGAACTATCAACTGAGAAACATCAATATGTTTAATAAATATAATTGTATTTGTATAAATTTAGAAGAAGAGGTAACATACATTAATTTTTACATGTTACAAAATGGAAACTTTGGAAGTTGTAGTTTACATTACGGAGCTAGAGACGACGAAGGAACTTTGAATTTTGTCAAAAAGGTGACATAACTACTTTGATCTTCAACAACGCTGCCTTCATTACTATATATAATAGTATTTCCTATTCCTCTTGATGTTATATATTGTTTTCTGTAAAAGTAAAAGTAAGAACAGAGATTTTTTTGAGAAAATAAAGGTACTTTTGATTTACTATATACGTTTTGAAAAATATCATCATTCTGTTATTAACTTGTGTAAAGGCTAGTGCATTTACCAAAGTTTGTCTTTTGTTCAGCCAGAATTTGTGATAGTAAATGAGAATAGCATACAATTATGTCTAACCAAGCTTTCTGCAACCTAGAAGTTGCGCAGGAAACCTCATGACTCTTGGTGAATCTGAAGCACAGGATGTCTTCGAAGACGACGTACATGTATCAATTTCCTCGAGATGAAGCTTGTCACCTCACAGAAGTAGATATAATAGTGCAGTCAAAATAAGGTTTGAGCTGGGCATTTAGAATAAAAAGATGGGACCATCTGGAATTTGTCCGTGATCTCTTCCTCATTAACCTCCAGAAAATCCCAAAGAATCCAGTTGGAGGTTTTCCGCCATTTTGACTAAATAGTCGGCCATCTTGGATTTCTCACGTGCACTTTGTTTATGTTACATAACTTTTAAACAAATTGAGGGGGCCGCGGAGGCTCAGTGATAGAGCGTTCACCTCTGGTGCGTGGGGTTCCTTGTTCGATCCCAGCCCCTGCCAAGTGAACTTTGTGGTGGACAAACACCGTGTGCGTGGGTTTTCTCGGGGTTCTCCCGTTTCCTCCCACTTTATTCATTCCACCATTTCATTCATTTCTCATCTTCACCGTCTCCTTTAGCCTAACCGGCATAACCGTGGGACGTAAAACTCAAAGATTTCATTTCATTTCATTTTTTTAAACTAATTCACGTAGAAGGATCATTCTTTTAGGGACAGGACTTTTTCGCAAGTTACGAAATCGCTAAAGTTTTTCTACAAAGCCGAGAGTTGGTTTTCCAACAACCTATGTCAGTTTGAATAAGGAGATAGGTATTTTGAAATCGCAACAAAATGCGATAGCTGACATTTTGAGCGAAATGTGCCGCAAAACGCGACAAATTGCGAATTTTTAAAAACCTCAATTTTAGTTGTTAAAATACAGAAATCAAAAGTACAATTTTTCAAAGGGGAGAAGAATTTAAACTAAAATAACTTGTGCCAGTCGGCAATATGGTTTCTAATAATGAATACTGACTCTGAAAGGATTTTCTTTTAAAATACAGCTTGGTAATTATTGTAGGAA
This sequence comes from Thermobia domestica, assembly GCF_964235325.1. Taxonomy (NCBI): domain Eukaryota; kingdom Metazoa; phylum Arthropoda; class Insecta; order Zygentoma; family Lepismatidae; genus Thermobia; species Thermobia domestica. Next base: position 316,900,104 of record NC_137455.1, read on the forward strand.
AGCTACAAATGAAAGAAGAAAATGTTGAAACATGCAACATGCAGCACGTTTCATCAGATTAATAATTTGCAGCCAAGATATACAGGAAGATACTGCACTAATGTATTCTATGTATATGTTTTACATGCATGTATGTTTTCGGTGTATAACTAATACAATGTGTGGTGTTTTGTGATGGCAATCGTGATGATATTGTGCTAGTGTATTTTAAGTTTTGGTATTTAAAAGAAGTAATTTGTAGTTATTAACTGCATAGAGAATAATTTCATTGTCCTAAGTAACATTATTGATTTATTGCTTATTACTTATATTGGGTTTACATTAAAATTTGAATAATTTATATTAGAGTTTGTAAAATAATTTACCTAGCGACAAAATGAGAAATTTAGTATCTCAAAATGCGACAAAATACGAAATACTTAATTTCAAAAGCGAAATATTTAATTTCAAATTTCGAAAAACTCCTGCCATTATTATAGGCAATGTAACAATTTATTATCACTCTTTTCGGAATAACCCTTCTTGCATAACGTTGGGATAAATTGAAAAATTTGGATATGTATTACAGGAAATATTATTTTCTTTGCCTCATACAACTTACATGAGTAGAAACATGAAAAAACTACTCGAATAAAAGTTATTGGAAATTTTATAAGCTTTAAAACGATGCATATATTGTTACTATATACAATGTCAGAGATGGGAAATGAAGCTTTAAATGTCATCGAACTGCACACAATTTCTGTAGAAACATATTAATGAATCATGTAACCTGAAGAATAAATATTTATTGATTTGAGACTGCTTTTTATTGCAACATCCAGTAACTATCAACATGCTAGTTTGTTAAATAATTCGAAAACAATAGCGTCTGCAGGAGTGCGCAAGAACCCTGAAATTAGTCTTTCCCAATATCTTTCTGTATGTAGGCTTATGTGTCCATTGAAATTAGTTTTATTATTGTTATTCTGTTGCGTTTTTTCCTCCTTTTTGAAAAAATAGCTCAAGTCCAGTGCATTTACGACAAAAATCGATCAAACTTATTTTTAAAAAAATAAACCTCTTATAATATGTTCTATGTATTGATATTATACTAAAACAGTCTCAAAACTCTAGTTGCTGGTTTCCCGCCATCTTAATAAGCAGTACGACATCTCGAAATTTTCCCCAGCACGTAGTTTTTGTCTTATGGCTTCTATGTCAATAAACGTATAAGTATCAATCTTTCTTTATTATACTTCTAATATTATGGGTTATATAATAAGTGATCACTGTCTCCGTGTAGTTCAGTGTGCTCTAAAGTTTTATTTATTAGTGTTTGAAAATATAAATTTAGGAAAAAATAAAATTGGTTATTTAAACAAGGGATTAATTATTCTAAATGAAGGAAAATATACCTATCGGAATTATTTTAAATGCATTTTTTATCCGATTTACAGCAAATATCATCATATCCTGTTTCATTATTTTCACTATTTCACTATACGTACAAGCTTTTATAACTGTTCTTAGATTCTTCTGCGCATCTTTTAAACTGCTAAACTTAAAACTACTGTAGTTATGAAAAAGGAAGACAATATACACTGATCACCAGTTGAATTATAGACACTTACCAAATAGCGTGTAGCACCACATTTCGCTTTGATAACGGAAGCTTCCCGACGCAGCATGAACTTCACGAGATGCCTGAAGTGTTGTTGTGGAATCTCAATTCATATCAGCTGCGAAGTTTCCGACAGAGCTTGCTGGTTAGTTGGAATAAGATCTACAGTCGAAGGTGCCGTTCCATGGCGTCTCATGTGTTACATCAGATTGAGGTCTGAGACCGTGTTGTCAGGGAAGTGTTTGCAGATCAGAAAAGTACTCATTAAACTAGTTGGCTGCCATCCTAAAGCGATGGGCCAGCGCATTGTCCTGCTGCAAAATGAGGTCACCACCTGGATGTAGCAGCTGAGCAAATGACATGACATGGACTTCCAGAATATCGCGGTAGCCTGTGAGGGAGAGGGACTGTGTTACACGTGTTAGGGCACCTATTTTAGTCCACGTAAACATGCTCCAGATGAGAATACAAACACCGGCCTGCACAGTTCCCTACTGTCACGATGGATTCATTTCCTCTTGCTGTTGGCAACGCACCCTTACCGGTTCATCGGCATGTACCAATATGAAACTATCCAGGCAACCTTTTTCCACATTTCCACGGTCAAGAGGCTGTGTTCCTTTGCCCATGCTAGATTTTGTTTCCTGTGTTTGTTAGAAGGGGTACTCGCATGGGAAGGCTTCTGTATTCCATGGCGAGCAGGTGGTTTCGAATTGTGTGGCTGCTGACATAGCATTGTTGACTTGCATTAAACCTCTGCGCGATTTAATGCACTGTGGCCCGTCTATCTTCTGTTATGATGCGGGCCATATAATCGACACGCCTCTGATCGTGGCAGTTTGCCCATGTGCTTGCGGTTTTACCGGAAGTCAAGTACGCACGATACACCCTTGACGCAGTTATATTTTAATCTCCGAGTGCCGAACCACTTCCGAAATCGAGCCACCCTGTTGTCTAGCCCCTACAATTTGATACGGACAAGTACACTCAAGTCCATCGTCTTGCCCATCACACACTGAACTGACACAGATACCGAGAGTGGAAGTACACGGAAGCAGTGCCCTTGCGATGCGTTTCATTCACATGTACAGGTGCTGCCTCTTAAGGGAGATTTCTGTAACTGTCCTCTTGTCTCTATTTCAACTGCTGATCAGTGTACTATATGGCACAGTAAAAAGTTTCGTGATGGTAAATGAAATTAAACAAAGGTTCTAAATATACCAGTTTACTTTGAGACTTATTTTTCTCGATGGCGTTTTGCGATTGAATATCCACAATTTCCGTTAACTTCCTTTTCAAAGAAGTTGGTTGTGATGACAACTTCATCAGGAGTTCCTTCATCTGTATCTTCAATTAATGTAGTGCTATTACCACATCCGTATCCACTACTCTGCCCACTAAATGATATGCAATGTACCTTTCTTCTTTTGCACCTACAATTGCCGCAGCACGACTGGCAGTTGCATGCTATAAACTTTAACAAATCTTCTGGAACAGGTTGTCAAATGTTGTTACAAGAAGAAGGCAATCACCACAAATACTCCAGCCCCATTCAGTTGGAGTCATCTTCTGATTTTTCCACTGCTGAACACGATAGACCACATGGAGACTAATCTGATTTGCAGCAGCTGTTGCTGAAGATATTACTGCTAATTTGGAAGTGTCACAATGCGTTATTAGATACAATGCTTTTGTAAATGCTGAATCTTGTACCATCCAGATTTTCTTTGTCTGCACATCTATATAACGATAAGAACATTTTCTCCCCAGCAGATGACGATGTTGGGGTATTGAAAACATCAATTTTTCGCCGCAGCTCTTCATTTGTTCCCAGTATTTTGTACGCAACTTTCTTCCTTTACTGTGTGGAGCAGAAGTAGAATCACAACAAGTGAAGGCATGCAGAAATAAAATTCAGTTCACCATATCGCCCAATGCTCTCTGAAGTTTGCTACTGCTGTACATCTTGTGTGGTGGCTTCGTGCTAAGAAAAAATATATAAGTCTCATCTCTTATGACTTCTACCATCAGAACTAAAGTACCTGAATCTTCTCCCACTATTACTGACGAGACAGATTTTGCAAGATTTGTTGCAATTACACAACTAATGTGTCTGCATCTTCAGGTGATTGATGTATGTTACAACCAGATTTCACTAGATATTTCGTCAGAAGTGATATTAATTCGGATTTGTTCTTTGTGTTAGAAAGAAACTCCTGTTCAGATAAACGAGCATGGTGTGTGTTATCCTCAACGATTACGCACATGCATAGTTTGTTCATGTCCAGTGCTTTATACCCTTACGCTACGTTCACCATCACTACCATCATATACGATACGATATTTACCATAGTGTTTGGTGATAAACCTCACATTTTGCACATATAATTGTCCCCAAGAATTATGGAAAACCAAAAACTAGAGTTTGGGACTGTTTTAGTATAATATCAATACATAGAACATGTTATAACAGGTTTAATCTTTTTTAGAAAAATTAGTTTCATCGATTTTTGCCATAATTGCACTGGCCTGGAGTTATTCATTCAAAAATTCGGAAAACCCGCAACTGGATGTTTTTCAGGATGGTATCAATAAAATATATTTCAATATATTTCATCATCTTTTTAAAACGTTTATCACAAACACTGATTTCAATGGGCATATAGGCCTACATACAGAAAGATAGTGCGAAAGACTACTTTCAGGGTTCTTGCGCACCCCCTACCGACGTTAGTTTTTACGAACTATTGCAATAAAAAGCAGTCTCAAATCAATAAATATCTTTTCTTCATGTTAAATGATTCATTAATATGTTTCTACAGAAATTGTGCGCAGTTTGATGACGTTTGAAGCTTCATTACGCAACTCTGAGATTGTATATAGTAACAATATATACATCGTTTTAAAGATTATGAAGTGTCCAACAACTTTTATTCGAGCACTTTTTTCATATTTCTACTCAGTTAAGTTGTATGAGGCAATGAAAATAATATTTCCTCTAATACAGATCCAAATTTTTAATTTTTTATAATAAAGTTATACCAAAATGGTTGCTCGAAGAAGAGTGATAACAACTTCTTACATTGCCTGTAATATTAGAAGTGTAATAAAGAAAGAATGATCTTTCTACGTTAATCAGTTTAGAAGTTATGCGACATAAACTAAGTGCATGAGGGAAATGGAAGATGGCAAACTATTTATTCAAAATGGCAGAAAACCCACAACTAGATTTTTTGGGAGTTTCTGAAGGTTAATGAGGAAGAGATCACGAACAAATTCCAGAACAACGCATCTGTTTATTCAAAATGTCTAGATTTGGCTCGTTCCTGATGTAATTTTACTGGACTAATAAATGATAGTGTTGGAGGACTAATAAATGAACGTGTTGGAGGAAGTAACCCCTTTAGAAATCTGTGGACAAATTGAATTGCACTTTCGTTACGCACACACACACACATATACATACATACATACATATATATATATATATATATATATATATATATATATATATATATATATATATATATATATATGTGTGTGTGTGTGTGTGTGTGTGTGTGTGTGCGTGCGTGTGTGTATGTGTAATGCAGATGTGACGCGCTTTTTTCGATAAATTCTTTTCAAATTGCCGCCATAAACTTTGTTGCAAAAAGGGGCGGTGGGACCTATTTTCTAATAACTTTAATATTTCTGAATAAGCTGAATAGTAAGCGGGCTTAGGCATCGGAAAGTACATGACATTTATAAAGATGAGCTCCTTGAGTTCAGAAAAGAAGCAGTGATGACCCTTATGCTCCATAAGATGAGAAGCACATCAATACCAAAACCAAGTACACCAATTTCTTGCAGTACGCGTAGTAAAACTGATGGCCATTTCATAACGCAATGTAATCGTAGACATGGTCTAAGTGGAAAGCCTACTCGTTTGCAGTTTCGAATCCAAGAAATGAATTGACACCCATTCCTTACCTAAATAGCATGGCACTGATTCAATGTAAAATTACCATTATATTTCTGTAGTGATAATACAATTTACATTGAATTTCCAGTTCATTATATTCAACCTATATAAAGTGTGCATTTGACTCTTGTATTTGACTGCATTCAAAACTGTACTACATTCTTCTTCACAATAAATACGGATCTATAATCAAAATTCATTATCATTTTAGAATCAAACAATAAAGGGCTAAACTCACGTAATAATGTGTATTTACATTTGAAAAGCACAAAGCGTCAAAGTTCCCAAATGGAAAAATGGCATGCATTTTATACATGCAAAACATTTTTTGTAAAGAAAAGCACATAGAACTCGAAATTAACTTCAATTTAAAAGAAAACACAAAACCTTTTGTTAGATATTTACTTTCTTTTTAATTCAGCGGGTAAACGATTAACAGGACGTCTTTGTATATGTAAAATCATTTATAATAAACAGTGGTGTCTTTAGTACCTTTACCACTAGCTTCATCATAGTCTAGATCAAAAGCAATTTTGAAAGCACGATCTTGGTCGTCCTGGATCGATTATACTTGGCCACTGCGTTGGACACGACTCGGTCATCCTGTAATCTTTCATTCATACGATGGCATGGTCGATGACGGATAAGCCTTTTCACATGTATTTATATCTGTAATTTGTGATCTTGATATCTCTCGCTAATATAAGACACTTTTATTCTACATTTTCATCAATTCTAAGATTCACATCACGTGGTACAGCAATTACAAAATCTACTTCGAAATCAGTATAAAATATTTCTATACAATGATTCCGTTGTTTACAAACAGCAGACACAAATTGAGAAGGAAACATTCGACTGATGTTTATAATACTTTTAAAGATAGCACCGAAACACTTTTGAATATACGAATAAATCTAAAAAATATTTAACTATCTATAAAATAGTATGTATACTAATATTCTCACAGAAAGCTATAGTAATTACCATATGCCATTAGAATAAGCGTTAAGTTGTATCCTCACCATCTAATTCTTCTGAAATGTAAAATTAAGTAAAAGAAGTGCAACTTAAATAAATATTTGAAATTTAATAAATGCAAACAACTACAAAACTTTAACACAAAACACGTATGCTGCTACTAAAGCAAATGATTAACAATTAAATAATCAACGAGGATGAAAATAGTGACAACTTAATTTTAAACTATCTTCTTAAAAGAAATTAGAATATCCATTTCTTCCTCTCTTCCTCTCTCTCTCTCTCTTTTTCTCTCTCCCAATCTACTTACTTACATCTATGCCTTCTATGTCTCTCATTATGTACGGAGAATATGTTATGGAAAATAGAGTAATTGAATTTTCTGTTTTCAATTAAGTTTCATGCCAAAGCAAAAATATTTTCTACGTACATTAAAAACTACCATTCTATAAATGAGATCAAGTATAATAATTTAACTATATTTCTCATATATATACACTGTTGTAAACTCTTTTACTGAAACACATTGTTTAATAATACTTAAAAATACTGAATAAACATTTGATAAGTCTTGAGATAATAACTACTATTTTACATTCCACATACCTCAGATACATACCCTTCGGCGGATATGATAAAATTTCTAATTCAAGCAATTATCATTGCTCTTTATCACTTGTTACTAGGATTTTTTGTGTCTGTATTTTTACATTATATATATTCAAGTATGTTAATGTCTTACCTCAAGGGTAAATATTTAATAAATAACTATTGGTAAATTAGAGTATACCAGGAGGCAACATGTTTTAAAAGTTTCTAGATAAAATATTACCTAAAGAAATGATGAGCAAGTGCCTTTATTTAGTTCCTAGTACAATTAATAAGATGGATTTTCAGCACCAAATTGTGATACAATTATCTAAATAATTTTTGTAGATATTTTCGAAATTTGTTTACATACATCAACTAATTCCTCTAAAACGAAAAATGCTTCGCGAATACTACTATGGCGTAATTCAGAATGCTATAGAAATTACAAAGTGCCATTAAAATGAATTTAACGATTTATTCTTACCACTTGCACTTGCTGAAATATAACATAAAATAAGTGGAACTTACTTATATATTTGAAATTTGAGAGAGACAGTAATTAAAATTTATTTACTATTACATAATAGCAGAAAATGGAAATAATCAAATTCTCATTTCAGATTAACATAATTTTGAGAACTAAATTTCTCAATATTATCGTCTCTATCTTCCCTTACACATGACATATTTCCTCTCTCTCTGTATATATATCTCTGAGTCTGCCAAAAATAGTTTCACCATCTACTGTTCATTATCACTTACTAAGTTGCAGGATAATTATTTCAGCAGAGTCAGTTTTTTCTAATTAAGGCTCTCCTGTATGTATTTCAGATTCAGCTACTGGAGCTTACATCTTTCACATTGCAACCTACAGCGTAAATTCTTAATACATTACTTCTGCTAAATTAGTGTAAATCAAAATGGAAGATAGTTTTAATCCTTTTACAATTTTATACTAACTTAATAATACGTGATCAACCATTTCTGGGTTTTGTTCCCAGTAAAATTAATCCGTTGGCTTTCAGCACAAATGTATAATCGCATTATTTAAATATTATTAGTATGTTTTCAAAACTTCCTTCCATACTTGTAAATTCAATTGTGAATTACCATGAATAGATATTACTATTCTTGCTTTTACTATCCTGTAAAATATTTCCAAAATGAAAGTACAAGTTCATTCTTACCACTCGTATCTCCTGAAATATAACATTCAGAAAATAAGTGGGAAGGGAACTTCTCTAAATGACTAAAATTTATAAGAGATACGTAACACCAGTTAATATTAAACACGCACATATAAATATCAATATGTAATTGATAATTGCATAATCGTATAAAATGAAAATACTAAATTCTAATTTTACTTACAAGGGACAATTGTCCGGCTCCGATTTCAATGAAATTTTTCTAGTTGATAGAGGACATATATGTATTATTTGTGATGACAGACATTTTTGCCATGGTGCATGTTTTCTATTTTTTTTTAATAATTTTTAAGAGTTGTGATGTGGTTATTAGAGATTACTGCAGAAGTCCCTTACTAACCTTTGTAAACGTAGCGTTAATGAAAGAACAACCATGTAGATACATATAATGCCTAGGGGGAAGTTGTATGGTAGGTATGAACTTGACGGCAGCCATATTGAAATCCGCCATTTTGAATTAAGGTCAAGTTTTTTAAATAGGAATAGGATAATAAGATACATAATTTCGGGCTAGAATTTAATCAGGGAGACAATGGTGAAGCTAGTTTTGAGATACACTTATGTGGGGAAAAAATTACAGGCATTTAATTGTTCACTTACTATGTGCGAAAGTCCCTTACCTCCACTTCTAACCCGCGTATTAATGATAATAAGTGGATAAAAGCTTCGATAAAAGCTACATATTATGCTTAGAGGGAAGTGATACGGTAAGGGTATCCTTGATGGTAGCCATCTTGAAATCCGCCATTTTGAATTTAAAATAAAGTTTGAAAAATGAAAACCATGAAATGTGACACTTCATTTTAAAAGCATATTTTCCAAAAAAGCCAATAGTATGCTTATTTTTGTTCTATAATTAACCAGTGTGAATTTAGGACTGCTTCTAATGAGCACCAAACGTCCATTATTCGATCTTTCAAATTGGCAACACTCCTAATTTTCACCTAATGTTTTAAAATTCCAACTGGCGCTTTGCAGTTGTTGTCATGGCTCGTGTTTACACAGGGCCGTTCCAGAGGAGCCGAAACTTTGGTAATTTTTCCCTTAAATTTCTTTTTTCCCCTTGATTTTTCCCTCTCCTGGTATATGAGATGGGCATGCATGTGGTACCATTTGAACGTCTACTCTATTCTAAAGACAACAAAGTGTAATCTTAGGATAAATAGGGACGATGCCGTAGCTGCTTGACAGAAAGTCTAGAAACTACCCCACAAACCCAATATATTAAAAGGGATAGCATAGGTTATATCCTATCAAGAGAGTTGTTACATGATGTCGTCGGTTAAAAGTTACAACCGCACAATAGGCAATTATTCTGGGGAAATCTTAACAAAAGTTTTAAGGATGAATAGTCTGAGAGACTCAAATGTAAATTTTGAATTTCAAAAACACACTGTAGATATTCTTTTCAAATAAAACTCATATCCAAGCGAGACTGGACTCGCGCTGACTGGTATGTGAATTGATGAATATGATGAAAATTTAACCAAGTATCTGTTAGACCTTGTCCCGTAACGAACTTTTGGAATGTTAAAAAAGGATTAAAGACACCAGTTGTGTCTAGGGCAGACATAAGACGGTTTGTGTCACCGAGGAGAAGAATCAGGTAACATGTGGTAGGTAACAGCGTAAAAACCTCGTTGGCATAAAAACGCTCGGGGCCACATGTTGGCTATTCCAGAAGGCTAGTATACACAGAGAATGCATAAACTATTTACAACACAGCTAAACTATCTGCCAAAGGATAATAGCTGTATGTGTGAAGCCACCTACTGTCTTTTTAATAAAATTGACATCCCTAATACATTGGGAGCGACATTCGTTATCAATAAGTGATAAGTCAGCTCTTGGAAGCAATAAATATCAGAATCTTGTTCGTCTAAAAACTGCACTAACATATTCATTATTGGAGGTCATGTGTGAATGTCCATTAACACTCGCTATTATCTTTAAACACATAAGACATAAACAAAACTTGTTTTAAAGCTCCTACCAAGTCAGTAATCATTGTATTAACATAGCATCAAAGTGTCCAACTACGGTAACCGTAGGCGATTAATAGCAAGAATAACACACTTATAGTAATTCGCCTATCTGTGCGTACAGAACAAGAAATATTGCTCGAAAATTTATAACGAAAAGCCACAAGTTAAAACAAAAGACTCTGACTACCACCTTTTATTCGATCTCCTTTTTGGATGACCTGACAAGATATAATATGGTAACGTCCCTTTTAAAGACTCCTCCGTATATCTGCCCTACTAAAGCCATCGTGCAATATAGTAGCTCTGAGTTGTTAGAGTTACGTTTCTATACTCTACTTAATGGCTAGGGATCTGTTCATTTTGATTTTGAGTTTAACGTCCCTTTTCACCAACGAGGCTATATGAAACATGGAACTACTGATTAACGTGGAATCTGAACCATATGAGCGCCCGCTGGGAATCAATCTTGGGTCTCCCACGCTACAGGCGCGTACACTAACCGCTTAGCCACGGAAGTGCTCGGTACGGATCTGTGTCATAATATGACAATTAGTGTGATGCTTCGAGACGTATGATAAAAATATTTTTGTGAGATATAGCTACGTATGAGGCTTCGCTTCTTACAAGATTTTCTTTAAATCACTCTACCAGTATGTAACCCTACTTCTAAAAAAGTGACAAACCATGCTTTCATTTTTTATTTTTCATACTAATCTTCATTTTGAAATGGCTTATTTTGACGAAATCGAGAAATGATTGCAGGCTGTTTATTTAAAGATTCCAGTAATATATCCTGAAGGTGAGAACAAATTAGTCAGTTCTCAAAACGATACAGAATATTGAATTTGCCTGCTGGCTAGCCCAAATATTACTGCTTGCATTATGTTACAACGAGACCTTCAGTTCTTCTTTCAATAACACAATAGTTTGTAAGTCACTGACCTTAGATTGAAAAAACATAAAGACCAATTGTAAAAGACACTTTTTTTTTAGGGAATTATCATCCATTCACTATAAACGTTGCTACTTAAAATTTAGGATCTAACTTCCCGTAACTTTAGTTTACTTCAGGTGAAATCAAAAAAGTGTTGGTTAGCTTACTTCGATTTATTTTCTATTCTGTAGCGTTTGGGAAAAGCGCAAAACTAAACTATTCCACGATTAACTTCCACATTCAATGTAATTGTACTAAACCATTTCCAGTGGTGTCTAATACTACCATTTCTTAGTATGTTTTTAATGAATCTCTTCCAACAATAACGTGCATTTTCGTACTATATTATTTTGTTAACTTATTCATCTATATATGTTAATTATACATTATAAACGAAGAATCAAAAACATCATTACTATAACAGAGTTCGTTACAGTCTTAATTGCCATGTAAACAATTACATATAAGGTCCACTGTTCGATAAAATTAGCTTGTGTAACCCCCAAAGCTTATTTCCATAATTACTGTAAGAAATAGAACTATAGTTGTTCCATTAATACTTATCATTTCTCCGTCGTATATTCAAAAACACATCTAACATTTATGGCGTCTTCACTTACTATTTATTAACAGCATAAATTACAAATAGTTTAAATGTGCAAGTCTGGCCACCAAAAGTGGTATCTTACGTTCTTAACAACACATACATAGTATCTTTGCAAACAATGCCTGTACATTACAGTTAATTTAATTCCAATACAAGATATCACATTAAAAGAATCGATATATTAATCGTTTTAACGTTTGCACGGTAATCCCTCAATCGTTTCAAGGTAATCCCCACAACAAAGTTAAGATTTTAAGTACAAGGTTAGTTGAGGTCAGAAATGGAATGAGAAGGGTTATGTGAGATCACCGCAACAACACAAAATGACTTCCAAATATACACATATGCACAAATAATAAAATTAAGGTACCAACAAAGTTAAGTAACGAATTGTGTTTAAAGATGAGTGTACATAAAACATTTATAGTAAAAAATAACACACGAATATTGAAACATAATGAAAACGTTGTTCACATTCTTTAATAAAAATGTCTGCATAAAGAAATATAATTTCAGAGGTAATATTATTTGTATAGTTGTGTTTTGTAAGTGGGGTCAAATTTGACCCCATGGTACCTTTATTGTAATTTTTTTCGTGGTACCAGACGGGGGTTAAAACACCATGTTATCATTGCAATCGACAAAAAAAAATACGTTTCTAGAAAAGGAAAATAAGGAAGTGAAAATCGCAGAATAAACAAAAAGATCATTACCATTTCGAGAAATTAGTGTAGAATTAATTTTTACAAAGTTTCTTGTTTGTTTAACTTTTGAATGTAAGACAGAAGACAATAATATCCTAACACAAAAGATATTCGAGGTATACACTTAACCTAGGTAGAAGTAAAGTCTTCACATTTCGTATATTTTCTGGGCTACTATCAAACTGCCGCAAGTCCAGCTAAAATTTTGACAAATATAACAGAAAGGAAAGAACATGGGGAAGAAGTGCGAATAGAGCATAGTAATTAAGATTAATTCTTAACCAAGGTCCGCTAATAATGAAAAAGAGAAGTAGTTATATTGAATACCAAAGTCGCAATCAAGAGAAAGAAAAGGGATTTGGAACACCTTCTGATACAGGAAAAACATGAAAATTATACTGAAGACCATAATACCAACTACGATCAGAAAGAATAAAAAGTCACTAGATATACCTGGTTAAAGGAAGAAACAGAACAAAATGTAACGATTTATTGAATACTCTATATTGTGATGAGATTAAGAATGCAAAAAATTATAATATTAATATGGTAATTTTGTATGTACTATTTCTATGCTAAACAACTTAACAAATTTTACCTTAATTACTTACCGCAAAAACTTTCACATTCATCTCTTGTATAGAATCTGTTGCTGTTCCCTCCGCACCCACCAAATGTAAATAATCGACACTCTTTATTATTCCAATCATAGTAATATCTTCTAAAATAGGCTTTACATGGCCCTGATTCAGGTGGATGTAGGCATCTCACTGAAGAATAAACAAATTATTATAATGAAATAGGGCACATTAATGAAAACGTAATTACCAATACATAGCTGATAATAATATAGATCTTCTCTCTTTTTATTTCAATACAACAAACGTTTACTAGTTCACAAATTACTTCAAATTAAGCACATATTCGATGTTTCAAATAAAAGAACCATATACTTGTTCCGTAGTCACGGAACAAATATACTGCTTGAAAGATCAAAGGAAAATAAAGCAATTAATAAATGAAAATAAATCACCATTTGGTTGCCAATTTCAACTAGCAACTTCGCCATTAAGGTCATTGTCTCCATTTCCAATGCTACTGATTTTCTGCAGAATGATATGTCTAGCACGTTTGACGGATTAAGATTGAAATGGTCTCAATTCAGTGCCGATTGTTACTTATTGGGTCTTTTTTTCAGGTTGGTTGAGAATCTATATTATCGACATTAAAACTACACCTGTACATTTCCAAGATTATTTTCTGTTTAAAAATTCAGTTCATGCAATTTTAGATATGTCGATGTAATTTCGATGTCGGTATAAAATATGAATGTCAATAACGGCACCAGCAGTCTCTTCAATGTATTTATATAGCGTGACACTTGTCCCATCTGGCAGTTTTGTCTTTACACGAAACTAATTTTAAAACACGACCTTCTATCTTAGCTGGTTACACGAGTCACGTATGTATTAATAATGTAATGATCGCGTTCTGGATGACGTACGCATCTATGTATTCGACTTTCATCATTTTCGCATATTAAACTACATAGTTCAAATACATTGCAGAGCAAATTTATTTCTCGTCAACTTAGAATATATTCATTATATTTATCTTTATTCTGCAGTGTTTTCGATAGAAGGAGATCTTTAATTCTATATTCAACATCAAACAGTTTGCATATCATCATACGTTAAGTTCTTTCTGGATTCTTAGATAACATTATTCCTTCAACAGATTGGGAAACATGTTTTTAATAATTGTAGTGGTATTGGTTTCTCTACTCTCCCTTATTGTATAAGCTTTCTGAGCTATATCTCTTAATCTAATATTTCCGTGACTCCTTTCTTCACATTCACATCAGACGCAGTTTCAAAAATAATTTTCCAGTCATCATTATGATACTCCTCTTAATAGTTCGTCTCATTTCATACATATAATGAGACGTTCCAATTGGCATTGCTTTTAGTGGTGAGTAATTTCATATCTTCTAATCCCTTTCGACTCATTTGTTACCACAGACTTATTCGACAAAGATGCTGCCAACAGTTGCATTCGAGAATATGCATCACAAGTCCCATAGTGGCACCCGATAACATGTAAAATTATGTTCATGAATGTGGTATTTCCAATCGGGATTAATACCTAGTTACCGACAATCCTCATCTACCACAAATATAATTAAATGTCTGTCAGTAGCCGAACAAATGTGACTTCCGGTTTGGCTCCAGGTTTCCTCAATACGGGTAAGTGGAGCAGATGAAGGTTTTCAGTTTCTAGCTATTATATGTGGATGTACTATTTTTTAAAAAACGATGTAATGTTCTAACTCTCTATTATTGAATTTAATATTACAACATCATAAATCTAGTTGCATGAATAACAAACATTACATTCGATTTTAAATAAGCAATAATATATACTAAGAAACAATTATAAAACGTAGTAGTATCTGCATAGTATTCATTTAGTGACGGCCAGTTTATGTCCTCTGCATGAAGTAAGGAAAAGGACTGAAGCGAAAAAGTAAGATATTATTTTTATATGATTTCATTAGTCTCACACTAAACGTATGTTACACGTTGTGAATAAAACATCCTTTCTTCGATGTTAATTTTTAGGATAGCAATAAACAAAACACCCTGTGGTACAGTGTTATCGATTTTCATGAATTATGGTTTTGTCTAAATCATTAGTTTCCTGATATACCATTGGAGTTGTGAACTAAATATTTAGTACAACAAAATACATTTAGACAAATACCCGTTTTTTCTACTTTAGACGTACCGGTATACTTATCTTCATTTATAGTCTATTTTTATGTTGGTAAATTGCTAGATGGTGAATCGATACTAATAAGGAGAACATCGTTGATTTGAAAAAGCACGTATATATTGTATCAACTGAAAGAAAACCCGAAATACAAGTTGATAAAAAGCGATAATTTTGAATCGTATTAAGTATTCTAGTCTAATTTCCAATAAATTAATAAATAACTTCTATTATTGACATTTAAGGAAATATATTCATATTTTTAAGAAGTGTTTGAAATGGAAATTGCGTAAATATTATAACGTCTTAAAAATAATTAATCAATTAATATACTTTTTTCGAATAATACTATATTTGTGGGTTCTATCCTATTCGTCACTATAGTTACTCCGTACTCCAACAGCAAATGATATTCAATCATTTAAATAAAATTGTATAAACAAGTAATAAAATAATTGCTTCAATTGTATTTGTAAGAAGGAGAAGAATGTTTTAAATCTCAGAAGCGTGTTACTTGTGTGGTATAATGAATCGTGTATAAATCAGACTAAATTCCTGTAAATAGCATACTCATTATATGTACCTTTTATGTTTATCAACATACATATATAATGATAGGGATTTATATGTGTTATTTCATATTGTTCTTCGATATCACGAGAAACATAGACTGCCCGCAGTGCGAACGTTATACAGAAAACGTTTTTGCCTTTTAAATGAGACACGCTGAAATCTAATCAACAAGGTTGTGTCTGACCTTGAAGGCTCAAAATATACGAAAATGCTTAGATTATAAATCGCTTATCTCAAAAGCATATTTCGTAAAACAGTTACGAAGACCATTATAATCTCGGCTTAAACTCCTATAACAAACTTATGATGCGCTATAAATGCATTTAAGGTATCAAATTTCAAGGTAAATGACTAGCTTGAGGTGAAATAGTGCTCACTTCAAGAAAACTATGCTGTCACAGTAAAAATCAATAAAAGAGTACGAAAGTCACAATTTGATGGGAGATGAGTGTATTGGCATCTGCAAAAGACGGTATTAGTATAGCCTAAATAGTTTGGTATTTTTAATTTCGCACCTTTAGTTACATTTGCCGACAAACATAAGGCTGAATATAGCATTTCTTCTAGGCGCATTAATGAGTTTTAATAATGGAAATACAAGGCTTTTATAGTATTGTTCAGAATCTACAAGGGTTTGTGGAGAGAAGTAAACAAATATGTAACAGACGAGAGTGCGGGCAAAGAAAATGTTTCCAACAGTAACCAAAGTCAATTTAATTTTAATATGTCTCCATTGTCAACACTATCTCACAGAGGCTAGAAACCTACAACTTGGATGTTGCAATCTGTGCATAACCCTACATATAGCTATACAATTGATGTGGCTTTATTAAAGACTGCAAAATACTGACAGTTTTTGTATCTATTTTAAAGAGACACAAGACAGTTTTGGTCCAAATATTTTGTGGCAACACGTCCACGAAATAGTCATTTGGAGGCAAACAAAGGTGACAAAATGAGAAGAGAGAAAATGTAAAACGTTTCCTAACTACCGTTTTTAGTGAACAATATTTGACGATACGAAGAGTCTATTGCTGTGTCATTTCGGATCAGTCCAAAAAGATCAAAGAAATTTGTTAGAACAAACAATGTTACGCTCTGGATCTTGCCAACAAAGAAAATACACTATTGCCAATCTATTGATGGTGCTTCTTTAGGCAATATAAGCTCTACATGAGAAGATTAATTGATTTTGTAAGGCTACAATGTAGAAAACGACAAGTAAAATCACTTGATCTTTATTCTATTATAAGATTTTACTGTGTGTTATACAATCAACTTTCTGCACCGAAGCACAAGCATATTCTACAATATGCTTGGCAAAAGTTGGGTTATGATTTTGACATATTCACATCATCATTTGAGTTTTTTTATTAGTATGTTATTTGATTTTGAGCGGCTTGAATGCAGAAATGCTTTTGAAAGAGAATGAGTGGTTTTAGTCAGATGTGCATTTTATTCTGTTTCATTTCTTTTGACAACTTTATTGAAACACCACACCTGTACTTTGAGGACCCAATAGTGGGACAACCCTATCATGTCAGTGCAAAAGGTTTGTGGTTCAGAGGAAGATACTATTTTTTAATCAGTCCCGAAATTGCTGTGTATATTTTTCGGTAATATTATATCGATATTTTATTTCTTCGTGTTCCCAAACTTCCTCTCTTACGAGGAAAGGGAGCGATGTCACTCAGAGATAATTGTACCATATTTAGTGTAGGATAGGAAAAGGGAATAGAAGAGAACGTGTGGTAGCATTCGTGCCGCAGACGTTTGGAATTAATGGGCCCTGCAGTTCAGGAGAAGTATGGTCTGTCAATCAGGTATTGATGAGCTGTTGCCACCCTCAGTCCCACCAGACAAATGCCGGCATACTACATCTAAATCAACTGTCTTGCCCTTACCGTTACCAATTGGGTATGCGTCACTAGTTAGCTTAATGAAACTATATATATATACAGAAATTAATCATGGCGTCGCTAGAAGTTTTTCAGGGAAGAGTTCGAAATGAAGTTGTTTTTCTTGACACTATAAGATGCTTTCAGCACGCAAGAAATAAATGTGTGAACCCACCAGTATTAACTGATTTTATTTGGACGGGCGTTTCGTATCTACGACGCGCTGCCCACCAAAATAAAGTATTGTCTGTTTGCGAAGCAAATTTAAATATATATATTTCGGGATTAGTGGTGTTTAAAATTGAAATGACTGTGGACCGCCATAACAAAAATAACCGTTTGAATACATATAAGGCTGCTCATTAAGAGAACTAAAGAGTGTATCGCTTAATATAAAAACAAGTTCCCATTTCCAGAGTGGGTAGCAGGAGTGCGTATGTATCTGCCACAGCATAGATAAAGCAGTCGGTGCAGTGTGGGTGTTGAGAGTTTGAATACCAAAGAAAGTACCAGGGCTTTCCACAAAGAAGAGAAAATCCATCATGCACAAATGACGTACCATTAAAGAATTAACCTCGAAACAACTGTCAAAACTAGAACGGGTAAGTGTTAGTGCATCGCAAACGGCAATTCGAAATATGGTGAGGAGTATACCTTCAACGACAGATAGCGACCTAGACGGAAACCCGGCCCAGCGAACCGGGACTCGGAAAAGAAGATGCGGAGGGCGTTTACCTTCAAAAAAGATCTCTCTGTGCGAGATGTTACCCAAAAAATGGTACAGTGTATCAAACGGAAAATAACCTAAAAACTTACAAAAGCAAAAAGCACCTACACGCAATGTATGTCATGATGTAGCCGTAAAACTGCAAATGTAAAATGCGAATGTAAAATGAAATCACATGCAATTTTTACAAATCGTTTAATGACAAGTGATCTGTATGGCAACGAGTGTATAGGTACTTAAATTCTACCGATGCTACGTAAACACAGTTGTAAAATATTAGTTTGGCCTGACTTTGCGACGTGTCACTATGGAACATTAGCAATACAAAAAATACACGATGTACATATTGTGGACAGAGAAATGAATCCACCAAATTGCTCGGAGCTATGTTCCATTGCACAATTCTGCATTTCAGTAAAAGTAAAACTGCGTAGAAGTGTTCGTCCTGCTTCTTCTGAAGTGCAGTTTCGTTCCGACTGAAACAGAGTTGATAGGACCTTTACTGACTCCGACACCCGGTCTCTCATAAGAGGTTTCAGGAAGGAGGTTCGCCAACTAGCCAGACTAGTTTAAGATATGTGTTCGCCATACATGTATCTTTTGTGCAGATTACAAAGTGTGTTTTGTTATAGATTTCCCGTACCCTTCAGACATTATATTACTTTTCCAGTGTTTAGTATGTGTATTTATATTAAACGATACAGCCTGTATGTTAACGCAAAGGAGAAAGCAAATACCTGAATTTGGTCTACTTAACACCAATGTATTAGACAGAAACAGTCACGTAACAACTGCGTTCAAGAATCCAAATATAGCTCACGCATGTTTCACAAACACTGCACTTTAATAGTGTGAACACCAAATAAATATGAGCGTTTCAGTTCGGTTGCCTAGCACACATCAGACAGATCTTCACTGCTTACAAACATGTCATGTTCGTAAAGTTAGCTTCGAAATTTGTCTCAACGAGATTAGAAAATACCGTTGTTAACCTTAATATTCCGTTAGTACATATATTTCTTAAAATACTGAAACAGTTAAAAGAAGCATTCAAAATTATAACATTCACACATAGTACCATGAAATGTATTACAAAATAAATATGGTAAAAAACACAAGTTCAATCTGAAACAGATGAGACTGCTTTTTAAACTAACATTTCATTTAGTCTTTATAGAGATAAGATAGGTAATTGCAAGGGCAGTTGATGATTTATTATCTCAGCCTTCGCCTGGTGAGATTGAAGGTGGACATTTGCTTACTTTGAGTTCAGCTCATTTTTTCTATTTTCGTTCTACTTTATTTAACTTTTTCTGCATTGACCACAACAGCCAGCAAAGATCAACACAGTAACCGTTTACGCTGTAAAGACTGATACTATTAATTGTGCTGGATTACGTGTGATAAACATGTAATTGTTTTGTTCGTTGTTTTCTATTTCAAGAAAATAACCTTTACAAGAAGAGAATCCGGTTAGAGAATATTAGTCAGAAACGATGTGTAAATTTTCATTTACCAAGAAAAAGTAAAATACATATACTCGAGAAAAAATGTTCTCCATTTCTTGCTTCTTTTGTGTTTATGACTTTTCCAACTGTATTTATCTAATGATCTAGATATTCGAATGCACATAATTAAAGAATCAAAGTAGTATTTCACGCTATAAGGAACATCTCATTCGTAGTGTCAAGCATGATCCCTATCGAATAAGTTCAGTAGTTGTTTTGAATATATGGCACAAACTTTGGTCAGCCGTACCTAAGGACCACAACCTTGCACACCATAATATTACAAGATATCATATAGCAAACTATGGTCTACAACCCCGATAATTTAGATATATATGTCTTGCATTAAAACATATATATATTTTAAAATTATGACTCATAATTTGACTACCCATATGTCTGATACTATAAGTTTGTTTATATGATATTTCATTTACTTTTACTGCTCTCTACCACCTTACTAAATTTGATCCTAGTCGAATTATTTGTAGGTATATGAGTTATTTTTAAACTATGACAAAATTAGACTTCTTAATTCAGAAACCATAAGCTTGCAAAACGTAATATTTTACATACATAATAATGGAATCTGTACAACTATACCAAAATTGACCATAAATTAGAGTAAACCAGGACCCAAGATAGTTAGAGTGTGTCTAGATAAAATATAGCCTTAAACATTAATGGGCAAGTATGCTGTATTTTTAGCTCCTAGCAAATAAATCTTTTAGGTTGTTAGCCTTTCTTCCTGGTTTTCTGAAATTTGATTGTATATATGAACCATCAGTTATGAAACTTTATCAGGTATGCTGCAGCATGAATATTAAAATTCCGTAATTGAGAATACTCTAAAATACACAGTGTTATTAATCGTTTTTTTTAAAATCAATCTTACCACTTGGACTTCCTGAAATATAACCATTAAAAAGTTAGAGTAACTTATTTAAATTCCTGAAATTTAAAAGAGATACGCAAATGGTTAAAGTAAAGCACTTAGGTAGTTATTAAAATAAAGAATCAGTGATTGTATACGCATAGACAATGCAAATAAATTAGTTAAAATTTCAGATGTGCCTAATTAATAGTACTAAATATATCAATAATACTATCTCTCCCACTCAAACCCTCTCTCCTTTCCTCTCTCTCTCTCTGTGAACACACATCTACGTCTTTCATTTGGGAGAGAGGAAATGTTATAAACAAGAATTGGGCAATACAGTTACTCTTATAGCCGAAGATATTTTCCACCATCAATTATTAATAAAAATTTAATAAATTGCAGAACATGATTTAACTACATTTATCGCAATATGTAAAATATCGCATTAACCCTTGTTAAAAAAAAATCTGTTGGCTAATCGAAAAGTAAAAATACTGAAGAATCAAACGATGCACTTGAAGCCATAAGTATTTTTCAACACAGTATATACCTGGGACATATACAATGGTTGAACAAAAAATCTAGAACGTTTGCAAAAGTGTGAAAATATTACCTAGTATGGTGTGGGAAGTTCTTTTGCGTTCGAAAGAGCTTGGATCCGACGTGGAATGGACGTATACAGCTCCTGAATCGTGGTATGTGGAATGTTGCACCATTGTTACTCCAAAACATGCTCCGTTTCCTTAAGGGATGTTGTTGGAGGGTAATAAGGCCGAACACGCCTTTCTACCTAAGAACACAATGGCTCAATGATGTTCAGATCTAGTGATTGTGGGACCCAGGGGAGGGTGATAGCTCCTGGTCATGCTCCTCAAACCATGATTTCACCGTTTTTGCAGCATGACAGGGTGCCTGATCATCTTGATAGATGTCATCCCATCAGGGAACAATAATTGGGCCATGGGTAGAACCTGGTTCTCCAAAATGGCCTCATACGCTTCAGCGTTCATCACAACATGCAGGGCTATGGTGGGGCCTGCATTAAACAGCGATATGATTGCCCATACTGTATCAGAACCACCACCATGTTTTACAGTTGGGAGCACACAGTCTGCATCATAGGCCTGCAACGGTGTTCTCCATACTTAAACACGACCGGTTGTTGGAAACAAAGTGAAGGTCGATTCATCGGACCGCATTACGTGCTCCCGCTGCTCATGAGTCCACGCCTTGTGGCCCTTGCTCCACTGGATACGCATCTTCGCATTTACTGCTGTAACCAGGAGTTTGGTGATAGCCATGAATTTTCATTTTATGAAGTTCCCGTCGCACTGTTTTCGATGAAACCGGGTTCTGTAGGCCGAAATTGAGTTCAGACGTATTTTTCATTGCAGTGGTCTTTTTATCTACTACAGTCCGTTTTAATGCCCCCGGTCCCTATCTGACAGGATTACCTTTCGACCACTGTTGTGCTTTGCAGACGTTGTTCGCCCATGCATTGTGTATACCCTCGTGACATTGGACACAGTGCCTTTCGGTACCCGCACAATGTTCGGCACTGTTGCCACTGAAGCTCCAAGCAGACGGGCACCAACGATCATGCCTCTTTGCAAGTCTGTCAGGTCGCCCATTATACCGCACCACTTTCACACCACGACACTCACAGGTGAATTAGTTACTGCTGACGGAAGAGGAAGATACACATGACACATTGAAAGCAACAAACGATTGCAACCGTAACACGTATTGTGCAGTGGATGGCCAAACTTATGTGTCCTGTATGAAGTGTTTTTAGATTTTTTGTGTAACCTCTGCATGTCTTGTAGGTTTGGGGAAATTATTCGTTCAGATAATTATGATTGCCCAGTATTTTAACTAAATAATGACTTTCACAAATGTAGTTGAATATAATATTATAGAAATAACAACCAGGTAAAGTCTGCGTTGTCCAACGAGAACTGGCTACATTGTTCTCATCTTCTGGGTATATTATGAGACAACAAAACAAACTCACTCTTTATACGGTTCGAGGCAGGAAAAGCAAAATATGAATGGTCGATAGACACGCCCAATCAGCGTATATCTGTGATCTTATTCTGATTGATGGTTTGTTTGAATTTTACCCAGTTCATGATTGATTCTGTTGTTCTCTTTGCTGTTGCAATAAAACACAATCCATTATTCGTTATATTGTTAGCAGTTGTTTCTATTAAAGTTGTTGTATTAATCCAATTCTTAATGGCTTACTTGATTTTCCTCCTCCAGTAGCTTGTCAGCTAGACTAACAAGCTGGTTTTGAAAAAGAAATGTATGCAGTTATACTATCAAATGAAATGAAATGAAATCATTAAGTTTAACGTCCCACGGTTATGCCGGTTAGGGTAAAGGAGACGGTGATAATGAGAAATCAGTGAAATGGTGGAATAAAGCAAGTGGGAGGAAACGGGAGAACCCCGAGAAAACCCACGAGCACGATGTTTGTCCACCACAAATTTCACACGGCGCGAACCAGGGACCCCAAGCACCGGAGGTGAACGCTCTACCACTGAGCCACCGCGCCCCCAGTTATACTGTCAAGTGAACCCTGAATTTTGTACCTGGCACAACTTAATATGATAATAATATTGTTTCCAGTGACATTCAACACAGTGCATATTATGACCTATACAGTACATAACACATTTGCATCGAGTGCATTACACTCCTGGTGGTCTAAACCGGCAGCTGTCTTTTACTACAGGTAGCAGAGGACTGAATAGATTCTATAGGATCTTGTTTTTGTGATAATCTGGGAAGACGAGCCTGATAACTGTCCTCTTAAAGCTCCTTGCTATATCTGCTTTGTTGAAACCATTCTAAAGGAGCGGCATTATACCTAAGTAATATATTGAATTTCAATTCGTATTGCGTAACTGTTTGTGTAACAATTTGTCAAATTATGTCATGTATTGAGATTTATGATGAAAAGTATTGAATTAGTGGTAGAGTTCCGTATGAAAGAGTTTTCTGCATACAGTGTACACTTGGTTCCCACCACATCTTCTTCTAATCAGAATAACGAAACATTGGAAGCATGCCGGAATTTTCTATTTCCATAATAATTTTAATGTTAGAATCTCTTATATTCAGGAAACTTAGAAACATTTGTAAACTCTGTTTCCATTTAATTTTCTTATAATATATTACTCTGAAGTTGAGAATAATATTACCTGTTCTCGAAGCGACGGTGAAAATTGAATTTATCCTGAATGGTATCCCGAGAACTACTGTATTCATCATGGCACTAGGAAAGATTCATTTCTTATTTCAATAACATAATTATCTCTAAGTGATCACAGACAAGTTGTCCGAGTTTCACAGGAAGAATACTGAAGTCATCAACTTTAGATTGACAGAACGTAATATTTGAAAGACCAACTCTAAAACGATACTCATTTTTTTGCAAATTCCAGTTCAATCACTATCGACATTGGAACTTGAGATTGAGGACCTAAGTTCTAGTGACTTCCTATCTATGTTTCAAGCCAGTTCAATAAAATGTTGGGAACTTTACTTTGATTTAACATATTGTTCTACAGTGTTTAGAAAACCGAAACATGTAATTCTACTGAACCTTTAAGATTCCCAATGTTGTCTAGTCAGACCACTTATGTTTTCTCGGTTTTTCATTGATCTCATTTAGGAATAACGTCTAACTTCGTAATTTAATAATATAGTTGTTACTCGACTACATAAATTATTCTCCTGTCAAAAAGAAGAAACTATTATCACTGGGATGGTTGCAACCTGCACTGCAAATAACAATATTCTTTAATTTCAATAAAACGTTAACATTACAAGAGTCCGTATAATATATGACAGACGATTAACCTTCCCTCTCCCTCAGGATAATTTTTGTATTCTTACTAGAGGATCAGTCACAAAACCAAAACCAAACAATTTTTATGTTTAAAATTAACTCAAGGTGAAAAATTGAATGAGAAGGATTCTGTGAAATCGCCATCACACAATACAAGAACGTTCAATCTCTTAGGCACTCCCTAACTATAAAATTAATGTGTGACTAACGTTATCGGAAAGATTGTTTAATGGACGATGTCACTATTGGCGTTGGCAGAAAATATGTCCCTATAAATGAAAAGCTGAAACGAAAGAAAAATTATTTCGAAATGATCAAAAATGGCAATAATTAACAATTATATTATTATTTTTCAAAACGTCATGTACAATTATTTTTGAATTGATTTCTCGTTTATTTTAACTTTGACCTAATACAGAAAATAAGACTGAACTAAGACACAAGAACCTCCGGGTATATAGGCATTACTCGATAGAACTAATACATTCCAATTCCTTTTACTTCCTGCGCTCACATGACACACTTTCAAATTGTTCTACTAGGTACAATCTTCACAACTAGAACAGCAAGTGAAGAACATTGGAATGATGAGTGATTAATGCATAAAAATAAGTACTATTTGTACCACTTTCCGCTTGATGAGGTTCCACTGCTAATACCTGAGAAACACAAACAGTAATATCGAATACCAAAGTGGCAATCTAGACAAAGGTATAATGATATAAAATAGTGAAAGTGAAGAAGTGAAGGAAGGAATAGGAAAAATGAAGAAAGGCGTAAAATCTGTAATATCCTATTTATAACTGTATGCTAATCAGAATTTGAACGCAGTAAGTAAGTAAGTAAGTAAGTAAGTAATAATAATAATAATAATAATAATAATAATAATAATAATAATAATAATAATAATAATAATAATAATAATAATAATAATAATAATAATAATAATAATAATAATAATGTAAGATTCTAAACATTTTTGTACGAAAAACAATGTATCATTTTAATTTAATTACTTACCGCATATAATTTCACATCCCACCTTCGTAAAGAATCTGTTGCCGTTTCCTTCACATCCACCATATATAAACATGCGGCACTCTTGACTTTCCCAATCATAGTAAAACCTTTCAAGATAGTTTATACATGCACCATGATCAGGTGGTTCTCGGCATCTCACTGAAGAATAAATAAATTATTAGAAATAAATATGGTACAGTGATGAATCTATATACACTAACAAACAGCTGATAAAATTATTAGATTCGCTTCTTAATTCACATATATATTGAATGCAAACAATAACTCCTAATTGGCAAATTACTTGCCATACATTCGATTTTTTATTATATAAGAATCTTTTGAAAGCCTGTATATTTTACAAAAGTATTGAAGAATCCTACTGCTTTAAACACCAATGGCAAATAAAGCAATCAGCCTTAATTTGATTGCCAATGTTCAGCGAACAACTTCACTGTAATCGTCATTGTGTAGGATTACAATGCTTGTGACTTTCTTCAGAAAGAAATAAAAAGTACTTTAGTTGGAGTTATATTTAAATTGACAAATAAGATATGAGAGGTATTATCAAAAGATTTACAAACGAACATGACCTGTAAACTTTTCATTACATTCCTGAGATAAATGCATGAACAAAATCACCTTTCACACATAGATATTCTCATTTTTTTTTCAAACGCTATGACAATGTTTCTTTTCACAGTACAAAGTTTTGTAATAGGATTTTGTGAGAAACCAAATTCAGTTTTTTAGTCCCTTGATATAGTTCTCAGCAGAATTATATGATTTTGGTTAAAGTAGTAAGAAAATCCAACACAAAAAAACAGAATAATTTGCACGTAGATTCCGGTTTATACAGATATATTTTAGGAATGATTTGTAATTTTGGGGTCAAATTATAGGCAAAACTCTCCATATTGTTTATTGGGAGAAATAAATCTACATTTATTATCTTCTGAATTGTATAGTAACACAGGAGAAAAAATGAACAACTGGAAAAGTGTTTTTTCTATACATTCTTGTGTCAGATACATGCGCATGAATTAACTTAATATCAACAGAAAGAAGGCATTGAAACAGAGTGATTTTCTTTGACATATATTAATTACCCGTTTATCTGACTGCTCTTTGTCATGCTTACACTTTGAATAATCCTGTAGGATTAGTTGGGGTTGTGTCAGAGTCTTCTTCCCATTGTTTGAGTGTAAACACATTTCTAACTGTGTGCTTGGATTCATTAAAGTCCCGTAATCGTTTTCGTTATTATATGGAATAAAAACTACAAAAATGAAAACAATAAAATAAAATTCAAAACTATTTTTTAAATTGTTGCTTTCTTGAGATAATGGGGTATAGTTTTACTTCATGTAGGTCCTATTTAATTACCATTTGTTTCTCTTTATATTTGTTGCATTTATGTGGTGACACACCACATACTTTATTTCCGTTGTATGTCTTATTTTTTCAGATCTCCTACATGGTACTTTCTTCCGATTGGAATGACTTACTTTGTTTGACTACTTTCCTCCTGACTATATTGTTAACGTACTGACCTATTGAGAGACTCACATTCGATTCTCTTAAGGAGCACATGTGGTTTGAATCTCAAGTTAAGCAGTAGGCTCACTCTACTCAGTAGGCACAATTGATTTTTGACTTTGATCTATAACTCGGTGTATTAATACTAAAACTTAAAATAAGGATGAGAGATATTCTTCCACTTTGTCCTTGTCTTTGTACTTTTGATCTGAATTATGTTGACTACATGTTAGCTTGCTAGTTCAAATTCAATAACGAAATAGATGAACCAAACATCATATTCCTCTGTTAAAATGGGCAGATGAAATCAACTCAACCAACCAGTCAATAATTTGTTTTACCCACTCTTCTTGACTATGTTTGAACATACTAGTCCTACGATGAAGTAGTAACACCACAATTCACAATTGGTAGATTTTAACGTTACCTCATTCATCAACTCTCTGATGTGATTGTGAGATAACCATACTAGACTTTCTTTATCATGTTGAAATAAGCAATCATATGGGGAAAGAGATTTTTAACTTCAGGTTAGTATTCACTCTCTCATAAAACAATCGTAAGTGATTGAGACTGAAGATCAATATTCTAAAGCAAATGAGAGGAAGGCAAGTATGTAGATGACTATTTTATATCTCATTCTAGGACAAAAGAATGCGCTACGGAGGAAGCTAAACATACCAATGCTGTTAAAGAACTATTCTATGTTATTACTAATACAGGTATTAAATAGATAGCAGTAGGTATGTAAAAGTTAATTGTATGCAAATGATAAATGGAAAACTGATTAGGAAGCTTTTCAAATTCGAAGAGGTCAACTTTCTGAATGTAAATAGTAAATTAATATAATTTGGTATTATACATGTCACCTACGATGGAACCAAATTACCATTAATTACGAAACAATCATATAGATATTCAAGATCAAAAGAAATAAGTAAGTTGAACTGCTTCCATTTTAGTCCCTTATTGTTACTTTCCTCTTGACTACGTTCCCGAAAATCGTTATGGATTCATATTATCGATTTTAAAAGTTTTCCATATGTTCCCAAATTCATTTGCTGCTTAAAGTTTCAGATTTTACAATACACCAGTATTCGCGCAATACGAATCAGCTTATCTGTAGAAATATACACTCGTCCTTTGATATCGTATACGGATCCCAAGTTTTATTGTGTTAACTCTAATTGTAATCACTGTAGTTCGACTAATAACCAATCCTCATTCTAAAAGGACCAATCCTCATTCCATGTTTCATATGATACCTACTAGTGACAAGAATGATTATACGAAAGAAAGTGTTCTAACCAGATTTTAGAACTAAAGATCTTCAATTCGTTCCCTCGACCATCACATAAACTACATACCTTCTTGTTCCATTGGGTAATTAACTCCTATTTGTTTTCACTTGCCATTGTTTTGCTCACATTAAACTAGTAATCATATACGGAATTCTCGTAACACCCCGCATAACTTCCAAGAAACCTATTGAGTGGATGATAAATGGTTTAAAAGACATGATTGTCTGAAATCTTTCATACTTAATGTTTCTTCAGTGGAATATTAACGGAGATAGAACTCACTTAACGAAATTCAAACAATGTAACTCTGCTCACTGTCAGCAGTTTCATCTTTATATGAAACTAATTTTAATCAACACCTTCCAATTTACCTCGTCACACGATGAATATGGGTGATACAACTGTGATGTTCGCGTTGTTGATTGGTCGGATTTATTCCACTCTTCCGTTTACTCTAATCACTTTTGGTATATTACAATACTTTGTGAACTAAAACACAATGCAGAGCGAATTTATTTCTCATTCGCTCTAAAATTGTCTCCTAATACAAAACCTTCATTACATCATTTTTGTGTAGTCCCTTTCGTAGCAGAGCTTCCGCAACTCTATAACAATACCACCACAACTAAAATCACTATACGTTCCGTTGCTTTCCAACTAACAACTTCAGCTCCTAGATAACACTATGCCTTCAACAAGTCGGAGGGCCTGCTCCTAAAATGGTGATCGTATTGGATCTTCTACTTTTCTTTATTCTTCATGATTTCTGAACTATATCTGTGTACTTTTTTTATCTGATTCATTCCTTCTCATAAAAGCCAAAAGCTGATTTGGAAAACTAATTTTCCTGTTATCACTCATCGTTCTCTCATTGCTAATATTCTTCAAGTTCTACACATACAATTTAAGGAAGCCGATTGACAGCACTTCGAATGCTGACTAATTTTAGATCTCCTGATTGTTTTGATGCGTGTGTTACTACAGATTTATTCGACAAGACATGTCAATGCTTTCATCCTAGAATGTGTGCACGACAGTTTCAATGACACGTTCCATGCTGTTCTCCGGAAAAATTTGAAATTATTCGCAACAGACTCAAATTTTCACTCGAAGTCAGTTTCCTGCTAGAGACAGTCTTCACCTGGAGAAAATGTTATTAAACGTCTGCCAGTAACCAAAACAATGTTGCTTGTATTTGCCACCAAGTTATCTCAATAAGTTACCACTGTCCTATTATTTAAGAGCCTGATTCAGCAGTCAACAGAATGCGAAGAACGTCTAGCCAGACACCCAACATTACAGTGTATAAGACTTATGTTGTATATTTTACTCAGTATACTTTTCAATTACGTTTATTTGCTTTCGTACTCATACCAACGCAAAGGATTAAAATTACTTATCCTATTGAAAAAGATTATAAAGTTACCTACTAGTCAATTGAGTTAGAATTTAAATTACGTCAGTCTCTCAATTCGGTTCAAAACTTCCGATAAGTTACTAACTATTTAATGTCATACTAAGCTTTTATTATTTCTACTCTTTAACCCAACTCTTTAACCCTAACACCGTTAAAAGGAGATAAAGGGAATAAGCCAATAACTTTGTAATATGTGGAAGTCTATGAAGAGCCTCTTCACGTACTTTGATTTATATACTGCTTTAAGTAATACTAACAAAAAACATTATTTCTCAATATGCATCCCTTTATCAAAAGGACTTGCAATAGACTTAATTTTTTTAACAAATTATCATCCATTCACTATACACTTTGCTACTTAAGATTTAGAATCTAAGTTCCCTTAACTTCATAGTTTACATCAAGCCAGATGAAGAAAGTGTTGGTTAGCTTACTCCGGTTTATTTTCGATGCTTTAGCTTTTAGATCAAGCGGAACATTAAACTATTCCACGATTAACGTTCAACATTCAACGTAATTGTACCAAACGTTTTCCAGTGTTGTCTAGTAATACCATTTCACAGTCTGTTTTTAATGAATCTCTTCCAACAATAGCATGCATTTTCGTAGTTTAATAAGATAGTTAACTTATTCGACTATATATGTCAATTATAAATTTTAAATCAAGAATAAATAGCGTTATTATTATAACAGAGTTAGCTACAACCTTAATTAACATGTAACCTATGTACACAATTACATATAAGGTCCACTGTTCGATAAAAATAGTTTTAGTAAACCCCAAAACTTATTTCGATAATTACTGCATGAAATTAAACTATATTTGTTCCTTTCAACTATATTAAGGGACCCTGTATTCCCTTAATAATTATCATTCTTCCGTCATATATTCAAAACCCCAACTAACATTTATGACGTCTTTACTTATTATTTATTAACAGCATAAATTACGAAAAGTATAAATATGCACGTCTGGCCACCAAAAGTGGTATCTTACCTTCTTAAGAACACATATGTATTATCTTTGCAAACAATAAAGTACATTACAGTTATTTTAATCCCCACAACAAAGTTATTATTTTAAATACAAGATTAGTTGAGATCAGAAATGGAATGAGAAGAGTTATGTGAGATCAACAAAACAGCTCAAAAGAACGTCTAAACTTATGCATAAGCACAAATAATAAAATTATGGTACCAACAAATTTAAGAAACGGAATGTGTTTAAGGCACCACGTTACCGTTGCAATCGACAAAATAATACGTTCCTAGAAAAGGAAAGTAGGGAAGTAAAAAATTGCAGAATAAACACAAAGGCTTTTATCAATTCGAAAAATTACTGTAGAATTATTTTTTTTACAAAGTTTCTTGTTTGTTTGACTTTAGAATGCAAGACAGTAGACAATACTAAATTAACACAAAAGAAATTCGAGGTATTAACACAACGTAGATAGAAGTAAAGTGTTTACAATTCGTATACTTTCTGAGCTAGTGTCAAACTGCCTCAAGTCCTGCTACAGTCTTGACCAATATAACAGAAAGGAAAGAACATGGGGAAGAAGTGTGAATAGAGCATAACTTTAGGACTAATTCTTAACCAGGGTCCGCTACTAATGAAAAAAGAGAAGCAGTTATATTGAGTACCAAAGTCACAATCAAGAGAAAGAAAAGGCATTTGGAGCACCTCCTGATAGAGGAAAAACATGAAAATAATACAGAAGAGCATAATACCAAATACGATCAGAAAGAATAAAAAGTCACCAAATATATCTGGTTAAAGGAAGTAACAGAACAAACTTTAACGATTTATTCATTACTCTATATCGTGATCAGATTAAGAATGCAAAAAATCATATGAATATGGTAATTTTGTAAGTAATATTTGTATGCTAATCAACTTAACATATTTTACCTTAATTACTTACCGCAAATTCTTTCACACTCATCTTTTGTATAGAGTCTGTTGCTGTTCCCTCCGCACCCACCAAATGTAAATAATCGACACTCTTTATTATCCCAATCATAGTAATACCTTCTGAAATGGCCTTTACATGGCCCTGATTCAGGTGGTTGTAGGCATCTCACTGAAGAATAAACAAATTATTATAATGAAAT
Organism: Thermobia domestica; assembly: GCF_964235325.1. Classification (NCBI taxonomy): domain Eukaryota; kingdom Metazoa; phylum Arthropoda; class Insecta; order Zygentoma; family Lepismatidae; genus Thermobia; species Thermobia domestica. The sequence continues at coordinate 316,932,290 of NC_137455.1, forward strand.
AGGGTACATTGATGAAAAACTAGACAACTTCCAGGTCAAGCTTCTTTCTCAGTCAGCTGGTGTATATAAAAGTAGTTCAGAATATATGTTACTCGAAGTCACTGTAGTTCACCAGACATTGCTTTTGAGTGTTGTGTATCATCCCTCCCGTACATCCTTCACAAAATTTGTTGACGATATTGCAAAACATTTACCCAATTACCATCATTCCATAGTAATGAGTGATACAAATGGGGATATCTTAACATCGAAAGAAGAAATCTAGCAATATCGGGACACGATTTCGGGCCTTCACCTTGCTATCTGTCCTCGTGGTCCAACCCATCACATGAGGAACGCAGAATCATGGATAGATGTCATGCTGGTATCCAAGGAAGAACATGTAATTAGCCACGGTCAAATCCATACACCTGGCATCTCGTACCATGACATGCTATATATATCCTACAAACTTCGAATTCCGCAATATAAAGCTAAATTCACATCATAGAGACTTGATGCACATGAATGAAGTAGACCTGAACATCGACGCTGCCTACTTGACGTGGCACTCAATAAACTGCATCCCTACTCTTTGCGAGCATGAAAATACTCTAAATTCTTCAATAATAAATTTATATGATAGACACGCCCCCGTAGTTAAGAAAGGCGTTTCGCTACCTCCATCACCATGGTTACCGATGAATTACGTTCGTTAATGACGCGGAGAGATAAATCTTATAGAACATACAGGAGACTGTTAAAAATTGTGATCCTTCAAGTGATGGCACAATAAATCCCAATACAAAATTCCAAAACTATAGAATATTAAGAGACCGTTGCACTCAAGAAGTATGGAAGGCAAAACGGCTCTTTACCTACGAAATACTGGAATTCGAAAATAATGGAGCAGTTCTTTGCAAACGGCTAAAAGTATTAGGTATTGGGAGAAACATAGCCAAGAACACAGTTAACTATATGCCAGATCAATTGAACATTTTTTTCTCGTCAAAGCCGTACGATACCAGCCTCCATGAACCTGCGAACAATGAATAATATTGTACCTTCGGAAAGTAACTCTCTGTACTGGTTTCTCACGTACAGCGTGCACATGTATTAAGTGCGATAGAAAGAATTAAATCTCATGTCATTGGTACAGATGATATTTCAATAACCATGGTCAGGAAAATCCTACCACATGTACTTAATTCTTTAATTACTTTCTTGGATCAGGTACTTTGCCCACAGTATGGAAACTTGTTAAGGTCGGCCCACTTCCAAAAAAAAGACAACACTGACAATATCGCAGACTATCGTCCTATCAGTGTCCTTGCCGTGCATTAAAAAGTTTCTCAATATCTTGTAAATGATAAAATTCGGGAATACTTAACAACAAATAATTTATTAGATACATTTCAATCTGGTTTTGAAAGTAATCATAGCACATGCACTACGGGAATAAACGTAACGGATAATATAAGATGAGCTATTGATAACAGAAAACACACTCTTCACTCTACTCGACTATAGTAAGGCATTTCAAGCGATTCCTTTTGACATTAGATTTATTTTCAATTTAACTTACAGGGAACATCTTACATAATTTTATTAAAAGCTGTCATGGCTGACTTTAGATGAAAGAAGAAATTTACATTATCTTACCCTACTGTACAAAATACTTACTACGTCGGAACCATCGTATCTAGCCCGTAGATTTTTATATTTATCAGATTTCATGCAAGAAGCACAGGATCAGAAGAGAATTTCTTGCTCTCAGTACCTAGTCACAATTCTGATTCATACTCAAAAGCCTTCACAGTAAGTACTACACGCCTCTGGAACAGTTTACCTCAATTAGTACGCAACGTTTCCACAGTTACCAAATTTTAAAAAATCTGTAAATTCATTTCTGTTAAGTAATGATAAGGATACTCGTAGCACATGAGGCATCTTCGTTTTACCAGAGCATTAATAACAAATATATGAACACACAATCAGTAGGTAACCTCTGTTAACTTGTAACCTTATATATCGATACTTTTAGTACCGGTATATGCAATATGCAATTTAGATTTCTCCATGTTATTTTGTTTCCTTTATTGTGTATTATTTTGAATTTTTGTTCTGAAGTGTTTAAATATTTTTCTTACTTAAGTAGTATATTTTTTTATGTGGTTCAATACTTTTCTTTTGTAATTATTAATATTGTCTGGGTATTGTTGCTTTTAAAAAAGAAGAATGTATGTACCTTGTTAAGTGCTCGGAGAAGACTGTAGAGCCTTAACTTGCCCACGTAAAAGAAGTCATAAATAAATAAATAAATAAATAAATAGCTGGTAATAATATAAGTCCTTTCTTTATTTCAATACAACAAACTTTTCGTAACTAGCAAATTACCTCATATTAACCACATATTCGATCTTTCAGATAAAAGAATCATATATTTTTCCACAGTCACGGAACAAATCTACTTCTTAAGAGAGCAAAGGAAAATAAAACAATTAATAAATGAAAATAAATCAACATTTGGTTGCCAAATATCAAATAGCAACTTCGCCATTAAGGTCAATGTGTACATTTCCAAAGCTGCTGATTTTCTAGTATATGACTAGACGTGACTGAAGTATATGAAGATATGACTAGTACGTTTCTCGGATTAAGGTTGAAATTGTACCAATTCAGTCACGATTGTTACTTTTTGGGTGTTTTCTTAGCTTGGTTGAAAATTTATACTATCTACTTTTGAAAGTGTACCTCTACATTTCCAAGATTATTTTCTGTTTAAAAATTCAGATCATGCCATTTTAAATATGCCGATATAATTTCGATGTCCGTATAAAATATGAATGTCACGTTCCATGTTGCCCTCCGGAAATATGTGAAATTATTTTCAACAGCTCAAATTTTCACTTGGAATCAGTTTCCAGCTACAGACAGTCTTCACCTGTAAAAAATGTTTTTAAACGTCTGCCAGTAACCAAAACAATGTTGCTTGTATTTGCCACCAAGTTACCTCAATAAGTTGCCACTCTCCTACTATTTAAGAGCCTGATTCAACAGTCAACAGAATGCGAAGAACGTCTAGCCAGACACCCAACATTACTGTGTTTCAGACTTATGTTGTATATTTTACTCAGCATACTTTTCAATTACGTTCAATTGCTTTTGTACTCATACCAACTCAAAGGATTAAAATTACTTATTCCAATGAAAAAGATTATAAAGTTCTCTACTAGTCAATTGATTTAGAATCTAAATTACGTCAGTCTCTCACTTCGGTTCGAAACTCCCTATAAGTTACTAATTATTTAACGTCATACTCAGTTTTATTATTTCTACTCTTTAACCCTATCTACATATATGAAAATCTAACACTGATAAAAAGAGATAAAGAGAATAAGTCAATCACTTTGTAATATATGTGCAAGTATATGAAGAGCCTCTTCATGTACTTTGATTTATATATTGCTTTAAGTAATGCTAACTACAGACAATATTTCTCAATATGTATTCGTTTATCAAAAGTACTTGTTATAGACAAGAAGAATCAAAAAGTTCATGCAATCACCTAGAAGGTTACGAACTACGAAAACCGTCCGACATGCATTTTATAGTTAGGTTCTTTTATTTTAACCATGCAAATTCTGGCTTTTAGAACACTTTTTGTTTCTTTTTTCGCACGTAAATCTCCGAAGGTGCAGCCCTTGACAAGCTTTATGCACAAATCAATTTAAAGGTAGTTCATCTTAACGGGAAATCAGCGGAGTAGGTACATGAAGAGATGAAAGAGTTCTATGAAGATGGAAAACTATCCTATTTGATGGTATCAAAGGGGAATCTAGCAATAGCAAACTGGACATATTACCACCGTGGGTGCTCCTAGATCTAGAAGACCATCTTTCGCTAATGTTGAAAATTTGATATAGAAAGTCGAGGAGGAACATAACCACTGAATGTGTTATTTGTAAAATAGGTATGATTTATGGATCTGCCTGGGATATAATTTGCAATCAATTGTATGTTCAGAGTGTCCTATGATTGGTTCTACGACTGTTCACACCTTTCCAGAAGAGATATTGTGATGACGCTGCAAGAGAAATATATCGCTGCGAGGTGGGTGAAGAGGACTTATCGGCACAAAAGTGAAAATAAGTGGAACACAAATATGTATCCTGAACAAAGGAAATTAGCAAACAATGGAAACACCTCACTCCCGTTCTCTGGGACAATGAAAGACTATCTACGATAGGCGCAAAATATTACTAGCACCTACTATTGCCATATTCTGACTAAGTTACAAGAGGAACCGAAGAAGGAAAGTAGTGAATTGTCTGATTCCGTCCCTGCATCCATGATGAAGGCAGTAGAATTGGGATATGAAATATTGTCCCACCCATGGGCGGCGATTAGGGGGGCAAAGGGGGGCAGTTGCCCCCCACTTTTTTGAGTGACCCCTTGATGTATATAGTTTCATTTGGAAATGTAAAGTTATTGCATATATATTACTGGTTCATAGAAAACAATGATGCCATATATTTGCTGTTGCGTGAGTACGTATTGGTTAGTTCTCTTCCCGTTGTGTTAAGAAAGCTACAGGAATTGCGTTTTAATTGCCACTGAAAATGGTCCAAAATTTAACGTATTCGAGCACAATGATTCCAGCGTACTTCATTTCTTCTTACATTGTTAGTCAGACGCTTTGAAACTAATCGAGATAACACTTTAAAAATAAACTTTCACAAGTTATTCTTTAATTGCATAAAAATTGTCTAAAATGTATTTTCTTTTTCTAACTGCAGGAAATATTGATTAAAAACAGAGCAACAAGAATTACTACGTTTTTCATTGTTTTACAGTGTAATATACGAATGAAGTGTGTGTTTAGGGGTGTACGAGGATATGTACAATCGAATTTACTGAATTCAACATAATTCTAGGTTTCAGGATTATTTTGTGTAACTGGAGTGTGGATTGATTCTAAGTATTGTTGAGTTTAGATGTATTCCAAGAAAGTGAAAACTGCACCTAATGGCAACGAAAATGTTTCGGGAAGCTTACTGTCTTTCTAGAGTAATAACATACATTTAATACCTTGTGTGGAAATAAAAATGTAAGTTGTTCATTAATCCCTAATTCATTAAAGTTTCTATGTAACTTTTGCAAAACAAGCCTCATTATTCATTACTGAGTAAAACAGGATTAGCCTAAAAGAAATAGCCACCTTTAGTGGTCCCCCAAATGAAGAGTTTTAATTACATGGTAACGTAACTTACATGAGTTGTTAGGGAACATTTGGAAGTGGTTGCGATACAACTACAGATGTTCTATGTGTGATCCTTTGGTTACACGGGAAACATCTAGTCTGTAGTCCAATTCTTCCCAAACAGGCATCAAAGTCTGACTGTCTACCTATGCAACAGCATCTCTGATTCATTCTTTCAGTTCCGTCAGACTGAGGGAGAGGAGAGAAGATACACATTATCTTTTCTTAAACCCCACAGAAAGTAATCACACGGTATGAGGTCTGGACTTCATGGTGGCCTTTGAGTCATAGCTATGTTCTCATCAGTTGAACGGTCAATCCACCGCCTAGGAAGAACTTCGTCAAGATAGCCCCTTACATCGGTATGTCAGTGAGGTGGGATTTCATCCTGCACAAAAATGAAATTGTCACTGTCTTCTTCAAATTGTGGCATCAACCAAAGTTGCAACATGTCAAGGTACTTTCTTCCACTAACAGTTTCTTCTTGAAAATGAACGGTCCATACACCTTTTTGGGCGATACAGCACAAAACACGTTAACCTTTCTGAGTCCCTAATCTGCTCTGTTTACGATATCACTAGTGTGAAAGGTTGATTCGTCCTCAAATGTAAGCAGCGGAATGAGGTCATCTTTTTCTTCACAAAGATTTTGTATGAACACGCAAAACTGAACGTTGCTGTTTGTCACTTTCATTGAGACTTTGCAGTAATTGCAGTCGATATGGATAGAACTTGAGACGTTTGCATAGAATGTTCCAGATAGTCCTTTGAGGGATATCAAGTTCTTTTTCTGCACATGTCATTGATTTCTTCGGGCTACGAGCGTAGCTCGCACGAACGCGCTCAACTATTTCATTTGACACTGGAGGTCTTCCCGTGGATTTCCTCTTATACAGACAACCTGTTTTTTTTTTTCAAATTTATGCACCCAGTCATAAATGGACTGTCGTGTGAGTGGTTCTTTCCCATACTTTGTCCTAAAATAACGTTGCACTACAGTAACTGAATTTGTCTTGGCATACCCTTCTCAACTTGAGTCGCCATATTCCTCCAAGCCAGTTCAATGTCAAGTTCGAAGGCAGGGCTGCTTACGTCACACAGCCGTCATTGAAACAAAAGAAAAACTGTCAACCGCAAAACTTCAAGTGTGTATGCATGTACCACCGGTAAAATCTTTTTGCTCAAAAAAAATTATACATAGTATAACTTGTCTATTTCTTTTAGGTTAACCCTGTATTATCCTTTCTATTTGTTTGCTTTGCGAGTTTGTTATTAAATAATCTGATCACACAATTTTCCAGACAGGATTTTAAGATGTTCATGAGCAAGAAATCAAATCTCTTCTTACACTTTCGTTGTTTAAGAACGTTTCGTTACAAAGAACTAGTACCTACTTCCCTTGCTCTTGTCAATTTCCTTAATAAAATATGAAATAGAATATATAGTTTTTTAACTGAAAAATATAGTATCCTATTAGTTATACAACCGTTCGACAAACAAAGTGTTAGCATCAACCAGGTAAACTAACACTGATATACAAATATTCAAATCATGCCTTGCCCCCCACTTTTAACGGCCAATCTCCGCCACTGGTCCCACCCCCTTAAACAACGAAACT